>NC_134570.1:47309799-47638237 GCF_050947875.1 Dermacentor variabilis | reverse complement strand
ACATGCCTGTTTTCTGCGGTACACATAATTTTATGCGGGAGACTGGAACGATAACAACTTTGCGCAACTGATAATTTCTTTTCCCCCAGAATAGAAACACTTTCACGCATGCATGTTTGCCTGTCCTCTTTGTGTCTTTATGTGAAGCGTCGTGGAGATATAGGAGCATAACTGAGTTCGCATGTAAGTAAGTGTCTTCTTTTCTTAAAAGGAAGCTTTAGCTCGGATGCTCCTATCTAAATACATGTAAAAGGAGAATTCGTTTTTCTGGGCAACCACAGCACCTAATTTGACAAGGCTTGTTGCATTTAAAAGAAAAACATAATATCTAGTGACTGTTGGCTTCCAATTTTTTATTTAGATTGTTAATTTTTTATTAAAAATGAGCAAAAATTGAAAATTTTCAGAAAACAAAACTATCAAGTTTACAACTCCGTAACTCAGTAAGGAAAAATGATATCACAATTCTGTGAATTGTATCTGATAGTATATCTAAAGAGAAAAAAAAAATGATATGTTGCACATGAATCTAAAAAAATTTAATAATTCGTAAATATAGCTTTTGCAGAACCTTTGTACACAAGGTAACACATTCACGTAAGATATCAAATGACACATGAAATTTGTCCGCTTTGAATGATCTAATGAATGCCGTTTACAGAACCACGATATCTGTTTTTGATGCAGAGGTATTCATTTGTATACTTCGTGCGTCTATATATATAAAATTAGGAATTTTTAAAAAATTCTTTTCATATAATTATGGCCCTAAATCGAAATTCCGTTTCCAACAGTCACTAGAATTCAACTTTTTCTCTAAAGTGCAACAAATTTCATTAAAATCGGTCCAGGGGTTATCTCAGAAAGAACGTTTTTACGTTTTACATGTATTTGAATAGGCCGCGTCGGAGTTGGGCCCGAGCTAAAGCTTCCTCTTAAAGGTAATGCAAAATACATATAATGTAATGGTGCAAGGAATGTAATGTCGGAGCGGACTAGTCCTGCACGTGTTTTAAACGTTTGAACCTTTGAACCAATCTTAGACACGATCAATGTTTTACTTAATACTTGATCTTTCCCAGCTGAAAATCTTTTAGATCGTTTTCTTCCCGCGTACACGCACGCACGCACGGGGACGCGTCAAAGAACGTGTGAGGTTGCAACAGGTGTGGCAAATGCAACCTTGCTTTCTTCCATGACGGTCCTCTCTTTCAGTCTACACTTATTTGTTTCGGTTGATTTAGTTTTCTTTTACTTTGCGATACTATCGCATCGTTTCAATCAACCCATCCAAAGTAGCAAGCCCTGGTAGCGTTGGATGTAGCAGCATTGACATCCGCAGCTGCAGATTTCATTAAAGTCTCTATCTCTCCCTCTATCTTTGGATTTTCGATTGAATCGAGAGAACTGAAAGAACACGACCGAGCCAAACAAGCCGCGCATGCATTTTTCCGGGCGTGGCTAAAGTGCACTCACATTATAGTGTACTGGGATGCTCACATCGAGCGAACGCGAACGAACGGCACACGAGTGACGTCACTGCTTTGTGCCGTTCACGTCAGGCGCGTCAATATGCCCCGGCCGCATCCAGTGCCGGCGGTGTCGGGCACGAGATGGGCGAGTCCCTCAGACCCAGACTCTCGCAACGACGACGACGAGGAGGCTGCGTCGTCTGCCGACGTCGTTCACCGCTCCCAAGTCTAGCTGGAGGGAAAGTGGAATTCGTAAGAGAGTGAGCGAGAGACGAAAAAACAAAACATACTGAGTGGTTGGCCGTGTTTGGGATCCGGACTGCTGGTACGATCTGTTGGGAACTCGGCGCTGACGCCCGTGGTTGTACCTGGGTCGCAAGCCCCAAGGGTAGCGTTGGCCTGGCGGCCTGGGGTACAACTGGAAGCATCCGAAGGTCCCGGCAAAGCATGAGTCGACTGGTAACAACGAAACAACTTGTTTATTTTAACATCGCAAAGAGTTGGCGGTCAGGTTTGACCGAAGTAGAGAGACGGGAGAGCACTTCACTCAACTGAAGAAATCGGAGCCCTCCTTTTTGGCGTCCGGGGGCAGCTGTTTTTATACTCTCGCAGTTGAGGGCAAGAAGGAACCCCTCAAAAGACGAGCACGTGAATGTACAATGGGCTAATGGTGACGCACACTGTCGTGGCGCTGCGCACGATCTCGTAGCACCCTGTCGTGGCGCTGCGCACGATCTCGTAGCACCCTGTCGTGGCGCTGCCGGTCGGACACAATGACTGGAACGAGATCCCTGCTTTGGCATCGCCTGTTTCGGGCCCAATAACTGGAATGAGATCCCTGCTTTGGCATCGCCTGTTTCGGGCACAATGACTGGAACGAGATCCCTGCTTTGGCATCGCCTGTTTCGGGCCCAATAACTGGAATGAGATCCCTGCTTTGGCATCGCCTGTTTCGGGCACAATGACTGGAATGCGAGGAGGATCCCTAGGCGGTCGCATCGCCGCAGACGCGCCTGGAAACACCTGGCGATGAGTGTTGCGGCGACGACGATCGGGCCAAAATGTCTGCCGCCCCGCCGCAGTCGCGCCGGCAAAACCACGTGTCGCAGGCGAAACGCAACAGACCGCCCCGCCGGGGGAAGGAGATCCCGATGGACAGGGGACTGCATCCGCTGTCCGGAGGGATGTCGCTCGATGATGCTCATAACCGAAGTCGGGCGTCCCTTGACGTTTCTTGAGCGCAGCGCACAGAGAAGGCCTCGTTCTCTCGTTCAGGTTCGCACGGGACACTGCAAAGTGACTTCGGGAGAGTTCACATTTTTGTTCTCGTTCCCGGCAAGCGTTAGAACTACTCTGAAAACTCAACCGCTCAGTCAGCAAGCACGGCACAACCCTCACTAAGCCCTGCCAGGCTCTTTCCCCTTTTTATACCACTGCCTAGTTCCTTACAGTAGTCTAGCATCACTCAGAACGCGTCCACAAATTGAAAAATTGCACTAGAAAGCATATCATCACTTTGAAACACTAAACAAAAGCAATATGTTAAAAAAAATCCTGCCTCAGGAAGAAAAACATCAGTAACAAACAATTTTGAGGCTGATTCCTACGTTAGGGGCTTCGACTTAAGCCATCGGCGTTACCGTTGAGACTCCCCTTTTTGTAACGCACCTCAAAGGAATATTGTTGTAAAGCGAGGCTCCAGCGCAGGAGGCGGCCATTTTTGGGAGAGATGGTCTGCAGCCATTGGAGAGGGCAGTGATCCGTCTCAATGATAAACCTCGAGCCGGCTAGATAGCATGACAATTTCTGAACGGCCCACACGAGACATGCACACTCTTTCTCGGTGGCGCTATACGCCTGCTCACGACTGGTCAGCTTACGACTAGCATACAGGACGGGGTGTTCTACTTCTCCCTTTTCCCGTTGGCACAGTATAACGCCCATGCCTCGCTCACTAGCATCGCACTGAACAATGAACCCTTTTGTATAGTCTGGCGATCGTAGCACAGGCTGGTTTGTTAGGGCACTCTTTAGGGCGCTAAAAGCTCTTTCCTTTGTCTCGTCCCAGACGACTGTTTGAGGCTCTGTCTTTCTTAGAGCATCCGTCAGGGGAGCCGCGATATCAGAGTACCTAGGGATGTACCTCTGATAGTAGCCGGCGACACCCAAGAACGACCGAATATCGGTCTTGGTGCGCGGTTGCGGAAAGTCTCGCACAGCGGCCACTTTTATTTCAGAGGGGCGGCGACGACCCTGACCAATCACGTGACCGAGGTAGACAACCTCGGCCTGTGCTAACTGGCACTTAGGAGCCTTGACTGTCAAGCCCGCTTCGCGCAGGCGGGTTAGCACTGCCCGCAAGTGTGTCATATGCTCAGACCAGGATGCGGAGAATATCGCTACGTCGTCTAGATACGGTAAAGCGAATTCTTGCTGTCCCCGCAACACTTTATCCATGAGGCTTGAAAAACAGTATGGCGCGTTCTTCAAACCAAAACTCAACACTTTAGGACGGAATGTTCCCATTGGTGAAATGAACGCCGCATACCTACTAGCCTCTTCTGTAAGTGGAACCTGCCAATAACCCCTGACAAGATCTAGGGTGGAAATAAACTGAGCGCTACTAACTTTCTCAAGGCGCTCCTCGATGTTAGGGATCGGATAAATTTGATCCTTAGTGATGGAATTAAGCCTGCGGTAGTCGACGCAAGGACGAGGTTCCTTGCCCGGTACCTCAACTAAAATCAAAGGGGAGGTATAATCACTCTCACCTGCCTCAATAACACCGAGCTGTAGCATTTTCTTTACCTCAGCCTCCATAATATCGCTCTGGCGGGGTGACACCCGATACGCCTTGGATCGTACTGGCTCTGGGGAGGTAAGTTCTATATCATGAGTAAGTACCGAAGTCCTACCAGGCCTCTCAGAGAACAGACCTTGAAACTCTTGTAATAGCTGGTGTAGTTCGGTTTTCTGCTCAGGCGACAGCGGTGCTTTACTGATAAGGTCACTAATGACTTGACCGGTGTCTTCCCTGTTCGTCACTGAGCCTAGTCCCGGAAGCTCGACCGGAAGCTCTTCAGGAACGTTTACCATCATGCACACCACTGCTTCCCTTTGTCTATAAGGTTTGAGCAGATTACAGTGGTAAACTTGCTGTGCTTTCCGCTTTCCTGGCAGACTTACCACGTAGTTAACGTCCGACAGTTTCTGAACAATTCGTGCTGGGCCCTCCCACTGCACGTCTAGTTTGTTGTTTAGCGATGTGCGCAATATCATGACCTCATCGCCAACCTCAAAACGACGGGCCCTGGCTGTCCGATCATAATAAACCTTGGCCCTCTGCTGGGCCTTTGCCATTGCTTCACCTGACAACTCCTGTGCCCTTCTTAAGCGTTCGAGGAGCTTAAGTACGTACTCCACCACGACTGGGTCGTCGCCCCTACCTTCCCACGATTCTCGAAGCATGCGAAGCGGAGATCGAAGCGAGCGACCGTACACCAGTTCAGCTGGCGAAAACCCCGTAGCCGCATGCGGCGCGGTCCTTAAAGCAAACATCACCCCAGGCAGACACAGCTCCCAGTCAGTTCGATGTTCAAAACACAAGGCTCTCAACACGCGCTTCATGACGGAGTGGAGCTTCTCAACGGAATTCGACTGTGGGTGGTACACTGAGCTGTGTAACAGCTTTACCCCACACCTTTCGAGAAAAGTTGTCGTCAAAGCGCTAGTAAACACTGTGCCCTGATCTGATTGAATTTCTGCAGGAAAACCAACTCGCGCAAATATGGACAGTAGTGCATTAACTATCTCAACTGAGCTGAGTTCTTTAAGCGGCACTGCTTCAGGGAACTTTGTCGCTGGGCAGATCACAGTCAAAATGTGTCTGTACCCCGTGGCTGTTACCGGCAGAGGTCCCACAGTATCAATAACGAGCCGTCTAAAAGGCTCCGTAATGATAGGTACCAATTTCAACGGCGCCCTCGATTTGTCCCCTGGTTTGCCCACCCGCTGACAAGTGTCACATGTCCTCACGAAATGGTCTGCGTCCCGAAAACACCCTGGCCAATAGTACTCTTGCAAGAGACGGTCCTTAGTTTTCTTAACTCCTAGGTGTCCGGACCACGAACCCCCGTGTGACAAGCGCAACAGATCCTGACGATAGCATTGAGGCACGACCAGTTGATCGAACTCCACTCCTCGGCGGTCTAGATACTTCCGGTACAGGACTCCACCTCTTTCCACAAAACGCGCAGTTTTCCTGGCGATACCTTCTTTGACATTGCAGCGCACGTTTTCCAGGCTGCCATCCTTTTTTTGCTCGGCTATCAAAGCCGACCGGCTGACTTTTAGCAACCTATCAAGTCCGTCTGACGTAGGCGCGATGAGCAAATCAGTAGATAGCTCTTCTAACTTTCCCGCGTCGGGCATTTCCTCTCCAGTATCTGGCGCCTTTAACGTTACAGACTCAAGTTTATTCAGTTCGGGCGTGCTCGGAATATCAGCTTGCTGCGCCTCTGACCCTTTTTCGTTGTTTGATAACGTCGACCCCGCAACTACCGCCTTTGCAGCGAGCTCCCGAACCTTCGATCTGGTTAAGGCCTGAACACTAGCTTCACCAAACAAAAGCCCCTTCTCGCGCAGGAGGTGATCGGACCTGTTTGAAAATAGGTACGGGTACTGGGGTGGCAGCATAGATGACACTGCCGCCTCCGTCTCAAGCGCTCCGAAAGGTCCTTCAATAAGCACCTTTGCTACTGGCAGACACACGCTATGAGCTTCCACGGCTTGCTTGATCCACGCGCACTCGCCCGTGAACATATGGGGTTCTACGTAAGACGGGTGAACTACATCCATCGTAGCTGCGGAATCGCGAAGCACTCGGCACTCTTTCCCGTTCACGAGGAGGTCTCGCATGTAAGGCTCGAGAAGCTTCATGTTCTCGTCAGTGCTGCCTATTGAAAAAAACACAACTTTTGGTGTTGTTTCCGGACACTGCGCCGAAAAGTGACCCGGCTTCTGGCACGTATAACACAAGCGCGCTCGCCTCATCTCGAACCGCTTTCTGCGTTTGGCTGCCGCCGTCTCTTTACGTTTGGTCGGACTGCTTTCACTCGCATCCTCACTACGCGTGTCCCCCTTTAATCTCATGGGCGTGAACCTCGGCCTCTCAAACTTCGAGCCAAATTCACCCTTTTGACCGTCCTTAGCTCCGCGAGCTCGACGCGTCACAAACTCCTCGGCTAGCTCAGCGGCTCTAGCCACCGTACTCACGTCTGGCCTATCCAAGACCCAGTATCGCACGTTCTCCGGTAACCGACTATAAAACTGTTCTAGCCCGAAACACTGCAGAACTTTATCGTGGTCACCAAACGCTTTCTCTTCTTTGAGCCACTCCTGCATGTTCGACATAAGCCTATACGCAAACTCTGTATATGACTCACTTTTGCCTTTCTCATTTTCCCGAAACTTCCGACGGAACGCTTCCGCAGACAGCCGGTACTTTTTTAGCAGACTCGATTTTACTTTGTCGAAATCCTCTGCCTCCTCTCTATCCAAGCGAGCGACTACGTCGGCCGCCTCGCCGGGTAACAAAGTGAGCAAGCGCTGTGGCCACGTTTCCCGAGAGAACCCCTGCTTCTCGCACGTTCGCTCAAAGTTAACCAGGAACAAACCAATGTCCTCTCCAAGCTTAAACGGCCGCATCAGGTCAGTCATTTTGAACAATACGCGTTCTCCTGCACCGTGTGCCTGACTTCCATTACGAGCGCGTTCCATTTCTACCTCAAGACGCTTCATTTCCAAAGCGTGTTGACGGTCACGCTCTTGTTGCTCTCGCTCTTTCTGTTCTTTACGTTCACGCTCTTCTTTTTCTTTTGCAGTCTCCCTCTCTTCAATAGTCTCAAGGCATTCCGACAGCTCGTCATCCTCAGCCTCTAACTCAAGAATAGCCTTTAGCAGTTCAGGTTTTCTTAGTTTGTCTGAGACATCCAGACCCAACTCTCTTGCAAGCTCCAACAATTTCGGTTTGCGCAACGACTTCAAATCCATGGCTGCTCTGAATGCTGCTTTCTCTACTGCTTACTATTGTCTTGCCGCAAACTAACCCGGCAGCAACGACAACCACAATTACCAGCTCTGTTTCTGACACTAACAAAAGCCTGGCAAAGCTCAGAAGAAGAAAGTCCCGCACTCACCAAACCTCGCAGGCAGGAATTCCACGCAGTCGTTCCGCTGCAGGCAACCAGTCGTCACACAGGGCTCGTTGCACTGCTCCCGGATCGTCGTTGAGCTGCTCAGCATACAGTCAACTGCATCTCTTCGCTGCTGGCCTCCGTTGTCGTGATCTCACCGCAGGCAGACAGTTGATTGAAGTCGGAGGCGATCTCACCGCTGCCAACCAGATGTTTGGGATCCGGACTGCTGGTACGATCTGTTGGGAACTCGGCGCTGACGCCCGTGGTTGTACCTGGGTCGCAAGCCCCAAGGGTAGCGTTGGCCTGGCGGCCTGGGGTACAACTGGAAGCATCCGAAGGTCCCGGCAAAGCATGAGTCGACTGGTAACAACGAAACAACTTGTTTATTTTAACATCGCAAAGAGTTGGCGGTCAGGTTTGACCGAAGTAGAGAGACGGGAGAGCACTTCACTCAACTGAAGAAATCGGAGCCCTCGTTTTTGGCGTCCGGGGGCAGCTGTTTTTATACTCTCGCAGTTGAGGGCAAGAAGGAACCCCTCAAAAGACGAGCACGTGAATGTACAATGGGCTAATGGTGACGCACACTGTCGTGGCGCTGCGCACGATCTCGTAGCACCCTGTCGTGGCGCTGCGCACGATCTCGTAGCACCCTGTCGTGGCGCTGCCGGTCGGACACAATGACTGGAACGAGATCCCTGCTTTGGCATTGCCTGTTTCGGGCCCAATAACTGGAATGAGATCCCTGCTTTGGCATCGCCTGTTTCGGGCACAATGACTGGAACGAGATCCCTGCTTTGGCATCGCCTGTTTCGGGCCCAATAACTGGAATGAGATCCCTGCTTCGGCATCGCCTGTTTCGGGCACAATGACTGGAATGCGAGGAGGATCCCTAGGCGGTCGCATCGCCGCAGACGCGCCTGGAAACACCTGGCGATGAGTGTTGCGGCGACGACGATCGGGCCAAAATGTCTGCCGCCCCGCCGCAGTCGCGCCGGCAAAACCACGTGTCGCAGGCGAAACGCAACAGCCGTCACACGATCAGAACCGTACAGCATTATAGCAAAGTCTGGACATGTGCTGAGGTAGGCAGCGTAGAGCGGTACGGAAAATGGTGTCGAGTTCAGATTTGGTAACCCCTACCCTTTAAACATGGCTTGTGCGCTTACTGTTCAAAAGCAGTCCATCTTCGTCGACACTATACGCGGAACAATCCCAAAATAGTTGGCGGAGAGCGCTACAAGGTTTCTTTTTGGACGCGGGATTTTCACGCTTGCATAAGTTCTCTTAGCTTCTGGTTAAGGAGTGCAAACTTTCGAGGCATATCCTACTTCTGTCTTGATTCGTGGACCGAGAACGTTGGTGGTGAAAAGGGTGGAGTCAAACGTTCCTAAGTTGCATACAGTGAGCTCCGAGGCATGCCGCCAATGGATGGCTACTAATTTATCTTCACTGCACTCTAGTTCTTTTTGACACGCATTTAAAACGAAGTACATGATCATTTTTCTTGCACTCTGTCCCGCTCACCGTCGAAACAGGCGACCGCAACGGCGAATACACGTGCAATGATTTTGACTCGGGACCAAACTTTTAATTTCTTTTTTTTTTTCACTTCAAGCGGCAAAGTGTCCCGTTGCGTCGTCTGCTACAATTCCTCTCGGGCCTCGCTCGGAAGCAGACGACGGATCGGCGGATGATGTGCGAAGGGATGCGCGCGTCGGCACTCGAACGCTGCACGGAATTAGCGGACACCGAGCATTGCTCAGGTGGCTGCGATCGATTGAAAAGTAAAGCCTTCTCGCTCTCGCCTTGCCCTCCATCGCACCTTGATTCGAAACGGACGGTCCTGCAGAATGCCGCTTTAAATCGCACCCGTACCGAGCCCTTCGTTCTCCGTCCCACTCTCCGCTACAGCGCGGTCAACAATGCGTTCTGTCCTTTTGCGCGCACACTTCGATCTTGTCTCGCCCGCCGGACTTGCGCCGCCGGCGGCGATCTTTTACACCTTGACCTTTCGCGCTTTTGACGTGCGCTATTAAATACCAGCGCTCTTAGCAACCGAGCGTGAAATGGCACTGGCTCTCGAAATTAGCGGCGTAAGAAAGATCGCGAGCGGCTGTCGTCCCGCATTGTGCTGCCCCTCGTGCGTGCTTTTAACGGAGAGCCAATCATATGCGAGAAAGTTTGGATGACGTATGCTTCTACCTGCGCTGGCGCTTCTCCGCGGATGTTTTCGATATGGGGCTGCTTGCGAAAGGCAAAAAGGAAAATAACGTACTGAAATATCATTCGGAAGCACTCCATCCTTCCCGCAGGTATACACAAACAACGAGGGTGGCCATACGGGCTTGTTGGTCGGTCATCATTGAAAGGTATCTGTATAGCGCAACAAAACAAAAACACAAGAAGAAACGAAGACGAAGACAAGAGCTAATTTCTTGTCTTCGTCTTCGTTTCTTCTTGTGTCTTTGGTTTGTTTCGCTATACAGATACTGTTCAATGATACACAAACAACTGTGAGTTTTCTATTCAAATGAATGTTGAAAGCTGGAAAGAGATGCAATGCGCGATGTGTCATTTTGTTATAGAATTTTGAAGGAAATGCACCAAGTTTGCAAGCTTTGCAGTTTTCAGCGGTTCGGCTTGGAAATAGGGAGTAAAAGGATGCAATCTGCAGTAGGACTCAGCGAAGTAGCAGCAAGAAGTACAGGAACCCAATTATTTTGATGTGCATATTTTGTTGTGAACTGTACCTACACTAGATGTTTGCTGCAAGTAGGGATGTGAGAGCTTGGGGGAAAAGAAGACAACAGAGAATTTCGGGAAAAAACAGTTTTTATTCTTCGTTTTTTTTGCCAGGGAATAAAGAAGCCGAAAAATAAAACGTAGAATTTACAGAACAAAATGGAGTTCACTTATGTGAATTATGCGAAAGTTACGTTTAGTGTCAATAAACGAATACAGGCAAGCGCACTTTCAAGACGGGACAAGAGAAAGCCCCGACGCACAGGACAAGCGTCGGCGTCTTTCTTTTGTCCCGTCTCGAAACTGCGCTTACCAGTATTTATATATTAGCGTGAATCAACTAGCCCAGCAACGAATTTCGTTAGACATAGTGTCACTTTGTGAGCGTAAAGGTTCAGGCGACATGTTCTTTTTTCATCCATTTCGCGTAAAATTTGCTTAGGGTGGTTGTGTGCTGCATCTCCGTCTCCAGAAAGCAGGCGACGTCGACTTGCTTCACATGAGGCGATATACAGGATGCGACCGCCCTTGGGACGCAACATCTTCGTGTCGGTACTTCGGTATTCTCTTAACGTATAGAGTTCACGTGATCCGAGAGGCTGGCGGTTCCCTGCTGCATTTTTTTTTAGCTTGCGTCTTTTGACATCGAAGCGAGGGCAACATACTCTAGTATTCCCATCCGAGTTTACACCGTAATTGCGCAAACGCGCCCCCCTCCCCCACCCCTCCTTCTCCCCCCCGTTGTGCTTTTACAAGTTATTCCGCCCGGAGCTATTCTTTCTCAGGGATCAGCTTGGTTTTGCTTTCACTCTTGTTCTAAGAAGGAAAGCCTCTGCAGAAGTTCCTTCTTTTCATTGGTTCTCAATCTCGACGCACGAGAGCCTTCCGAGGCGGTGGGCTCAATTTCAAATGGCGCACTTCCAGCTCAATATATTTTGAAGGCGTTCCTTGTGACAAATAATCTTTTTAATATAATTTAGTTCCAATTAAATAATTTTATTTGATCGTCTGATAATAAATATCAGGCGAGCAATTCTTACGTTAATAAGTACACCAAGGGAATGCTATAATTAAGCAGTATTAATATATTACTCTTCACAAATGGCAAACTAAAGATTTTCATGTAATGACTATGCTACGTTCTGACTTAACCAAAGGCTCAACATAACAAATTATGAGAACTTATCTGGCGCCAAAACGGCTAAAATACTTTTTTTTTAAATTATGAAGTCATATCTTCGTGACGGCCAATGAGGTTGCGACAAAAAAATATATAGAAAAAAATGTTTTGTCTTTATTTCTGCAATTACCGATTTTTTTTTTTCAGAGAATGAATTGAAACATTTTTGAAAGAAAACTTGAACGTCGCTTGCTGGTTTGCAGTGGGTTGCAGTGAAGAATGTGTCGATACTTACGACTGCTCCTTTCCCAGCATTCCGCTCGTCTAAAGGCCCCCGCGCGTTCGACCTAGCTTTAAAGACGACGAACCCGCAACATGTAACTGACTGCATGACAAACGTTCTCCATCCACAATCTGAAAAACAAAAGTTCTGGAAGTGTGCAGGCTATACACCTGCTTCCCCTCACTAATAAGATAAACTTTCATGGGCGGTGTAAGAAAATTCGGAAAGCTGCCAAGAATCTCCAAACGAATAAGAAAGCGGGTTATTAGTTATAGAATGGCCCATATCCTGCCGAAACGTTTTTTTGGAAACACATCGTTGCATGTATACCTTCGTCTGCTGATAACTTTTACTTCCGTATGCTATGAAAGGTGGGAATATCTTTTTTTTTTTCTAGTGTCTCCAACATTTTCAGTAAACAACCTGCTTATATGTTTTCGTAGTTTACTTCGTGGCTTCAACGTTTTCTTTTTGGTAAATTTTACATCACTAGCTACAGGAATAGTTTATCGATATGACGTTCGTGTGCTTGCGCCTGTAAGTGTGTTGAAAGCGCTCTGCATATGCACACATATGCTTATGGGACGCCTTCCTGGACAGCTTCTCTTGTTGCTTACATTTACTGTTCCTGCAGGATTAATATCTTTGAGTGTCTGTAAAATGTATGCGGTGTTATATGGGAATATGGCAGTGTCACTGTACTGTGACTTGGCATGGCCATCAGTACTGCGTCGCATTCGTTCGAGTTCTTCTACAGTTGCAAAACGAAGAAAATCTACAGTGTAAGCGTGGATACATTGTTATTTTATTACGTAAGCACTACTGCATGGAGGGTTTTCTTTAGCATTCTTGTAACACTTCAGCTAGCAAAAAAAGAATAATAATAATTTCGCATTTTTTTTTTTGACAAGGTAATATTTAAGAAATGCAGTGGAGCGCAACGAACTTACTCCTTCTGCTTGCACTGCTCTTACCTCTGCTTGCACTGCTTTAATCGAATAGCACATGAATCGGGGTGCAATTAGTCCCACGTAGGTGATCACGGAGGTCCAGCGTTGAACCTGGAAGGGCTTCGCACCCCGTGCTGTTTTAGGAACGGCGAACATTTCTTGTCCTTTCGTGCATGAGACGTTTATGAATGCATTCGTCTTAATGCGTGGCGCATTCTGGGGAGCTTGGTCCCCAGATATGCGGATATTCTCGTAAGACCTCTTTCCAATTCAAGTTCATAAAAGTGCAACAAATTAAGTGTATACGAAAATCCTTGTTCTCAGTGTTTAATCGGACGTAATCCTCCTTTTCGGTGTGTGCAAACGCTACAAACTAACCTCGTGGATGTAAGTAGTTTTACAGTACATATACGTGGCCACAGGAACATCTACCCCACATGTGTGTTGTCCTTGTATTAGCTTAGCCAAACTGCAGCTTGACACATGGTAAAAGTTGTGCTTAACTGACTAACTTACCACGAGACTTCGTCACGGCGACAGTTATATACTCTCTCTCTCTCTCTCTCTCTGTTCTGTGGCATGCCCGATTCTGTTTATTTCAGTTTTGAATCGACCAGTGCATGGCCTAGCATCCGTCTTAGTTTTGCGCCATTGCACAGAAAAAACAGGTTTCATGAGTAGCACGATTTTATCCTGTACCCGCATAGGCAGATTCACTGCAACCACTCTAGACTTTACCGCGTTTGAAGTATTGGAAAGGTTACGTTACTTTAACATCATATTATTGCGGCTTTCTTTTTTCATCTGTTTTAACAGTTACTTCTATTTTATTTTTTTATTTGAACGTACCGTACAGGGCCCGGTGGGCATTGAGTAAGGGGGGCTTAGTGGAAGTTATATAAACAATACCTCGCAAAATTCCATAAATACGTACACAGAAATATGGTAAACAAGCAAAGCATGGTACAACTGAGCAGTAGGAACACTATCGAAAATACGATATAGAGAAGGCGACGTTCGGTTCAAGTCGCCTTTTGACGAAACAGCCGCTTTCAAAATAAAAGAAAATAAAGAAAAAGACGCTAAATATTAAATGCGCACCTTTGTCGGTACGCTCCCACCGGTTACCCTATAGTTGATAGACTCAACAGTAGACACATCTTGCTCCGCGCCTCCATCGTAATACCTCTCCAGCAGCAACGTGATGCAGGTGCTTAACGAAGATGCGCGCTACCTTGCGGGTAAGCAGCTCACCCACAATCATCTTCGCACACCCTCCCCCTCTCAGACCTCACGCCGACCGCCAACTGGCACGATACCGGCCTTTTCTAGAGTGCCGCCTTATCGTCAAACTGCGTGTGTAGTTTTTTTTAATGATTTCCTTTTGAAGCGTGTTGGAGCGGCAGATAAGCGGTATGATAAAACCATAACCCCGAAGGAAGGCGTATGGCGTGAGAATGTAGGATGTACGAGAAGTGCCCTTCAGACCTGCCCTTCTCAGAAATAGCTGCTTACGATATGGCGCTATAGGATTGAAAGATATGCGCAAGCAGCTTTGAGGGCCTCGTCCGCTGCCTGATGACGCAACCGGCGTTGAAGGTGGGCAGATCGGTGAACAGGGCGCACCTTGGCGAGATCGAACTCGCTCTTTCTGCGAATGCGAGATGCCTCCAAATCGCAAGTTTCCTATATCCCGGATACATGAAAACGCTGCCGAACTTCATAGTGTATTTCGTCATAATTAAAACTGTCAACCCTAAAATTGTGTCTGAAAAAAAAAAACGTTATGTAAAAGTTATTCCGTACAGTATATCGATACCCCCAAAAATGTATTTCATGTATTCAACGCGTTCCATGCGATCTCGCCTGCAGAGTTGAAAAAAGTAAGTAAAGTGGTTCTGAAGAGGTCCCTGCATTTAGGTATTCTAAAGCGCCATATTGCACAGATAGTGAGGTGACGGGTAAAGCATAACGACCTGCAATAACTTGACGAGTGTGACATCTTACTGCTTAGCAGGGAAAGGAGAAGAGTTTTAGCGTTGCTGCAGGATAGTAGTAGAAGGATGATTATGGGACCAAAGAAAAGTATTAAAAAAACAGCATGTGCCTTCGTGTGAATCTATTCCGTGCTTTCTTATGTGCCATAGCTTTAGTGCCGTTAGGTGACCGTACTTCGTGTTGACTATAGCGTACTTATGTTACTGGACTTTGTGTTGCTGTGTTTCTGAGTTGTCTTTCAGTTTTAGTGTGGCTTCAGTGTACTTTTGTGACTGGGCTTTGTGTTGCTGTGGTTAAGAGGAAGCTTTAGCTCGAGTGCTCCTATCTAAATACATGTAAAAGGAGAATTCGTTTTTCTCGGCAACCACTGCACCAAATTTGATGAGGTTTGTTGCATTTAAAAGAAAAACTTAAAATCTAGTGACTGTTGGTTTCGAATTTTTGAGTTAGGTCGTCAATCTTTTATTAAAAATTGGCGAAAATCAAAAATTTTCAAAAAACGAAACTATCAAGTTTACAACTCTGTAACTCAACCACTAAAGATTATAATACAATTATGTGAATTGCATCTAAAAGTACATCCATAGCGGACAAAATTGATATGTTACACATGAATATAAAAAAATTTAATCATAGGGAAATACAACTTTTGTAAAACCGTTGTAACCAACGTAACAAATTCATGTAAGATGTAAAATGACATATTGAATTTGTCCGCTTTGAATGATCTAATGGATGCCGTTTACAGAACCGCGATATCAGTTCTTGATGCATAGCTATCAATTTGTAAACTTCGTGCTTCTATTTTTTTCAAACGGTCAAATATTTGAAAATCGTTTTAGAAGAATTCAAGCCCTAAATCGAAATTCCGCTTCCAACAGTCACTAGAAGTTAACTTTCTCTTTCAAATGCAACAAATTTCATCAAAATCGGTCCAGGGGTTATCTCATAAAAACGTTTTTGCGTTTTACATGTATTTGAATAGGCCGCGTCGGAGTTGGGCCCGAGCTAAAGCTTTCTCTTAAAGAGTCGAATTTCAGTTCTAGTGATTTTACGTAGTTTCTTTTTGATATCTGTGGAGCTAGCTATTTGTGCATGTCTGCGTGGAAGGGAGTAGTCGACGCCTATTAAAGGTGACAATATTTCCTAAGCACTATATAATAAAGAAATAACGAGAAGTAGTAACACACACACACACACACACACACACACACACACACACACACACACACACACACACACACACACACACACACACACACACACACACACACACACACACGCACGCACGCACGCACACGCACACGCACACGCGCGCACACACACACACAGAGAGAGAGAGAGAGAGAGAGAGAGAGAGAGAGAGAGATAATATACCTCAACCTTGCTCAAGAGCCTTGCAAGACAGAACATTTTATCTTCTGCATAAGCTCACGACGTCACTCTATTTCTTCTTGAAGAATGACGTCGTGCGGCTGTGTAATTTTGGCTAATATAGTCGGGATGAACTTGAGTGCATCGTAAGTATATATATACATCGAACGCCTTTATACCGAAGTGCTTGGGACCTCAGAAATAATTCGTTATACACGTAACTTTTTCTTGAAAAAAAATGCTATTAACTGTATGCTTAGAAGAACAATTCGAGCTATTAGACTGGGAAGGATAAGAAGTGAGGATCAATGGCGAATATCTCAGAAACCTGCGGTTCGCGGATGACGTCGTCCTGTTCAGCAACACTGGGGACGAATTGCAACAGATGATTGAGGACCTTAACGAAGAAAGTGTACGAGTGGGGTTGAAGGTTAATATGCAGAAGACAATGGCATTGTTCAATAGCCTGCCAAGGGAACAAGAATTCATGATCGCCAGTCATCCTCTAGAATCTGTACAGGAGTACGTTTGTCCAGGTCCGTTACTCAAAGGAGACCCTGGTCATTAGAAGGAAATTTACATAATAGTTAAAAATGGGTTGGAGTGCATACGGCTGACATAGCCAGATCCTGACTGGAACCTTACCACTATCACTGAAAAGAAAGGGGTACTATCAGTGCATACTACCGGCGCTAACATACGGGGCAGAAACTTGGAGGTTGACAAAGAAGCTCGAGAACAAGGACCGCGCAAAGAGCGATGGAACAAGAATGTTAGGCGTAACGTTAAGAGCTAGGAAGAGAGCGATGTGGATGAGAGAGCAAGCGGAAACAGTCGATATTCTAGTTGGCATTAAGAGGGAAAAATGGAGCTGGGCAGGCCATGCAGTGCGTTGGGAAGATAACCAGTGGACCATTATAGTTACATAATGGATGCCAAGGGAAGGGAAGCACCGTAGAGGATGTAGAAAACTGAGTGGGTGATGAAATGAGGAAATTTGCATGCGCAAGTTGGAATCAGCTAGCGCAAGACAGGGGTAATTGGAGATCGCAGGGAGAGGCCTTCGTGCTGCAGTGGACATAAAAATAGGCTGGTGATGATGACGATGACGACACGTAACTTAGTCGTAAAGGTCACGCCCGGCAAAGCTCACATTAGAACCGGGACGGAATTATTCCTTCGTTATGCAGATTCAAAAGAAAATTCAGTTTTGTTCGGTATATTAATGCATCTTTAACGCGTAGACGTCACTTTGACGCGGTGAGTTTTCGCGGTTTTGTGACGTTGCGTGAGAGGCAGGTGAAGTGGGTGCAGCCCGATAACTTGTGACCAATAGCCGAGGGCAAATGGCGAAAAGGCGTCGAATCAGAAATTACTATTTTTCTTTTGTTCGGTCAAATTATGTATAATACGTGTGTACACGTCATATCAGATGGGGAGCTGTCGCGGTTTTCGTGACGTCGCATTGACAGACAGGTGAAGTGGGGGTGGTCCAAAAAATTTTTTTCATCAATCGCGGAGGGCTGATTGCAGAATTGGAATAGAAAAGTCTCGAATAGGTTTACGTTATAGTGTCCCAGGTCACTTCGTTGTAGCGGCGCTTGCTGTATTGAGACGCTCGACTGTAGTCGTATATGTACACTCCTTTCAACGCTCTGCAGTCCCACACAGTTGCACTTTTTATACCTGGTCTTCTTCACTAAGCTTTTGGCACCATTCTCGTTTCATGTTCGGCTACGGACACTCTTGAGTGTTCAATTTTCTCATTTTTTTAAATCTTTTTTTTTTTGTCCTATACATGACCTGATAAATAATTTTTTCAGCCGTGTTCTTCTTCGCGGCCCCGAAGCACCCCCATGTAGTATATTCGTCTCTTGTTATAGGCGGTTATTCACGGCATACAGCTAATAATATGTCCTTTTAAAATCCTCCCCCCCCTCTTTTCTAACTGGCGCACAAATATCCCGAAGAGACATCATTTCGTTTCAGTTTGCCGTATCGTCTGCGCTTTTGTTGACAGTAAGGCACTGTCATATCAGGAGACGGAAACGAGGAGTTCGTGGAGAGAATCAGCTCGCCG
Organism: Dermacentor variabilis; assembly: GCF_050947875.1. NCBI lineage: Eukaryota > Metazoa > Arthropoda > Arachnida > Ixodida > Ixodidae > Dermacentor > Dermacentor variabilis. Next base: position 47,620,021 of record NC_134570.1, on the reverse strand, counting down.
GAAGAAGAAAAAAAATAAAGGTATATGGATAAACCTCCCCCTTTCCGTCTTGTCGTTCCAACCACATTACTGGCGCACCGTTAGGAAATCTAAAGAATGCGAGGAAGCTGCTCATGGGCACGCTACAGCAGTTATATATACAACTCCCGTCGTCTTTCCCTTCGCGTACATAGTTTCTTTAGAAAACGACTCGAGATAGATGATGGGCTCTTCTGTTTTCTTCCCCCTCCGCTGTCAAAGGCTGGGACTGTTGCGTCTATCCCCCGCTAAATACCATGTCACATCTGTTCTACGTTATTACCCTCATGTCTCCCGTACCTCTGCTACAGTAGGGCATGCCGTTCAATTCTGTTTTTCCTATGTTCGCACAACGAAAAACGTGTATAGGCACAATGAAAAACGGAATACGCGTTTTTTTTTTCTACCTGCATAGTCTTTTTGTTTTGTTTTATCTGTAAGCCACTTTCAATCACTGTATTTGATTCCCACCTGCCTGTTCTTAGCCCATATTGCGAGCTCCGCCCTTTCCCCCTCCCCCGTTTTCCACTGCAGCTCTGACTTCCACGAGCACCTGCGCCTTGCCCGGAGTGATTAGCACCTCTCTGCACACGACGCAGCTGCTATGGCGGTAGTAAAGGAGCCCGTTTTCGGATGCCCGCCACATTAAATATTTCAGGCGAGAAGTACGTAATGTAATGCATGGGCGCTTCCCCCCGTTTTTCGTCCGCTTTCGAAGACTATGAAAACACTGCGGTTCGACCCGAACGAATCGTTCTGTATATCTAGGCGCTCCGCAAGAATTATGCGTTGCCTCGTGCGTGCGCGGCCGTCTATACGTGAATGAGATGACGCAAGCGCCCTTTCTCATTTTTTAAAAAAAATTTCTTTAATCGCGGCTCCACGTCATAGAAAGCGCCCCGCGTTTGCACGTAGACGCTCAGTCGGCTTCACCGAAGCCCGCTGCGCTGACGCAAGCCGTGGTCTGGAGCGGATAACAGGCGCACTTGAAATGGCTAATTGTCACGTAGCCTTTTATATACCAGGTGTTTCAGCGACGACTCTCTTTCTATAGCTTGCTAAAAATTTTGGATGTTAAAAAAATGATAGTGTTTTTTTCCTCTTTTATTTCCTTTTCTTTTGTAGGCTGGAATTCGAGGCAGTGGTGGAGTGTAAATTGTGCGATACTCGCAAATAAGTTCATTAGGTAGCTAACTTTTACAAAAATTGACATATTAGTTAATTAGTTTAGCGGGCATGTGTTGGAAGTGCGGTGTTAAAGGTTGTTCGGTGCGGGAGCCCGATTCAGACGGAGTCCTGCAGATAGTGGCGCTGGCAGAGTTCTTTAATATTTTATAGTATTAAAAGAGCGCGCACTTTAATATACAAACTATATATTAAAGTATATTCCGGAACCAGGTGAGAGACGTTCGTCTGAAAACGTGCGGCGAAATGCCACTGCCATTTTATTTTCCCAGGGAGTACTTCTTACCAATTGCGACACAAAACTATATGCGAAACGCCAATTCATTTCGCGGTTATATTCTGGGAACGAATGTCTCAAACCCGGCGCTGGTTTTTGAATCTATGCCGACTAAAAATTCCTTAGTCAGGATATGCCTAAAGTTTGAAAGTGCAACATGATTGCAAAAAAAATGGAATAAGAAAGGTACTTATTCAGTGAAAACTATCCAGGAGGTTGAGCAACAACCACTTGACTGCGCCCTTAATCCGATGCGCTCCCCAGTGCACTTATAATGCTCGCAGCATTTGCCAAACTGCAATCTCGGTTTCCCGAAGCATATATGCACGGACAAGCGAAAGCGATTCACTTTGGGAGCGAATGCGTATTGATGCGTATGCGCCGAACTAGACATCGCCACGCTGCATCATTAGCGCCTTATAATGGTAGAACCAATGTCTTTATGTCTTCCTTTTTCCCTCGAACAGTAACGGAATGGAACAGCCTACACCATAACAAACTTCTCAGCACTGACTCAATAGCGTCTATTACTATCTAATATTAGTGCTTGTTCTTACGAAATCTCGTTTCAATTTGTATCGTTGTGCAATATTTATTGATTGGCGCGTTGTAGTAATTTTGAATTATGGACTCCTCCTTTTTTTTCTATTACATTTCCTGTGCTTTGAAATTGTGCTTGTGAAACAGCGTTTCAATTTGTATCTGCCACTCTCTATGCATTATTTAGAGGTGCTTTACTCATTATGTAATTGTACTTTCTATTACATTTTTCCGGTGCTTTTTTTTTTTTTACTCCTTCGTCAATCTATTGTGTTTTCTTTTTGTATGTACCTTTCCCCTCCTGCCTGGGCCTTCTAAAGCCTGCAGTATTCCTAAATAAAGAAATAAATAAATAAATAAATAAATAAATAAATAAATGTACAGAGGGGTCCGCTCTTGAAGGGAACACTTGAGTGCACATCACGTACAGATTTTCCTCTCTAGCAAGTGTACAATCAGCTAAATTTGGAACAGCTAACTTGCCGTTGTTAGCTCTCATCCTTTTCGACACACCTGCGCAGTGCGCTGACATTAGTTCTGCAGCCACTCGCAGCTAGGATGACAGCCAAGCGAAGGCCGCATATTTGAGCGTTCCCTTTAACAGTGGTCTGCACTGTACGAGAAGTCGGAACAACCTGAGCGCTTTAATTTATAGACAAGGTGTGACTTTGCCTTGCGTTCGGCGTGCCAAAGCTTTGGTGTAACTGTTTTTTTTTTTTTGGCAGAGGAGTGTTTGTAAAATTCCACCGCCCTGATGACACCATTACAAGCGATAAGTACGCGCCCCCTCGCAAGCGATGAGTCAGACTCGAGTTATCGCAAGGGGTAGCAGGAAACTGAAGTATTCGTACGCAAACACCTGCGTACAACGATTGTGTCGGTTGCTCCTTCCTAGTGGACTCATAATCAGAAGAAACCACGAGAAATAACGAGAGAGAAAGAAGCGTAAGAGAGACTTGCCGTATAAGCCACTGTATACAGCGGAGTGCATTCAAATCCATTGTGTATTGTTCAGTAACGCGAGATCAAGTTTGATCTCGCGTTAACGAACAACGCTCATAAGCACGTGGGTGACCAATGCGGCCCGCGAGCCACCGCTGTTAGAAGTAAAAATAGAATTACGCCTGGCAGTATATAGGCTGCTCAATCAGAAATGCATATTTACCGCCAGATCAATATGACCACAAACGCCCTTACGACTGATTCGGAAACAGGCAGCTTTCACGAAGTTGTGCTGCCGTCGCTCTCCAAATTCGAACCGCGTGCAAGCCGTCAAAGGCGGCCAATGCCTCCGACGTCAAAAAACTGTCGCGTTTTGCTTTGGCTTTTGAGTAATGCATACGGTGCGCTAGCTCTCAAGCAGCTCTTTGAAAAAGGCCGCCATGCAGCGGCATTAAAAGACCCGAAACTCTCGTGTTCTGCTCCAGCTCTTTTACAATATGCTGAACTATTTTATTTTTTTTTCGTTCGTTTCTTTCTTTTTTTTTGGGGGGGGGGAGTGGGGGTGGAAGCAAGGGCGAGGCTGCTGAGATGCGCGTTCCTCCAAGCGTCTAAGTAGGACTGATTTACCCTCTGCATGCAACGGTCTGGCTGCAAACAATTTGAGTGCTGTTTTAGAATATACAGAATCGAGCGCCGCACGCGATCTGAGGGCTGTACCAAGCACGCACTCATCCGCGAGCACATAGAGTCGGCGCACTCGACGCGAGCAGCGTGCACGCGTGCTAACATCAAGAGGCACAAAGTGAAGCGAAACCGCGCGTGCCGCAAGTGCTTCTTCCACCGACGACGCATCTGCATACAGTTCTATTAGCGGACGATCAAGTTTCGGATCTCCTACACCCAAAGAGGCATCTGGCGCAATTACTCTCGACGTGACGGGAGAGCGGGTTATGTGTGCGGGAGAGGAACCGAAGGGAAGAAATGCCGGAGTGATAGGGCGATGCGCGATCCATCGCTTTCCTCCGAAGCGCGCCCAGACCCTTCCTTCTCCCCCCCTCCCCCAATTCGTTGGGGCCCGGTGTGACGTCATTGATGACGCCAAACGGGACGTCAGGATACGATCGACCACCTCATCCTTTGCGGCCCGCTGTCTTTGCTTACATGGCAGACGTGCCACCGTCGTGCGATGGTCCTGCCATCTCTCGCCGGCAGGACGAACTGTTTCGACGGATATGCTAGGATATGCTGCTCCCGTGATCACGTGAAAGTGCGTCGTCCTCTCCACCTGGGTCTGCGTATTCTTAAGGAAAAAAAACCTTGCTTCTTCGCTCGCCTTTCCCTTTATCGCACCGTGACCTTAATGCATTTAGCGCTCGGTCTAGCGTAAGCACTGAACTCTTCGACTAATGTTGGAGAAATAAAAGCATCGCAGCTAAAGGCGCTATATAGTGAGGGAGAGAGAGACGAACTTAAGTGCAGCGAGCGTCTTGAGAAATCCTTGGAAACGCGGCCACAGGACGTAGGACTCAATTTAATATGGCATTCTTGCTTCACTCCTAAGGGCAATGACCTCTTGGGGAAGCAAAGTAAAAAAAAAAAAAAAAAACAACCCACCTGATGAGAGCAAACAGTTTGCGACGCATTTAATCACCATATAATAAATAAACACGCATGCATATACACGCGAACTTAGAGGAGCCTATAGTGAACTGGAAGGTCAGCAGCAAGAAAGCGCAGGTATGGCACCCCCAAAAACAAATCTGTAAATATAAAGCGTGTAATTATCTTTCATGGCGAAGAAGAAAAGAAATGGTCGTAAGGAGACTTGCATCAACAGAATCTACAAAAGGAAACGCAAGCGTTTAACACACGCACTAACAGACTAAGACAAAAGTTACGAGAAATATATTGTTTGTTTACAGGAGCGCCCAGGCGTAATAAGTATACGCGGTAATGCCAGAAGTGCAAGCAATGCGCGCGTTGCACACAAATTACGGGGCCCGGATCTGTCCAGAGTCCCGTTGAGGTTGTATTTGCTCCGCTCCGCTTGGACCGGTGCCACCAGATAAGGAAGCGTAGCGAAAATCTGTAAATAACTCGGCAGGACCGCGAACCCAAGAACAAAAAGCGTACACACGCATACACATGTACAAAAAAAATAAGAAAAAAAGAAGCAGGCTTCACGGGGCATAACCAGCAGATCTAGGGACCGCAAAAGATATAGGGGGAATTGGAAAGAGGCGGAATTGGGGAGACAAATGGGTGCCTGGGGAAACGTAAGGAAGTAAGGGGGAGGGATGGTCTCAGCGCACAATAAGCTTGTGCACGGAGTCATCGGCAAGGGAGTACTGGTTCTCGTGGGAGTCTGGGGCGCGAATGTAGGGTCACTGTGTATTGGAGGAGGGGAAGAAAAATAACGAACCTAAGCAATTGACGCGATGTAATTCGTCCGGGGCGGGAAAAGCAAAAAGAACTGTTATCTAGAAGACGGTACCATTTACCCGCCTGGGAACAAGCGAAAACGAGAAAACCGTGACAAATCGGCGACGGCCAGGCGCCTAGCCCAAGCGGAGGCAAAGAACGAAAATATCCCCCGGATGAAACTGGGCAGGTGACAGGAAAGGCGATAAAGAAGAGGCTAGGTTTCCGCCACTGGCATTTCGTTTGTATGGAGAGAGAGAAAATGGGAGAGGGAACGAGCAGGAGGAAAGAAAGGAGAATCGGCGGAGTGAGAAGCGGATGATAGAGATATTCGCGACGTGGGATGACCTATAAGGTAAGAACAGAAAATGCGAGGGAACTGCTTGCGTATAGACTGTCGTCTGCATGTGGGAATGGTGAGATGGGGAAGGGTTGCAGACGACCGACCCAGACGGCGTGCAAGAAAAGCTCGTATGTTTATGCAGCGATGCGAGACTCGGTTTGTTGAATTTGGAGCGTCGGGCGGAGTGTTGAAACAAGTGCTGCAACAGCAGACGTCATTCAAACGAAAAAAAAGAAGACAGAAAGTAAAAGCAAAGCAGACGGTAATATGAAAGGAACGGAACGTGCGCGGCGGGCCGGTACACAGACCATAGGGAGGATCTAGGGAAAGAACTAGGGAAGGTTGGGACGCACGGAGAACCAACCTCCCCGCCGAAGCTAACGGTCGCGCCGGCGACCTTTGACATTTCGGTTCTCGGGGCCTTCCGCGGGGTAGAGGACACGCCGCGGCGCAGGGGAAGCTTTCGGAGCGCGGAACGCGGAGGGCTCGCGGCTGTAGGAGGAAATACGTGTGCATGTGCCGCTCGCTACCGCAGTCAGTTTTCCGCCGCGATCTTGGGAGCCCGAAATTGGTACGGAAGAACGCGACAAGATATACAAGAAACCAAGAGAAAAAAAAAAAAACGAAGAGAGATGACCACGAGGCAGCGTGCATTTAATGGCGGCGATGCAAGAAACCGCCTTCCGGCGCGGCTTTATAGTAATTACGGAGGGGAAGGCGGGGGCATAATAGCTACTCTTTCTTCTCTGTTTTGGGAGCCTTTTTAGGGACGGCGCACGCACGAGCTGCCGTGCCTGCCACCGCCGTCGGCTTCCGAACCTCTCTCTCTCTCTTCTTTTTCTTTCTGGGCGCTTTCCACGGGAGGGCGTTCCCGACGTGTCCGCCCGCTGGTAGGCCAATTTCCTGGTGTACTCGCTCGGAAAAGACACGCAAGATGCTCTTTCATTCCTGACTTACCTATCATTTTCTTATTCTTCCTGTTTCTTTCTCGTCTGTAACGTATGTATTAAGCACACTCGCATATGCCGCGGAAGTTGAGCGATTGTGATGTATACTCCTAAACCTATATATATATATATATATATATATATATATATATATATATATATATATATATATATATATATATATATATATATATATATATATATATATATATATATATATATATATATATATATATATATATATATTAATGTGCACGGCTGTGGAAATGATAAGCCGATGTAGTATATGCTAATCAGATGTCATTTCCGCGATGAAGTTCGCACGTAAGAATGGCTAAGTAACCATTCACGCCAAAGCGCCGGAGAGGTAAATGTTCGGCGCCCAAACTGGTTAACGCCATCTTGCATATAACCGCTCGTTTATGGCGAATATATATCGCAGTTGACTTGCTTATCGTGATTTAGCATCGATCGGCACCCGCGATTTCCCACAGCGACTGACTGTATAGTTATTATGATCTGTACTTACTGACAGGCGCAAATCGGTTAGTTATTATGACATTGTATCGCGTGACTGCCTCCAACTGCCAACCAGTCGCCGTACTACAGGCATGGATTATTGTTTTGTGACCAAACAGCGAGGGACAGCTGGCTGCTCCTGTGTCGCAGACCCACATAACATCGCAATAACGTTGCACAACACCACAGACGTCAGCTAACCGAGGTTCAATTCAAGAAGACGCGTTCGAGCGTAAGCGCGTGTAGATCGGCCTGCATGCGGCTGTTGCATCGCATGTGTTCCTTGTCTACGCCTAACCTACAGGTGTTAACGTGGCAATGTATACAAGTGTAGAGGCTCGACCCGACCGCTCCGAAACCGTCGCTACGGGCAAGCACCTCTACCAAAACTGAACACACTGTAAGCTGAACGCCAGCTATAGCCGCGCCGAACTTGTGTGCTATATCGACCCAGAGTGCCCTCGGACCGGTGGCCAGTTTCGGTCATCGGCGATGCCAGACCGGGAGAAAACCTACCCAATCACTGTTTGGCCAATCTAGGCAGTCCGCGATGCCAACTGACGTGCTGCATAGGATACACTTAAAGACGGACGAGTTGGTGTCGTACGGCCCAAACACTGGCAACGATGACCAGCCAGTCACGATGGGCAGCCATGGTTGTCTGGAATACAAGAAACACCACCCTAACCAGCCAATCACACACACACACACACACACACACACACACACACACACACACACACACACACACACACACACACACACACACACACACACACACACACATATATATGGGAAGACCCGATAATGGTAAACGATCAGCTGGCGCCGTTTGCGAAGCTTACAGAATGATGAACGCTTTTAGTGAGCCAGTATATCAGTCGACGATCAGAGCACAAAAACTGACTGCCACTGTCCCACACCTCTCATCTTTCCCCCCTTCCCCTCCCATCTTCTGTTTAAAGAAAATAAATAAAAGAAGCGCTGGCAACGTTAGGGATCGAAAAAAGCAATATACCACGGAGCCACAGTAATGGCTACGTCTCGGATGACGGAGATAAATGACACCTAATGAGCTTGTTTCGGCGGTGTACCGTCATCTCGGCTACGCGGACAGCGCGCGCAGCGCGCGCAGCGCAGCGCAGCCCTGTGGAGTGATAGCTTATAATCGAAGCTAAAAACGGCGCTCTCTTTGCGATGCCACCTGAATTTGTCGTCGCGGAGGGCGAACATGTGAAGATATGTTCTAAACGAGGCTAAAGTTAATTGATTACGTTCATGCGGGAAGGTGGTCCGTCGACACAAATTTTCGTCAGCACCGCGCAGACCAGATTTGCGCTCTTGGCTCTTGAGAGATTTTCGACCAGGTTTCACAATTATGTCGGCCACTGTCTTTTTTTCCTCGACACTTAGTGTTCGCGCTGCTTAAAAAAAATTGCAGATATGCCTTTTTTTTTTTTTTCCTGCACCGTAAGTTCCCTCATTCCAGTTTTAGATTGATCATTCCTCTTTCGTCCAAGGTGTGCGCTAGTTGTCGCAATTTAATCGTGTAATTATGAGACCATTACACTTCCCTTACTCTGTTCCCTAATTTATCCCCGACAAGCTGCTCCAAGCAACTCCGGTTCTCGGAAGGAAAATTACGTTCTCAGTTGTTAAGACGTAACCTAATCAACTCCCCTTCTCGCTGCCGCCTGTAAATGTCACTTCGCCATTTACAGAAGCGCTGTGCAAAAAAGCCACGGGAAGCGCGCGCAGGGCAAGACACGAGGACCGGCGGGGGAAAGGCAGGCCATATAGACGAGTAGAGAGTGTGGAGGTGGATCATGAGAATGCCGACTCGCACACCTTTCAATGCTGCAACAGAACTACTTGTAGGCCTAGTTGCTGCTTGCTGAAATACATGTTTTTTGCCGCAAGTCAAAACACACATAAAAGGAAGACGAATCGAAGACAACACGGGCGGCACTTCCAACTGATTTAGTTTGGGCGGTGACCCAGAAATATATATACGCATACAAGTATTCGCAGGTTATTCACGAACCTACGTTATCCAGTGGTCAAACAATCTCGTTTCTGATTTGTAGAGCAAGATAGATGTATCGATAATGCAACTTGAACCTTTCTTCTTTATATAATAAGCTTCCATTAGCTCACATGCTGTTTGATTTCTGCTTCTACCACGAATATTGATCTCAGAAAAACGTAGTTGCATCAGCGATACATCTATCTTGCTTTACAAATCGGAAACGAGATTGTTTGAGCGCTATATAACATAGGTTCGTGAACAGCCTGCACATATGCGTGTATTCCTGGGTCACCGCCCAAACTAAATTAGTTGGAAGCGCCGCCCGTGTTGTCTTCTATGTGTCTTCCTTTTGTGCGTGTTTTAACTTGGGACACAAAAAAACATCTCTTTCATTGCATCTTCCGCGGTCTTTTCTTGTCTTTTCCGGCAGGGAAATTACTTGTGCTTAATAAATGAAAATAAAGAAACGATAAATTAATGGTAATTAAAGTGGACGGAGAAACAACTTGCCGCAGGTGGGAACCGAACCCACAACTTTCGAATCCATCCACTTCAATTACCATTAATTTATCGTTTCTTTATATTCATTTATTAAGCACAAGTAATTTCCCCTATTTTGTCCTTGGTGTCAGTGTTTGTTCGCTTGTTATGATATGACTAATAAAAATCGGGCAGCGGCGTGCATGACGAATCATCTGAGTCGCCGAGGTGTCCACGAATTGCGCACTAAGTTTCCAAATACAGCCTGCGCTTAAGCTTGCTATTGTTAAACCTCAAAGCAGGCAGGACACTTAGGAACGACTGGAACTCGACGTGTACCCTCTCTTTCTCCTTCACATTCACTGCACGGAACTTGCTCAGAGCGATGTAGCGCAGGCCGCAACGACTGCTCACCAACACCGCCAGCGCGCGCTATATACTTCAGTGGATTCTCTTTCCCCTCCCCCTTCTCCCTTCCTTCCGCAGCGCTTCCGAACACATCCCTCAGCGCAAATGCAGCATATGCTAAACACCTTTCCTTTTTCACCCCCCGTAAATATTTTCATTGATTTTCCTCCTTCCACCACTCGAAGTATATATCGTGCTGTGTGTGTATATAGGCGGACGGCGCCGCGTGCAATTTGCCGGCCGCTCTCTATAGAGCTCTCGCGCGAGCCCTGTAGTAATTAATTCCCGAGAACTGCTGCCTAATTAGCTCCGGCGCGCCGTCTAAGACTCGCCACACACCACCTTGGCAGCGCGCGCAATATTGCTAAGCGCATCGTACAGTCGCCGGCTCCCGTCAAGCCGCGCGGTTTCACTAACCTGCATGCTGCTGTCGTCAATAGCGTTGCTGCGCGACATGTTCTCGGCGGGAAATACTGACAGCGCGAGCTAAGAGCAACTTGCGACGCTGTGGATATGCGGGGATGGAATAAGAGTGCCCCGCTTCCTGTCACTTTTTCGAAGAGGCGCCGCGTAGTTTGCCAGGTGACTGAGTTTTTTTTTTTCTTCCTTTTTTTTTCAGCTGCACCAAAATTTTAACGTTTGCCTGTGGCAGATAGCAGAATTCTAACCATTTGTATAAATTACTCGATGAGGCACCCATTGCTACTACGAGAAGTCAAACTGCTTAATTGAATAATTAATTTGCAATGCGAGATGCAAGACGATGTACAGTCCGTCAGACGCCTGCTTCACTTCTACTTCGTCGTTTCTTCCCGCGCTCGCTGTACGAGGGCCCGAGACCAAGTTCACTTCTTCTTGACACTCAGCCTCGTTGCAAGTTTCCGGCGCTGCTTTCAAACACGCAACCGAACAGAAAGGCAACTTGTCCAGGGAGTGATGTCGTTGGTGAGTCCTGTCGTGCGCGCGCAACCGGCTTCTCTGGCGGGCGGTCACTGGCTGTTGCGCGCCGGTTGTTAAAGATTGACAACACAGAACTCAATTTGAAGGAAAAAAGTTAAAATAAAGCTTATATTCTGGTTATTGCAGTACAGTTGAACAAAGGAAACCATCGCAGCGTAGGACGCAGCGTCCGCTCTCCTTGGTCTCCAAAGAGCGTATCTCCTCTCTCTCTCTCACACACGCACACACCCGCGCACGCGGTCCGTGTCCTCTCTTCGTCGAAGCTCCCCGCCACCTCCAAAATGTAAACGCAACAGGAGCGGTCGGCGCCCTGCTCTTCGTGAATCGCCGAGGGCAAAGGTGGCCTCCGTCGAGGTGGTGCGCCGAGGTGGTGCTGCCTCCACTCTCCGTTCCGGTGAGACGAAGGGTCCGTTTCGCTTTCTCTAGAAAAGGCGTCTGGAATGCGCACGTGCGGTTAAAAGAAACACAAGAATACAAAACAGAACAGCCGTCTCAGGTCTCGCCGACGGCTGTGCCGTCGCAGTTGGGCACGCACAGCAGGATGATGCTGCAGAGTGAACAGCCGCTCTGCCTAGCCGTCGGGTGCTTCTTTCGCAGCGTTTGCCGCTGACTGATCGAGGCCCGCCGATGCGCTCGAATCAGCTGAGCTCGAGAGAGAGAGAGAGAGAAAACTTTATTTTCATGTTCGGTGGTAACGTGGAAAGGCCCTCAGTCCAGAGCCTCGCTTGCGGCATTCTTCAATGCAGCACTGATAAACGCCGCAAGGTACCGTTGGTCGTCGGCGCTGGCTGCTTCTGTCAGCCACCCGGCATGGGGTTTAGGGGAAAGATTTGTGGGGGCAGGAAGGGGAGGTGGGGGTGGTCCACAGGACCAGAGGATATGGGATGTGTTCGGGTGTTCGCCACAGTATCGGCAGGGTGGGGGATCTTCAGGTAAGAGGCCGCGGAGGAGGTGCATTCTTGCTGGTGTAGGGAGTGTTTCAGTCTGGGCCTGACGAATCAGTACACCTTGTTCACGGGTGAGCACTTTGCTGAGCTTGGGGAACTTGCGTCTTGCCTCTTGATATGGCCGCAGAAGCAGGGGAGCCCACCTTTTCGTCTGGGCTGGTCGCGGAATGCAGGGTGCCTGGTTCAAAGTCTCGCAGGCGAGCTGATTAGCTCTTTCATTTCCCGGCAGTCCGTCATGACCAGGTATCCAGATGATTTCCAGAGGACCCTGAAGGTGCTCTTGAATAAATGTCGAATTGTGGGCAGGGAGATCGTTGTGCAACAATTTCGTGCAAGCCGCCATGGAGTCGGTAAATATGATTCTTGGGTAGGCTGAGTTACTAAGGGGCATGTGTTTGATCGCAGTTGCGATGGCTGTCAGTTCCGCTAAGGTCGGATCTGTCTCTGGGAGTAACTCAGTATGTAGAGTTTGGAGGTTGTTATTCACGACTGCTATAGCGGAGCCCCGTGCACCAACGCTAGCATCAGCGTACAAGTATATGCCGTCAGGGTGTCTTGCCGTGTACCTCTTGAAGTAGGCAACTCGCTGTCGTCGCCTCTCCTTGCCTCGTTCTGGATTCATGTGGCGCGGCAGTGGAGCTATAGTTAGAAGTTCGCGTTGTTTCGGGGGTAGTGGGCGCGTGTTCAGAAGGGGCGCAGCTTCAGGATGATGGCCGATGCTGTGGAGGATGTGCGTACCTTGACACGTGCGCTGCAAACGCAGTTCTTGGGAACGACGATGAATGCTGACTAGTTCCTCCACCGTGTTATGGCAACCGATGTCAAGTAGGAGCTTAGTGCTGGCACTAAACGGGATGCCGATGGCCAGCTTTGTCGCCTTCCTGATGAGCGCATCAAGGCGATTGATATCTTGCTTGCGGAGATTGGTATAGGGCAGGTGATAGCGCAGGCGCGACGTAATTAGTGCGTTTCTTAGTTGAATCATATCAGCCTCTTTCACTCCATTTGCTCGGTTGGAGACCCTACGCATCATGTGCAGCACCTGTTCTCCTTGTCTGAGCAGGTGATGCACCGTCGCAGCGGGACCTCCATCTTTCTGGATATGGAGACCGAGTACCTTAATACATTTTGGTTGGGAAATCGGCACGCTTTCGTTTACAATTTGTATGGTGGGCGGTCTCCATCTTTTGTGATGGACCAGTAGCAACTCAGATTTTTCCGGCGCACATCTAAGGCCAATAATTTGAGCAGCCTCATGCACTCTGTTCATAGCCTGTTGGAGAGTTTCTTGGATATGCCCTGGCGAACCCGTGTTGATCCAGATGGTGATATCATCTGCGTAGATCGCATACTTGATGTCGGGGATGTCTCGTAGCGCTCTATGGACTACGCACATGGCAAGATTAAAGAGAGTGGGCGAGATCACGGAACCCTGCGGGATACCTCTCTGCGGATGGGGATACTGTTGTGAGGTGATGTCGCCTACTCGTAGCGTGTACGTGCGACTCCGTAAGAAGTCCCTAATATAGTTATAAAGCTTGGTTCCGCAGCCAGTAGCTTCGAGCTCTTGCAGCATAGCATCGTGGTTAACATAGTCAAAAGCTTTCTTGAGGTCTATGGCAAGAATAGCTTTAAGTTGAGCGCTGCTTGTTTCCTTCGTGATTTCTTCGTGTAGTTGCAGCAGAACGTCTTGAGTAGATAAGTGATGTCTGTATCCAATCAAATTATGGGGTAGGTGTTGTAGCTGAGCTCGACGAAATACCGAGTGCCTCACGCGTCTGGTCTCTTGCGCGTCTCTCGAGCGTCTATTGCGATGGTTTTATGCGGTGGTAACTTGCGCATCTTCCTGTCCCTTGCACACCTTTCGCGTGCGGGCAGCTCTTTGATGATGACGACCTGAGCCCTCAGCGCAGAATGAATGGTCGTGTATTCGGGAAACGACTGCGTTGACATCTAAGGATTGGGTTACGACGGATCAAGAAGCGTCTCCCAGCTGTGATCCGTGGACAGCTCGGGATCTGGGGGCGGTAGCGTCGGCGCCTCCATGCGCCCCAGCGCTGATGAGTTTGGGAGCCGCTTCGCCGACCGCTGTGGGCGGTGTCGGGATTGGAGCGGTCGTAGTTGTAGGGACGACCTTGGGACGACAGGGCTAGGCGAGTAGGATTTATTTACATTATTTACATCTTAGACAAGACATACATCGACAGTCTAGCGTGACTCCCAAATGGAGCACGCAAGACGACGCATACAGCAAACAGCTTACGAGCACTCAGCTCACTAGTACATCTCGAGCACGACAACGAGCACGCAGCTCACTAGTACGTTTCTATCACGACAACGAGCACACACTAGCAGCCGGCAATCGCTGCTTATAAGCACTTGGTCCCCCCTTGATGACGAACGATGACTGGACGAACGACTGGAGGAGGATGAGGGCTGTTGGAGGAGGATGAGCACTCACATACACGTGCCGCACATATACACAGGTGTAAAGGTCCGGAGCCGACGTCAGAGGGGCTTCGTAGAACTCTGAGCCGTTCCGGGTAGCACATTGTCTCGCGTCTTGGTCGGAACGCGGGAAGGAGCCCCTGTCGACGTTCCCGCGGCAGCTCCCCCACTCATAGCAGAACAGGGCGGCGTTTGCGCACAAAGCCTGCTTCGTCGAACTCCTTCACTCGCAACGGCGACGAGGCTAGAGGTTGGCGGCGGCGTTCCAAGATGAGGTTACCACCGCTGGCGTAAATGGCTGGCGCACTGCAGCTGGCCGTTCTTAACAGCGGAAAGTGGTCTCGGTCTCTTAGAAGCGATGGTATAGCGTCGGATGCCGACGAACAGTTCGAGACCAGTAGCGGGGAAAAAAAAAATGACTCGCATCCGGCGTCTACAGCAGGGCATGTGGCAAAGCAATTTGCCGACATCTTTCTAGATGCCGCTGCAGCAATGAGATATGTAATGCTGCTCCGGAGCTTCGCAGGATTTTCGTCAGTGCAGCTCAGCTGGCGTAAGCTGCCATGTCAATGTAGCAGCGGTGGTCTGTTGCGTGTTTACGAGCTGCGTTGGAGCCATTGGTGGTGGTTTGTTGATGCACCAACATGTGGTGGGACGACACGCGATCGGTGGTCGTCGCGCGCCTCCCACCGCCCGGTGTGGAGCCGACGTCGACACCCGGTGAGCCGGTGTCTGTGGTGGGGCAGCCTGCGAACCTCTCTGTCGAGGCGTTGCTGGGCACCACTGCCGCGTCACGGTGGTGCACCTCGTGGAACTCCGGCCGCGCGCGGCAGTGCTGGCCGGGCTCGTCGCAGGCGTACGAGAGCGGGCAGAAAACAGCCGTCAAAGCTGCGCTCCCTTCTGCCCAGGACCGGTACTTGTGACGTTAGTAATTGTCCCACTCCTCGGTGCCACCTCGAACCCAGCGATACCGTGTTGTCGGGCCAGGCATGAGAGCGCCGAGCGCATTGGCTGCTTGCACCCGCAGAATGGAGTCATTCTGAAGTCCGTGGAACTCCGGTCATCGAGATTTCATGCAGATTATACATTATTTGGGTAGATGCTATCAAAAATAATTTCTAGAGAGACGGTAGTAGACTTTGCTGCAGTTATCCTATAGAGTTTAACATTCAATGGTGCGAGTAGTGCCTGCACAAAAACCCCCTGTGGCGTATGAAAACGGGGTCAACGGAAATTAAAGAATAAAGTGGGCTGACTAATAAACCCTAACCCGCCGTGGTTGCTCAGTGGCTATGGTGTTGGGCTGCTGAGCACGAGGTCATTGGATCGAATCCCAGCCGCGCAGCCGCATTTCAATGGAGGCGAAATGCGAAAACACCCGTGTACTTAGATTTATGTGCACGTTAAAGAACCCCAGGTGGTCAAAATTTCCGGAGTCCTCCACTACGGCGTGCCTAATAATCAGAAATTGGTTTTGGCACGTAAAACCCCATAATTAAAAAAAAAAAGGTTTGACGTTAATAAAATCGGCCGAACGTTCTCCAGTGTATGTCCGCTACCTTAATTTTTGGGCACTAAAACTGCTTTAGCGATTTTCCATTGCAATGGTATCCAAGCCCTTTCTACAGAATGATTAAGAAGAGCCAATAAGTAATTAGGGTACTTCTTAAACAAATTTTTTGTTATTGCAGTTGTAACTCGTCCGGACCGGGGGCAGTCGCGGCCAAACTTACAACCACAGAGGCCAATTCCGGTAATGACACCTCCTCGAAATCGTCCACATGCAGAGCCAAGCAATAATGGCCGGTAAGGGAGGCAAAATGAAAAGTGGCTCTCAAGCCGATTGCCAATTTGTCCCAAGAACTCAGTAATTTCACTTGGCGTGAGAACAAGTGAGTCAACATTAACTGATGGTTGAATCATCTCCTGTAATCTCAGAAAGCGGAACAATGCCCCTCTGTTGCGTGTTTGGGACAAGGAATCAAAATGCCCGATGTTATAGTCGTCTTTCGCTTTAGAAACTGTACGTTTAAAGGTGGCCGCTGGGTACTTGTAGTCGTTCCAGTTTGTCAGACACTGGTTGTGTAGAAGCTTTTTCCACACAGCTTTCCTCCGCCTATATTCTCTAGTGCAGTCATCATTGCACCATTTATTAGGACTATTGCTCGACTGAATTAAAAATTTAGATGGTTTTCGAGAATCCTCGAATACCGAGCACAAGCTATCAGCCTTTTGATTCCAACTCATATGTCTGATCTAAAAGAAACACTGCGTTCAAACAAGTCTTAAAATGAGTATAATTAATAAACCTTCCCTTTTTACGCTACGGAGAGGTTAGCGGGCCTGCCACTTCAAAAAACAACACGCAGGTGGTCACTGTTCGTGGCGCACTCAATCGTTGACCATGATGATACGACAGTATGTGTTCCAGAGAACGTGAGGTCTTAAACAGAGCGAGACTATCCTCGCAGAAACTTAACTGCTCCAGTGTTCATGCAAGAGAGCCCATTATCTACTGTCCATTCCCACAGTCGCTTACCACACTGGTCCGTTTTGCATCCCCATGATGCATGGTGCGAATTGAAATTACCAGCTAAGATTATACCTTTTCCGCAGTTTGCTATAATTGAATCTAAGGTACGTATGCCCTGCACCTCCTCCCCCCCTTCCCCCAAAGAAAAGTAAGAATTTACGACTGTGAAAGGTCTACATCCAGGAATATTTATTTCTACCGCAAGTATTTCGCTGTCTGGGGCCATTAACGTGTGAGAGAGTGAGTGAAGTAACTTTATTTTGGTCCAGAGAAGACGCAGGGGAGATCCCGCGCCACCCGGCTAGTCCCACGTAGGGACCGCCAAGCCGAGCTTGACGGCCCGATCGTGGGCACTCTGGACGGCCAGGGTTTGGTCGTTGAGTTCGGGGCTGCCCAAGAGCGCAGCCCACCTATCCTCGCTGAAGGAGGAGCCGATGGCTTCACACTCCCACAACACATGGTCCAATGTTGCCCTTAGTCCACAGGCAGGGCAGTCCGCACTGGGATATCTTTCGGGGTATATGGCATGAAAAACCGCGAGGTTAGGGTACGCACGGGCTTGTAAAAGTCGAAGGGTAACCGCCCGCGCCCTACATAAGGCGGGGTGCGGGAGGGGGAAGACCCGTCTTGACAGATAGTAGTGCGTAGTGATCTCATTAAACGTAAGCAAGGGTTCCCCGCGGGGCTGAGGGACTGCTGAGGCGGCGCGGTCAGTGAGTCCTCGCGCGGCCTCGTGTGCGCCCTCGTTAGGGTTAGAGGGAGAACCCTCAATCGACCCCAAGTGAGCGGGAAACCAAAATAAAGAATGCGGAGAGATACTTTTGGCGCTTTGGAGAATGCGGAGGGCCTGGGGGGAGACCATGCCGGTTTGGTAGGCCTTAATGGCTGCCTTGGAATCACTATATATTGCCTCTCTGCGACCATCGAGCACAGCCAGCGCGATTGCAACCTGTTCGGCTACCACGGGCCTCGAAGTGCGTACCGTAGCGCAGCAAGTGAGCCTTGAATTGGAGTCTACGATGGAGACGGCGAATGCCTCTTGGTGGACATATGCCGCGGCATCCACGAAGCTTGCCTCAATGCGGTTATTGCGGACATGCTCGAGTAGAGCTGTACCCCTGGCCCGACGTCTGCCGACGTTGTTTGCGGGGTGCATATTGCGGGGCACCGGCGCGATGTGCAGTTGAGACCTGATGTCGCTGGGAATCCGCATGGCGTCAGGGCACTGGTCGACAGGATTGAGGCCCATCTCGTCGAGTATCTTGCGGCCCGTCGGGGTGCCGGATAGCCTGAGCAGCTGTGAGTGCTCTTGTGCCTCGATAATCTCTTCGAGCGTGTTGTGGACTCCGAGCTTCAACAGGTTTTCGGTTTGGGTGCTTGCAGGCAAGCCGAGGGCAAGCTTAAAAACCTTTCTGATGAGTGAATTGAGCTTGTTCCTCTCAGCCACATGCCAATTATGCATGGCCGCCGAGTATGAAAGGTGGCAGAGAACAAAAGCATGTATAATGCGGATGAGATTTTCTTCCTTGATTCCCCGGTGCCTGTTGGCGATCCTCCGAATGAGGCCGAGAGCACTCTCCGTCTTGGCGGTGATCCTTCTGAGTGCGGTTCCATTGGAACCGTTAGACTCGATATACATCCCCAATATTCGGATTGAGTCCACTCTAGGCACCGGAGACCCGTCACCAGTGAAAAGCCGTATTTCGCTTTCGGACGCCGGTTTCCAATCACGATGGCCGCCACCTCTGGGTCTTTTCTTGTAGAGAAGTAGCTCAGATTTTGATGGAGAACATCTGAGCCCAGTGGGGCGGAGGAAGCGCTCGGTCGCATCGATGGCGCTCTGCATGGCGGCTTCAACTTGGCCGTCGCTCCCGCCGACGCACCAGATGGTGATGTCATCTGCGTAGATAGTATGGTTGATTCCTTGAATCTTCGCGAGCTCCTTAGAAAGCCCGACCATTGCGATGTTAAATAATGTTGGCGAGATGACTGAGCCCTGAGGCGTGCCGCGTGAACCGAGGGTGATCTCTTGCGAAAGGTATCCTTCGATCTTGAGCTTGGCAGTTCTCTGGCTATAAGGAAGGATCGGACGAAGTCGTAGACCCTCTTCCCGAGCCCGAGGCCGGCAATAGACTGGAGAATGAACTCGTGTGAAATATTGTCGAATGCCTTCTGCAGGTCTAGTCCAAGGATGGCTCTGGTATCTCCCGTGCTCCGGTCGATGATCTGATGCTTTATCAGCTTCATGGCGTCCTGTGTCGAGAGGCCGGCTCTGAAACCAATCATATTGTGGGTGTACATGTCATTGGCCTCGATGTGCACCTTGAGCCGGTTGAGCAGGGCATGCTCTGCAACCTTACCGACACACGACGTCAGGGAAATTGGTCTTAGATTCTCTATTCCTGGTGCTTTACCGGGTTTGGGGATGAGTACCGTGCAGGCCGCCTTCCACTGTGTGGGGACCTGTCCACTGCGCCAGACTTCATTAATTCTTTCAGTGAGGAAGTCGATCGACTCATCATCGAGATTCCTCAGCATCCTGTTAGTGACGCCATCTGGACCAGGGGCAGATTTGACGTTGAGTGAGAAGAGGACATCTCGGATCTCGGCCGCGGTAAAGTCCTGGTCTAACTCCGGCACCGCACACCCCGCGTAGTCCGGGAACTGGGTAGGGGCAGAGCTATCCGCGACCGGCAGGTACTTGTCTATGAGCCTGTCGACAATCGACACGTCCGGGGTAGAGTCCGTAGCGAGGTGGATGGCTCGCGCGAGGGATCGTCTCTGGCTGGATCTGGTGCTGCCCTCATCGAGAAGGTGTTTGAGCAGACCCCAGCTCTTGCCTGATCTGAGCTGACCCTCGACGGATTCGCAGAGCTCATCCCATTGTTGCTTACACAGGTTCTTGCAGTGATGTTCGATCTGCCTGTTAACTTCCGAAACCTTCTTGCGGAGCCGCCTGTTATGCTTCTGCCCCTTCCATCTCGTGAGGAGGGCTTGCTTGGCTTCCAGCAGGTGCGCCAATCTGCTATCCATCTTGTCAACGTCGAGCTCAGTGACGACCTCCTTGGTTGCCGCCGCGGCGTCATCCCTGATCCCTTTGCAGCAACCTTCAAAATCTATCTCCGCCATCGGCGCGCGCTCGGCTCTGATCTTGCGGAAAACGTCCCAGTCGATCAGCTTGAATTTCCTCGTCTTATAGCGGGCTATCGGGAGGGAGACTTCGATGACGTAGTGGTCACTTCCGAGGTCTAGAGCCGTGTTGACCCACTTGACCTCCCCTACGTTCTTGACAAAAGAGAGGTCTGGGGTAGTGTCCCGGCATGCGGAGTTGCCTCTCCTAGTGGGGAAGTCCTTATCGGTGATAAGGGTCAAGTCCAGTTCCATCGCAGTCTGCCACAGTTCGCGTCCCTTGGGCGTGTCATGGGTGTACCCCCACACCCTATGTGGAGCGTTGAAATCCCCGACGATGACAAGGGGGTGCCCACCGGCCAGGCTGACGGCCCTCTTGAGGAGAGAGTTCGCCCTCGCCCTGCGGTAGCTGGGGCTGCAGTATACGTTGAGGATATAAAGGCTGTTTCTTCTGAGGCCCTTTCTGGGTGGGTTCATGAGGATTTCAGTCATGACGTACTCGATGCCATCACCAACTGGGCCGAGGTCGCGAGAGAGGCAATTGTACCTTTTGCTGACAAGGGTAGCAACTCCCCTACCTCCTGAATGTGAGGATACTACCAGATAACCTGCGAGTTTGATAGGAGTACTAGTTGCAACTTCCTGAATAGCGATGATTTGGGGCTTAACCGTGAGAGTTCTTAAATATTGCTGCAGAAGCGGCTTCTTGTTGGGAAACCCTCCGCAGTTCCATTGCCAAATACTAAAGTTCTCGTCCGCACTATCCATGGCTAGGCTGAGAGGAGGCTTGAACGGCCCTGAGAATCGCGCCCTCCGTCGGTGGTGCTAGTACATGACGTCGTGCTGCGACTTGCGAAGGAGCGGGGCTGGGTTCTCTTCTGGCATCGACCTCCTCTAATTGGGCTTAGGTGCACTGAGTGCCATTAACGTGTATACGAACTTTGTTATTTGCCCAAATTTAGTTCAGACAAATAGTACAATACCTGCGCCTCTAGTAGGACGGTCCTGCTTTAATTCTACTCGGCCGTCTTCTTCTTGTTCTCGCTCCCTAGTGAAATGGCGCAACCCACTCTGCATGGGGGATCAGTCATGAACAGGGCGGTGAAAGAACTGTTATCATTTTTTAAAAATACGTTGAGGCGAAATTAAATAAGTACCTTGAAAATGGGATTTAAAGTGTCTACTTTACAGATAGGAATGATCAAGTATCTAGCATCACATAAAAAGCCGGCAGATCACGTGCCCTGTGGGAATCGATGTTATGCGAAGCAGTGTGCGGGGAGCGTATACCAAGTTAACGAAACTACCATGAGAGCACCAAGACGTAGGTGGCTGTTTTATGACCTACATTACACGCATGTCATGACCTATGATTTGTGTTCGTCATACACTCTTGTCATACTATGCCAATTTTGGCGCATGCCAAGACGTAGGCGGCTGTTTCGTGACCTACATGGCACGCATGTCACGACCTATCATTTATGTTCGTCATACACTCTTGTCATACCGTGCCAGTTTTCGTAAATACCAAGTTAACAAAACGGCCATGAGAGCACCAAGACCTAGGCGTCTAGATAGACAGATAGGTACTGTAAAGGTTGCAAATGTTCGCCAAGAAATGGTTCGCATTTAAAAAGTTATGTGAGCATACTAAGTATTAAGAAGAATTATATACTGTCCGACAACTTTCTGTGGCAATGAAGGGATAGCTACGGAGGCAAAGTGAGAGCGCTTCTAAAAGAGTCCCGTGTTTTCATCCACGTTAATTTAAGCTGGGGAAGAGAAAACAAACACCTTATTAGCAACCGTTAAATCAGATGAAACAGACCCCCACTCAATGTAAAATTTACTTATTTTGCGGCTTTTCCCTTCCGCGTCTGGGCAAACGCGAAACCGTCGCGCGTGAAGCGGCGTCTGTTCCGAGCAACCAAAAGCACTGTCAAACGCTGCAGGCGGATTACCTGGCGCCGTAACGAAAGTGCAGCAGCCACGCGCCCGTAGCTTCCTCTTCGTTGCCGCAGGAAGTTGTCCGCGAGTATAGGAAGCAATTCCTTTTGTGTCACGCAGAAAGATGCAGAATAAAAGAAACAAATAAGCGCTTTATACTGCCTAAAGCAAAAACGAAAACATAATGGTTGGACGGTGGCTGCCGGTAGCGGCTGGCTGAGCATTATTTTATTTTATTTTGTATTAGCGATAAACGGTACACGTGTTTTTTTCAACCGTGGATTAGATAAAAGGTTTACGCTAGGTGTGCAATTGCATTGCGCCACGTAGTTCCCTTTTGCAAAATATAAAGACTTAAAATGAAATGTTAAAACAATCTATGTAAGTACCTTGAGAAACTATTTAGGTTATACAAAATGGTATCTAGTGGCCTTGCTGTAACGATTGGTTCCGAAGCTGTTGGTCTGAATGATAATACGTTTTCCTCGGCAACCACCGTGGATGTTTGTTGCATTTAAAAGAAAAGCTTAAAATCTAGTGCCTGTTGGTTGGAAATTTTTGATTTGGATCGTCAAACTGGCATAGACTGAAATTTTTCAGAAAGCGAAACTAACAAGTTTAGAACTCTTAACTCGGCAAGGAACAATGATGGCAGCAGCAGTTGCATTCTCAAGCACGCATCTAAGCAAACTTCCTTGGTTTCACAGGCTAGCTGCATCGGCTGTCCCTTGGATAGCTGCGGTGACTACCTGGCTGGTCGTCCTTGCATCGTACGTGCCTGCGCGGCACTGACTACTCTGCTGATCTCGGCGCGCACTCCGCTGAAACCACCCCCAAGCTGCACTCTATACGCAGTCCGGATTCCTACCATAAAAGCCGTCCCGACGAGAGCATCACTGTTGTAGCAGCAGCAGTTGCATTCTCAAGCACGCATCTAAGCAAACATCCTTGGTTTCACAGGTCGGTTGCTTTTAACGCGATAGCGTTAAGGAGCTCGTGTCGCAGAAAAGCCGGTGTCGTCGGCGTCGGTGTCGGCGTCCGCGGCGTTGGCCGTGAGCGATAAATCACGGCAGGCACTTCATAAATAAAAAGCAACTTCCAAGATGGGCGGGGTGGGAATCGAACCAGGGTCTCCGGAGTGTGAGACGGAGACGTTACCACTGAGCCACGAGTTCGATGCTTCAAGGCGGTACAAAAGTGCCTCTAGTGAACGCGGTGTTGCCTTAGAAACGAGCTGTTTCTAAGGCTCAGGCGTGCGTCGCTTGCTCAGGCGCACATTTCGTTGTCGCGCCGAACGCTGCGTTGCTCGACGCTCACCGCGTCCGATGCGGGGCGCGTAGTCGCTGCCCCGTAGCCCAATACCCCTTGGTAGGTCGACGGGAACGCTGTCGCGTTCCACTCTTTTATTACTCTCGATATGTTTTTAGAATTTCTCAAGTCCTGCAAACTGCTGCTGCTACTGTTGTTGATGCTATCGTTTTTCTCTGCTTTTGTGCTCACATTGTGTTCACTATTTAGCCATCCTTGTAATGCTGACAAATGCTGAACTTTGTAAGCGAATGGACGAGCTAGAAGCTATATTCAAACATCGGTTGAATGAATTAGTGGACCGGCTTGTTATTAGCACACAAACTAAGCTTCGGGACGCAGGATTAGACGTCGGTGCAATGGGAACTGAAGTTGGTCGCATGGACGACAGCCTAAAGCTTCTAAACGAAGTAGTCGAGTCAACCCGCGGTCTCAACAGCTTGAGTTATCTGCGGCAAACCGCGTTCTGAAAGCAGAAAACGACGCCCTTCATAGGAAAGTCGCTGACCTTGAGCAATACTCAAGATTAAATAACTTGGAAATAAAGGGGGTGCCCTGTACCCAGGGGGAGGATTGTACCGCAATCCTGACTGCCATCGCCGGCAAAAATCAACTGCACAGTCTCAGCCACAGATGTCGACACAGTTCATCGCGTACCAGCAAAGTCTGGTCAAAAGAATATAATCGTGCGGTTTTGCTCTCGATAAAAAAAAAACTGAATTCATGAAGAAGGCGCGAAAGGCCCGACTGAATACCCGAAGTATAGGGTTTTCAGGAGAGCACTCGCAGGCGATATTCATCAATGAGCATCTATCGCCAGACAATAAGCGTTTGTTCTCCAGGACGTTTGCCTTAAAGAAGGAAAAGGGTTGGTAGTTCATCTGGACGGAAAACTGTCAGATCAAAGTGCGGAAATCTCCCGATAGTCGGGTATTTCGCATCGCTTCTGATTCTGATCTATCCAGCATTACCTAACTTTGCATAAGCCTTCCAACTTTCAATTTTTAAATTCTGTCCAATGGCTACGTACTTTTTACCTGAAGAACTTGAGGCTTAATTTTCATCGCACTGCCGTTCACAAATCCATTTCAATGCGCGAAGTCTGCAAAAAAACATGGATGGCATCACAAATTTTTTATCATCTACCCGTCATAATTTCTCTGTTATTTGCGTTAGTGAAACCTGGCTCTCCGCATCCCACAATAACTTGTATTGCTTTCCCTCGTACTCAGCCGAATACTGCCACCGTGATAACAGTAATCATGGTGGTGCTGGTATTTTTGTGTCCTCAGAGTTGCGTTTTCACAGGCGATCTGACTTGACACTCAACGTGGCGAACTGTGAATCTGTCTGGGTCGAATTTGATGATACATTCTTTTCACAAGATAAGAACCTAATAGTTGGCTGCATCTATCGTTCACCCTCATCATCTGGAAGCGCGTTTTGCTTAGCCCTAGGTAATTTGCTACATAATTTAACATTCGAACAGAAAAATGTCATTATCATGGGCGATATTAGATATTAGAACCTTTTAGATACATCCAACACATTACTTAATGATTACATTAGCTGCCTCAATGGGTTCGGATATGAAAACCTAATTACTCTTCCAACTCGTTGTCCCACAGATAAACAGGGCACGCTTATCGACCACATAGTATCCAATCTTCTTACTAACCCTGACTGTGGTGTTGTCGAAGCTTCAATAACCGATCATTACCCAGCATTTGTGCGCTTAACTTCTACTGCTGGCACTACCGATGCAAGCTTCACCAGAAAGAAATTTAATTCGTCAATTTTTATTGAATTAATTGCCGCTGCAGACTGGTCCCCAGTAATGGCATGTGATAACCCTGAAACTGCCTATAATACGTTCTCACAAATAATTTATAATGCTATTTCAGATTCCACGGTACTAATGAACTGTAAAAAAACGTTTTCAGCTCCTCGTAACCCATGGTTATCCACTAGTTTGCTAAATTGCTTAAGGAAGACAGATAACCTTTACAAAAAAAAAAAAACAATGAAACGGCCATTTAACACAGCACTTCACGAAAGGTATAATAAGTATGCTAACTTACTAGGAAAACTACTCAAACAGGCTAAAACGACGTATTATGAAAATGAAATTAAGTCTGCAGGTAATGATGTCAGAAAGCAATGGAAAGTATTATACTCTTTTTTAGGTCGGTCGAATCATAATTCTGAAATAACTGCGATACAATCGGGGGATCTTCTCCTTGATAATCCCTTGGACATCGCAAACTCCTTCATTAATTCCTTCTGTGCTGATAATGAAGAGTGCGAAGATTCATTCACCGAGACTTACCCCCGTGTGCCCCATAGCTTTTTCCTTCATCCCGCAACACCTGAAGACATAGTCACAGTCATTTCCAGACTAAAAAATACAGGACCTGGTCTCGATAACTTCAGCCCATCTCTCATAAAAACTATAGCGTACCTAATATCTGAAATATTCTGTCACATAGTGAACCTTATCTTTAAAACAGGAATCTATTCAAGTTCTTTGAAGAAAGCCAAAATAATCCCTGTATTCAAGAAGGGAGATAAGCGTCTAACAGCTAATTATCGCCCTATAGCTATACTTTCATTCTTCAGTAAAATTATCGAAAAACTAATCGTAAGACGCTTATCAAGATATTTATCAAAATTTTGCATCCTATTACCAAATCAATTTGGGTTTCGGGAAGGTTACTCAACTGATTTGACATTAATATTTCTAACAGACAAGATTCGGCAGGCAATTGACACTGGAAATTTCGCTGGCGCATTATTTATTGACCTTTCTAAAGCATTCGATTCACTTGTTCATAACATCCTTTTTGCTAAATTAGACTCTATTGGTATAACTGGCCCGGCACTGCAATTACTACGTAACTATTTGAAAGATAGAGAATACACTGTATCAATCTCCAGCACTTACTCGCACCCTAAAACAACTAACATTGGTGTACCATAAGGATCTATATTAGGGCCTCTCTTGTTTTTAATATACATTAATGACCTCCCAAAGTACCTAAAGTCCTCTGACTGTATCCTTTACGCTGACGACACTACCATCTTCTCCTCAGACAAAAGTCTTGATTCATTGATGTGTAAGCTTAATCACGACGCGGCAAATATTGTAACCTGGTGCCAACTAAACAGACTGCACATTAATACTGCCAAATCTAACTTCGTGATCTTCTCAGCTAAACAAAAACATATCTCAGTGTATCCATCGCTAACCTTTGCTTCCAGTGCACTTTATCCTACTGATAGTGTACTGTTTCTTGGCGTCATATTAGATAAACACCTAAAATTTGACGAGCATGTTTTATCCTTAACAAAGAAGGCAGCATAAGGAATTAGAATATTAATTAAAGTTCGCAATTTCTTTAATATGAAGACACTCATCTCCCTCTACAACGCTTTTATTCACACGCATATTAATTATTGCATATCATCATGGGGAAACACGTTTCCCACACATTTATCTCCACTACAGCATACCCAAAATCAAGCAATTCGCATCATTACACGTAGCAGCTGCACATCGGAAGCATCTCCATTGCTCAGATCTAACGGCATTTTATCGTTACAGAAACTAAATAAATACTCACTTGGAATACTTGTTTATAAATCTGTTAACGGAAAGTTCCCATTCCCTATAATTACTACCAGCCAGTATCCATATTCAACGTCTACCCGTTTCGCTTCTACCAACAGCTATTTACTACCAAAACCTAGAACTAATTATAGTAAATTTACTACTAATTTTCCAGCCACACTACTTTGGAACTCATTACCGTGTCATATTAAGATATCCTCTCATTTTTACACATTCAAATCAAACCTTCGTAAATTTTTGCACTCAATATAACAATTTGATCGTTATCATTTTATTAATAAGTGCTTTGTGTCGTCAAATATTTTACAGCGTAAGCTAGTGACGAACTTAATATGGTGTCTTTTGTGTTTTCATAAAGCTGCTTTGTATTTATATATCCTAATCATTTGTAATGGGAGGTCCCCTGTACAGTCTCTTGACTATGGGACCTCCCTCTGTATGTATGTATAATCCCCATTTGTAACCTTATTATTATGCAAATAAAGAACTCTTGAACTCTTGAACAATTCTGCGAATTGCATCTGATAGTAAATTGACAAAAATTAAAAATTTTCAGAAAACGAAATTACGAAGTTTACAACTCTCTAACTCAGCCAGGAAAAATGATATCACAATTCTGTGAATTGCATATCTGAAACGGACAAAATTGATATGTTACACGTGAACCTAAAAATTCAGTAATATGGAAATACAGCTTTTGCAGAAACCTTGTGCACAACGTAACAAATTCAAATAATATATTGACTGACATATCGAATTTGACCGCTTTGAATGATCTGATGGGCGCCGTTTACAGAACTGCATTATCTGTTCTTGATACTGAGCTACTTTTTTATATACTTCGTGCGTCTATTTTTTTCAAGCGATCGAATATTTCAATTTTTTAAACAAAATTCAAGCCCTCAGTTGAAATTCCGCTTCCAACAGTCACTATAATTTAAGTTGCTTTCTCAAATGCAACAAATTTCATTAAAACGGTCCAGGGGTTACCTCAGAAAAGCGTTTTTGAGTTTTACATGTATTTGAATAGGCCGCGTCGGAGTTGGGCGCGAGGTAAAGCTTCCTCTTAAGGTGTGTTCAGTCTGCGGTCTTAGCGGTAGCAAAGCGCGCATCTGTCGTAAAGCCCGTACCGCGTAGTTTATCTATGTTTGATGGAAACATGGCTTTCAGGACATCAATCTTTTCAATTAATTAACTACCCATCTTTCCTACTGGACCGTCCATCGAAGGGCGCATGTTTAGCTTTCTCTACCACTAATAGAATTAGCATGAATTAGCCTTAAGGCAACGACTTGACGTCGATAAGCTGACTTAGGGTACGTTCTCTATGTTTGTAAGAAACATGGCTTTCAGGACATCAATCTTTTCAATTAAATAACTACCGATCTTTGTGACTGGACCGTCCATCGAAGGATGGACCTTTAGCTTTCTTTATCAATTAGCATGAATTAGTCTTAAGAAAAAGATTTCATATAAGCATATGTCTCCCGAAAGTGAAACTTTTGCCTAAGATATAACCATACCAAGGTGCCTACTTTCCCGTTAGTAAATTTGTACTTTCCTGCGGGTGTGCAGAACACTCGAAGTTTGGATTCCGCTGCGACTTCATGGTGTAAGGACAAAATTCTTGTTGGAAATTTTCGAACTGGACCAGTGCGGCACACTACTCGACAGATCTCAAGGAACAGATTGGAGAAGGTTGCAAACCAGAACGTTCCGAAACCCAGTACACTTAAACAGAGTAAATTCAACACAATACCCAGACGCGAGCTGCAAGCTCTGCAAGCACGAACGCGCAGACATGGCACACATCTTGTGGAAGTGCACAAAGATCACATCAGATATGTAGAGGACAACATAGAACCGGAACTTCTCGAGGAGCGACGGCTAAGTGATCTGACTAGCTCGGAACTACACGACCAACTATGGGCTATCCAGCGGGCCCGGGCAGCGGTGGAAAAGGCTATGCCTGCACCGCACATAATGCCCGCGTGGCCTGAGCCCGGGCTGGCAACCTCGCAGGTCCTTTGCTCATAAAAGTTTTTTTTCCGTCCGTCCAGTGCGGCACACGGTTGTGGGATTGGACAATAGATAATCATCTGTCTTGTCTGAACTCTAGAATTCCTACATATTGTTACGGGGTTAGAAACAGCCAGGGAGCGCCCGCTGCGTAAATCAGTCTTGATAATAATCCCGCAACCTCCACCACAAATGTTACGGGGTTAAAAACAGTCAGACGTATATTTACAGGATATTTACAATAATCGTAGCGGCTGACAAGATGGTAGGCAGCGCGCGAAGTCCACAGCGTCGTCTTCTTCCGACCAAGCTGACATCTTCGTCAGCGTGTCACAATATATTTGAAATCAGTCCCGCTCAGTATTGGGATTAAGTTTCCTAAGTTTGTCCCTCACTAGCTCATCCTGGACAGCCATGGACTGTACCACCAACAGGGACCACTTTATAATAATGTTTGAAATTGCTTGCCCGATAATGCCATCATGCTCTCAGGTACGCGTATTTGTATATTATAATAAATTTAAATCCGATCTTAAGGCACATTTGGCTTCCTATTCTGAAGAGCGTTAAGTCACCAAGGCTATGAAATTTTCTGCTGTAATCAAAATAATATTTAAAATAAACTAATTTAGTGTTACATCTGCACAGAAAGCATCCTATAGCCTTTGGTGGAATGCAGACTGCACGCAAGAACACCGTCACTGACAGGCCGCTTGGGGGCAGCTTCTTTATAACCAGTCGCCTCGAAATTGGTCTGATTACAAATTCCACGCTGCTTTATTTAAACGCGCAGTCACTCAAGCTAAAGACGATTATGATAGGGAGCACTACGATTTCCTTTCTAAGCCTAAAAAAAAAATCCTTCAGACATATGTGATAACGCAAAATTCTGCCATCACCAATTAATATTGAATATGTAAATCTGTCGTCCGATGAAATTACAAAATCTCTTGAATTCATTGCTAAAGACTTGGAGAGCAGATTCACGTCATCAATGTCCTATAATTTGCAAAAATCAGCCCCAACATCCGTGTTCAGTGAAGTTACATTGCCTGAATTAGCTCAAGCGATTCCTAACTTACCCTTGTCAGCCCCTGGTCCTGACGGAATTTGTCGGCGTCGTCGTCGTGAGGTTCAGTACTAGTGAGGGAGAGCCGGCGAAGGCCGTTGAATATCGCGCGCGCGATCGAGGAACGCGGCCCGGTTGCGTTCCCCAGCGGCTGCTAGGGTGCCTCGATGTCTTTCCTTCTTCCAAGCACTCGTTACATTCTTCTACAACAGCGGGAGGAACGCAGAGAGTACGGTCATCCACACAAGGCCCTTAACAGACATCATAGGAGGGACTGGCGACGCATTCAAACAAACAGCTTCACCAACCTGCATCAAAATAAACCCAACTAGATTTCTGGACGTCTGTCCATGGTGTTCTAACAAACCCACACTACAACATATCGCATGGGACTCCCTGGAACGGCCTTCACATATTACTAGCCCATATATAACTGCACATCCACTTATGTTAAATAGGCAGTGGGAGGCATGTCTTGCGGACAAGGGAAAGGAGAGCCAAGTGGCTCTCCTGGACCAAGCCCAGCGAGCCGCTCGCGCCAGTGGAGCCCTGGACTAAGGGCCCAACCACGCTCGCCTACTTTTCTTTTTGAAAAATAAAGCGTATTTCCTTCCTTCCTTCCGCCGCTCCGTAGAGAGTGGAGACAACCGCGGCGCCTACTACGGCGTTGGCAACGCGAATCGCGGACGCCGTAAGGACACGTTGCCGGCGCTCGTGTCTTGAAAGCAATCTGCGGCGCGGCCAAAGTGCACGCCCGCGCGGTCCTCATCTTCAAAGCGATCTGCAATGTTTTCCGAGTGCGCGTAGTGCCGGTAGCTTCGTATGCGCCGTGCTTTCGACGTTTCGTTCGCGTTGGAGCGACAGATGCGCGGAAGTCAATTGGCTCGCGGCTCTTGCCGCGATTGCCAACTCCAGCGTTTTCGCAGACAGTTTCCGCTGTAATCGAGCGAGATGTGTTCATGTTTACCTGTGCGTGCATGACACCATGCTGGTTAATTTAGTTTAAACACTTTGACGGGCTAGTTCATTTGAATCCATGATAGTATGCGTAAGCGTGATTGAACAAGGACGTAGAAAGAAGCAGATACACAGACAGCACTGTCTCTGTGTGTCTGTTTATTTCTATGTCCTGGACGCTTACATATTCTATCATTGTTAATTTATTTAGTAAGCGAATGTTTACAAGATTACACGGCCGACAAAACTACTATCCTTACTTCGTACAGCTATCTACTAATTTGCTATCGCATTGGTGCTTCGCCTTTCGGGTGGAACTGCGAATTTTTTTTTAATTCACGAAATTTGGTGTTCTGTAAAAGTAGAAACACGAAGTTTACAAATCTGCAAATCTACACCAATAACAGACACTGCAGTTATGCAAGCTGCATTTGTTAGAGAATCTGAAGTGGAAAACATTTATATCAGAGTTTACAACTTTGTGAAATTGTTATAGTGTTTAAGAAGGTTTTGCAAAAGTCCTATACTCGTAAATTAGAGGTATATTTAAGAGTGGCGTATGATACACCAATTTTGACTGCTTTATGTGTATTAAGTGCAGTTTATGAAATTAGGACATTTTTTTTTAATTTTCAGCAAGTTTTGAACAAAAATTGACGGGGAAAATAAAAAATCTGCTTCCTACAGTCAGTTGAGTTTAGCTTTCTCTTTCTGAAGCAACAAACATAACGACTCCCTGCACAACGGTTTGCCTCGCATTCTAGGCACAGAAAACCTACAACCAAATTGTTATAGGCACTGATGTTTTATCCCTTCGCATACAAAGTACCGCTTTGCCATTTGTGATGGCGAGTTCTCTCCTAGGCCAGCATAACCTATTGTACTGCTGTCAAGCAGCAGCTGAGCACAAGTGGGAAGACATAAAGAACGATACTATGGGAATGAAGAAACAAACAACCTTTTCTTTTTTATTTTTCATCAGAGACGACACAAAATGCAAGACAAACGAAAATAAACAAACAAAAGTGCTCAATGTGACTTTGCAAAAGCACAAAATGGTTTTAAAGCACCACAACATTTCGTCAAAACAGCAACACTGCAAGAAAAAGATAATAACATTTAACGAGCATCCTTAACATTAGATCACAACATTGGGCACTACTGTGTGTTTAAATGCATGAAAGTAAATATTTGAAGTTCTATGTCTAATAAGTTAAATGACATCATTGTACCACAACCAAATATAGCCACACCTTGTTAAAAAAACAAAGTTCTGCAAATTGGGACAGTTGAGTTGCCCATATCAAACTAATGTTACTGACACAAAGACAAAAGGCATTATACAAGGCTGCCACTACCAAACACAACCTCTTTTTGTGACAAAGGTACCTTCTTCACTGGGATTTTAGCCAACAAGGTTTCTTATGACTAGCACTACAAATTAAGTTATGCTTACACACAACCAGTAGAGCTGCCGAAATGAAGAAATGCACAAAGTAGAGTATATCAGTGGTATCTAAGCGGAAAGGTACAATAAAGTGTTGATAATGGCGTGGTCCACGGAGAAAGAAGTATTTCAGAAGGGGAATCTGTCCAGCTGCGACAGCGCATGCCGGTGGGTCAAGATATAGGGATACATCCTGCTTGCGACAGTGGGTCAAGATGAGATGGGGCACCTTGCCACTGTTTACATTTGCCATGACTCCATGGGCTGTTGTTCATGTTATCAATGTTCAATGCTATCAGAAACGAGCACATGCATTCACGCTGCTAGCAGCGATGGACCTAGGTGTTCTTGAACCAGCAGGCCACTATGGCGACTGCGCGTCCTCTCATTCTCTGCAAGTGGACTTGAACAATGGAGGGTGCGTCGGCACCGTGACCTCCGCCATAACATCATTGGGATGCCAGAGCTAGCGCTGCTTCGCCTCCTAATAAATTCTTGCTCCGTGGTCATGTCACAGGATTAAAACTTATGGAATGTGAATAAATACAATGAGATGCACAATGATTCATTGCATAAAACCATGGTAAGGCTCAGCTAGTTGCAAAGCATGTTAAAAATATTCACTGTTAAGAATATAGAGCACAAGAGAAAAAAAAGAAAACTAAGACTGGTCTCCTGCCCAAACATTATTTCATATCTGGCCGATGACGACTTCTGCATATGGTATTCACTATGCATAAATGTGCATTACTAACCCAATGCCGGCCACGGAAAAGCTAATTAAGAGACTGTAGATAGACCACACACATGCAAAGGAGACTAACAGCATTTTGAAGGACAGTAGAGTGAATAATGCAATCACAGATGAGTTGAACATCTCGCAGCTTTTACTAATCACACATGGACAATCTTTGGTCAATTCTTGGTGGACTCATACAGTAGACATTTGAGGTTATCTTTGTTTTTCAGCATTTGGATGGCTATGTATTGACTTCACCTTCAATAAAGTTCATACTTTGGTAAACTTGTTGGCTCAATCATGCAAAGGTATGCTAGTGGGGTCATTGTGTTGTCCCAAAACAATATTTATACACCAACAAAGCTGAGATGAAAAAAAAAGAAAACCTTTGAAAATGAATAATAATTTCTCCCATGTGCACCTTTCACAACTTTCGCTCCTTTCTTTTCCAATATGAACTTAACACACTTACATCCATGCTAATTAGGAACTTGTAGTTGCAAACGTCTTTTTGCAAGCCAACGCTAGTGATTGGCACAATCATTATGAGAACATTAACAAGCACAGGAAAAAGTTAACCTCGCATGACCCGCAAGTAACCACTGCTTTAAAGGAGATGAACTTCTTGATTGTTTATTAAGGCACACATTAGGCATCACAAACACGAGAACAATTGTGTCATTAGGCTTAAAACAGAACAGGTACAACATGCTTTCTTATATAAAGGCACTTTCAGGACACTTGCCCATTTCCAACACACACAAGTAAATGCTGACAATGAAATACCCCAAAACGCAATATGTAGTCAAGAAAACAGCCCGATGTGCTGCACAATTTGTGCGACTCAACAGTAAAAGTAACATGAACTATTTTGTGCAAGTTGATTACCACACAGCCTGAACAGGCATGAATAAAAGCCAACAAAGTAGAACTAAGCTCTAGGATTTGCGTTTTCGGCTGCTGGGTCCTCTGCCATTACAGCATACTCATTCTGACGTTTGCGCCAGAAATAAACTACTACAGCTAGAGGCAGGACCAAAAATAAGAGGCCAACTATAAACGAAAGCCCCGCAAAGAAACCTTTGGACAAACCAAACAGTCGCTCAAACATCACACGCCCCAAGAGAGGAGCAAGGGCTTCACAGGTTGCCATCACGGAAAACAGCCTACCATATTCAGCATCTGGAAGAAGCTTCGAAATGTGTGAGCGTATGCAAGCTGGTGCAATATTGCTCAGCATTCCAAAGCCATAGCCTAGAAAGAAAAGAGGGCTGCCTGCAGCTCCAGAAGACGCATGGAAGATGTTCTTGGCACCGACACCCATGATGCCAACTACAGCAAGACCATACTCTTGGTTTGGAAGCCAACGCAGGAACATTACTAGAAGTGGAATCAAAACAAATACGCTAGCTAAAGAAAATGCAGATGTAATCACCAGGTATCGGGAGAAGGTCCAGTTGAACTGCTTTTTTGCGTAGAAGTAGCCCATGAAAGATGTTTGGCTGTTCAGTACAAGAAGGAACACAGATAGAACAAGCAGTGGAATCCTGAATCGGTCTACATCGTAACGACGGCCAAGGACAGTTCGGATACTGCCCACCAGATGTTGTGTACTAAAGAGATGCTTGACTAGCTTATAAGGTCTTGCGTTGGAGGAAGGCACTCGAGACAAAAGCTCTCCAGGAGCTTGAACATTTCCTGGATCTTCTGCAACGCAAGGAGCCATATCTCTGACTAGGAATACTGCGCACAGGAATGACAGGGCAAGAATGCCTAGCGAGGAGCCCATCAAAGGGACAAACTTACTTGAGTTGACAAATGCAAGGGCAGTGATTAGCTGACCAACTGGCAGTGCAATGACAAAGGCAATCTGCAAGGTGAAGAACCTCATGGTTCTCTGTTTCCTTGAAGACGACAATGCTGTAATTGTGTAAGACGACATGAGAATAGCTGGAAGGCCACCAGACAGGCCCTCAGGAATGGCAGAGATCATGTTGAAGTAGATAGACGAATCTTCATACACCGCAGTCACCAGCTCTCCAGAAATCTTGAGCATGGTACCAATGAGCGAAACATACAATGGAATCTTGAACCTACCGGACTCATCACACCAACTTGCGACAACAAGAGTGATCAATGCTCCAGGCAAAAACCCAACAAGAGACTGATATATAATGTACAAAGTAGCAACATTTCGAACCTTCACATGCTCCTTTGAATTCTCTGTCAAATTTCCACAGATTTCCTTGGTCTCATTAAGCACCTGGTAGCATGCCTTCAGCTCAAGCAGATTGGCTGTTGTGGCATACTGCATGGTGTAGGCAAGGGTGAAGAGAAAAAAGAATGCTTCAAGCCGCAGCGTCACAACGAAGTCCAGACACTTCCGACAGCAACTACGTCTGTCATCCTCTTCCAAGTCCTCAGAGCTGGGAGAACTTGCATCAGCTAGTGAGCCTAAGTTTCGAAACGTGCCGTGCAGCCCAGACGGCATGAAAAATTCTCTCAGTCGTCGCCTGTAGCGCTGTGCCCGTCTTCGCCATGTGTGTTCCAAGTAATCTCCAACAAAGTCACCAGCAATGCTCGGCAAGCCTCCTTCCATTCCGCCTACCAAGTTGCAGGAAGTTAGGAAGGGACAAAGAACCTGATGAGCACGTGTTCTGAAACAAAGATGGAGAGGTACATTGCTCAATCACTATCACTTGCAGATTCTAGATGGGCTTCACCAAGCTTCACAGACATATGTATGCACTTCCTCCTAATGATGTCTGTACACTGGCACCAAAACAACACAATCGTGTGGCTACACAAAAGTATGTTAATGGCAGCATAAATATGTGGCAGTTTAATAACATACTGACAATGGTATGGGATGATATCGTTACTTTATGGGCATAAAAGCAAACATTTACATGAGATATGCAAGTATCTTTGTGCACAATGTGAGATCGGTGAAACAATCAAGTGTATCTTAAGAGAGATGCACTGACTAGATGAGGTAGTGAGCTGAAACAAAATGATAACCAAAAACAAGTTGGCCCTCGTAAAAGAGTGTGGGCAAGCTGCAGACATATCACCACTCATAGGCTGCACATAACAGTTTCTGGCATTATAAAAAATATTTTAATAATTGCCCACTTTCATAATGCTAAATAGTCAAGGACTAGTCAAAACATTGCACATATTTTTTGATACCACTCTGCACAAATGATGTGTTGTGTGGTGCATCAGTTTCAATGTTTCTTTCTTTTTTTTTTTCTTAGTCGGAGACACACTGGTGGCATTTGTCTTGTGATCTGCCACAGGCTCACAGATGGCCTTTGTCACGAGAATGAAGAATCATATCAATGCTTCTGGAGTAGAGATGCTTCAGTCGGCTTAGGTCCTGCTTGTTCTTTTGCACTTGTTTTCGCAGGTTTACTATTTCACGGTCCATCGCGCGCAGAATGGTGTCAACATTGCAATTCAATCCCGAAGTTAATTGCTTGATGTCTTCACGTTTTAAGAAAAAATGCCGTGGCTGGTGGCACCGCTCCTTTTTCGTGGTTGTGTTCACTTTTTCTGGATGAAACTGATCACTTCTCTGCTTTTCAGAGTCATCAACCCGTTTCGAGAAGCGGCGGCAGAAGCTGCCTTTCCTGATGCGAGTACTACCACCCTGCGCTTTTCCGTCCACGGAGAAACTTCTACCACGTGGTGCTGTGGTCGGATGCAGTACCCGATACTGCAGCAAGCTGGTGTGCGTGCGAGTCTGCTTCCAGAGGTAGTAGTGCTTCACCAAGCTGGAAATGGTCTTCTTCGGAAACACGGACTGTATCATTCGAAAGTTCTTGCTGTGAACGTTCAAAGCGTTCTCGAACCGCACTTCGTCCTCCGCCGTCCACTCGTCCACAACAGGCGTAAAGTTTCCGAGCTCGGCGACCGCTTTAGGCAGGTCGTGACCATGCCACTGAAGCAGTCCCAGGGCTTGTTCTTCGTTGTAGCCGTACTGTTCGGTTGCTAAGTTAGTGTACACGTCTAGCGCACTCTCCGGAACGCAACCGCTGGGTGACCATACCTGAACTGCCTTGTCGGGGGCAGAGTCAGCGAGCGGTAGATTTGCGGAAACAGTACACGGTACCAAAGCCTGGTACCTACTGCCGATATGAACGCTATGTCTTTTCTGCAATCGATTCGTAGTTGCGTCTCTCACGTAGGGACAGGCATCTGTCGTATTCGTTGCATGGAAGCGCTGGCCATCCCTCAGCTTGTAACGCCTGACCGGCACCATGTTCCTGGCCGAAACGCTGGGTAGCGGGAAGAAATAAGAAACTATGACCGATAAGGTGCGCCACAGCGTAAGCGCTACGCCACTCGCCTGGAGCGCTACGTAGCGCGGTAACTTAGCCTCAGTTCTTACCTCTCTGTGAATCGACGAGTTGAGGATGCCTGCGCGCAAACGCGTTCAACCGCAGCACGAGATTTCGTTGGTCCACTCGCTGAACTGTCGGGCCGCTCTTGCTGCCACTAAAAACGCGACCGATACTGCTAGCCCAGCTAGCCCCATTCACTGGTATTCAGCGGGAACGGAACTGTCACACACATAGGTGCACGCACATGGTTACGGTGTGGCTAGCGCCCTGAAGTCTGTGCGTATGCGCTCTCGAAACGAGTTCTGTATTTTCGAAACGATTACGGAAAGAAGACAACAATAGAATAATTTTCTTTTTATTTCAAGTACTGGAATGACTTCCCGATCAGCGAAAAGTTTCAAGTTACTAAGTTCTGTTTCTTGTTTGTTTTATGAGTGGATGCGAACGGATTAGGGATCACTGCGCGGATGTTCAACATGGCCGAAATGGACTCTTAGCATCTTATGATGTTCGGAAAAATAATCCATTATTCCTTCTTACTGATTTTACCTTTCAGTGATGTGTTTTTGGAAGGTACGTATGAAGAGCTTTTTTCACTATTTCGCCTGCTTTTAGAGCACAGGTTCGCGAATTAACTGGATCATTTGAATGCGGGATCCGCTTTCAGTTAGCGAGCTGTCAAATGCCTGTGCTGCGTTTTCAGGTTTCTGACATGATACGCCCAATATTGCGTTATTCACGAAAGCAAAGCGACACTCTGATACCAGACATTTGTGTATTACCCTACTGTCGCATTCAATGGCTACGTTCTAACGATGTCTCGTAAGTACACCGAGGCTCCTAACTCATTTAGGTGAGGATGCGAAGGGATTCTGTAGGTAAGTCAGGAATGTAGCCGACGTTGTGTTTGTCCATGAAGCCGCGTTTAAAACACGACATCGCGTATTTATCCCGCTCCAAAAACCGCTTCACAAACTAAACTCATTCTTTGTTTGTGCCAGAAATGACTGCGTTTGTATCAGTCGTTGAAATCTGTACGATCCACTGATTTCATAATAGTAGATACTGTACAAGTACAATCATTCATCAAATTTTTTCCTGAACTGCAAGCCACGCTTACGAGCTTGACGATGATCTTTAAATAAGTGTAAATATTTGCGCCTTGCTAACTTGCGAGTTTTGAGTTTAAAGAACAGCTAATTTTCGAAAAAATATTGCCGGCACCGGGGTTCTAGTAACAGTTTACAAGGCCCAGTGAGCACAGTTCTTATCACCGTATCACAGTTATTATCAGTATTATCAGGCTACCTAGGTAGCCTGATAATACCGTTTGACGTTAACCATGTGAACGCGCTTACATTTGAAAGACGACGTGACGTTCCAAGTCACTATCCTAAATTTGCTAGTGTTCGCTGTTGCGTTGACGGACACCCAAATTTTTATTGACGTTCTCGTGACACTGATTGCGGCTGTCTGGTCCCCTCGTACTTCTGAAACAAAGAATTTCGGTCGTTTAAATCCTTCTTAATAAGCAACTTTCTGAGAGCATTGCATGCATGAGAGAAAGCTACTGTTCCAGAGCAGATATGAGCTGTGGCTTTAAAAAATATACTTTAGCATACTGTGCACATTATTGCAATTCATTCAGCTACCATTCTGTCGATTCTGTAGGCAAAATATTTCGCATGTGCGTTCATGTGCATCGAAACATAGATTGAGGAGATGCCTCAGGAGGCCTGGCGTAGGCCGATTCTGGGTTATCTGGCATGCATAAGATGGACATGCATGATTCAGATAGCCAACGGTGCTTGAGCACTAAGTATTGTGCAGAATACACAAAGATGTGGCTAATCCTGCAGTTATTCTGCTGAAGATGTGACTGAAAATATTTAAGCAAAATCTTTTGTTTGCTCACAAGGTATCTCTAGCTTAACATAGTCAAGCACAATAGGCATTGACACTTGAGAGTGATAGCAGTTGTGTGCTTCAAAATTAGCGACAGCTGCATCTGTTGCAGGTGTATTGCCTTCTAAACTTGCACTGGATATCTGTGCTGAGCTGTGCAAATCTTAGCCAACAGGCTACCCCTTATTGGCAGTGCCAGGCATGTGTCAACATGTTGTGTGGACCATAAAATGCATTTGACAAGTTGTGAGTGGCCATTAAAAGTGATGTTTATCTCCATGGTGGTCAGAAAAGTAGTTGATTTTGCCATAACAAATGCAAGAACAATGGTTTGTGGTCAACTGGGCCCTTCACTTTCTTGTCTACAAAGCATTTCCTCAGTGCTTACACTTCATCTAGTTTTGTGTCATTTTGCATCAATTAAAATTTGTTTCTTCTTATTTCATTACTTCTCCGTATTATTAGCACACATAGCTGTCATGCGGATGCATTCGTGGATGGTCACTTTCGGAGATGTCACTTTCAGTGCGTACTGATTGGCTGGTTGAGCAAAACCTCAAGAATCATCCAGCACGCTGTGTACTATGTTGTGCAAAAGTGATAGTATCACCAAATGTGATCATCCCAAGAATCATCCCATGTCAAGCTTCAGAAAATTGCTAGTCCTAGCTAAAAGTGGATGTGCAAACAAGTTGAATGCATAATGGCCTGCACGCACAGTATGAGTGCAACAAAGATTAAGCTTACATGCTTGTAAGTAGCTATGCTACGAGATGCATGCAACATGTGATAATGTTATGCAAGAAAATTTGCTGTAATGCTACCATAATATTGCTGGTATTAACCAAATAGATTGTGTTAAGTTCTGTGGAAATAGCTGAAGCTGGTTCACTTTTTAGCGTGATTCTCTTAAGTGTTCTGAGCAGTATACAGGAATTACACATTGTACAGGAATTCGCACCTTACACACTTGTTACTCTGTTTGTATTGCTCTGGCTTGGCATTGGCTAACGCTCTAGTCCTCAAACACAAATACCTAAGAAACCAGATTGGCAGAAGACATTCGCTGCAGTAGCTCAAGTGTAGGGCGTAGCAGTCGTTATATGGAAGATGTGGATTCAGCTCTACATGTCACAAATCATATTTTTGTCCCCCTCCGTTTTCTTTGTAGCCCCACATTTCTCCTTACTGTTCTCGCCATCTTGCATTTTCTTGCAGAGTCTAATAAGGCATCGATTATTTGGAACGCTGATATATACAAGTATGTTCAGTATGTCTTACAGACATTATGCATGTATACTGTGCTTTGTTCATCCGTGAAAACACATGTTCCATAAGGACTTGGAATAAGTCGCATGCTGCTATAGGACAATTCCACACCGTGCCGTTCATGCAGATTTGTTGCGAATGCTTCATTTTTCTTTACGTCGCTCAAGCAGCTCGAGCCTACTGTTTTTCTCCAAAGAAGCTTCGCCGCCTTTTTTGTACGGTGCATACCGCTTCATGCATTCATCTCCCACCTGTGGCAATTTGCCTTTTTGATTACTTGAATTTCTATGTTTCAGTTAAAAAGAACAGTTTAATTTCCCTGTGCCTTTCCAGGCCTCATTGTCTTTTGGCTTCATGTAGTTGTAATTAACAAAAAAATATAGCCCTCCGAGATAGTGGAAATTTGGACTTGTTGGTTCATGATATTCGTGTTGTCTAGCACAGAGGGAACAACCACAAAAATAAGGACAAGACGATGCACAAAGTGCAAACTACCAGCAAAGGTTTATCTTTCGGAACGTAACTTTATACGCTCGCACTAAGCCACCACGCATGCACAAATGATAACCTCCTAAGATAAGAAAGTTCCTTATCGGAAAGGTTAGCCCTTCATCAGAAAATGTGTCATTCCCAGGTGTGCAAATGGGCCTCGACTTGAAAGGTTCAGTCGTGTCCACCGTGTCTAGGACAGCGCCGCTTCTTGACTAAAATAAACACTGTGTTTCTGTTCCTTTACAATTCCTGCAGTGAGGGCTGGTATAACGGGAGGATACCTTTCACTTTATTCTATTCCTTTGTTGTCATCCACCATTCATGGCCGATCAATCCCAGGGATAACATGGGCGGAGCATAGCTTGAGCCACTGGTGAAGCATGAAGAGGAATCGCATTAGAACAAAAATTGTTACGTTGTTCCAGCAGATGTCTCCATCCACAAGATTTATTGATATTGAGGCTTTTCAGTAGGCACTGACAGTGGCCAGTAGCAAAATTTCAGCTCTGGATCTGTTGAGAAACATCATTGAAGTCGTAGACTAGAATTACGAGAAAGAACTCTGGAGGCTGCGATTGTTTAACTACCATAATAATGATGCACAGATATGTCTAATCTTCGTGCCTGTGGCTTCAGACGCTTATTTTGCGTCTTTTTTTATTATACTTTATCTTTCTAAATTTTCAAGCACTCATAGTTTTCTGAACTGAGCTAGACAGTTAGCCTCTGCACATGCATAATTGTTGCAAATTGTTTCATTTACGTTGCACTGTGCACAAAGTGCATAGAGACAAAGTGCATAGTATAGGACAAACAGATGAAAGGGGATGATATGAGGACACAAACAATTGAAGAATGAAGCAGGGGGAGTGGTAAAAGGGTGCTAGATGTACTTTCTGTTTCCTTTTTGTTGCTGTGAAACTAAGGCTTAATTTACTATATAAGAGGGGGGGTAGGGGTCAGCACTCGGGGCTGGAAGGTCAGTGTCCCTCCTCTCCATCCGCTGCAGTGGAATCTATAGGGTGTTCGCCACCGCTGCCTCTCCCGATTCCAGAGCCCCTGGCCAAAAGGATGAAGTTTAGGCAAATCCACGTACTATTCAGTTATGCGTGCGCTGGCTGAACCGTCATGTTTGCAGCTCCTGTGGACACATAGTGCCAAAGGAAGCTCCATGGTGAAAGTTTTTGTAGGAAGCTCTATAATTGAAGCGCAGTGATTGCATCAGCCGTCTAGCAGTGCTGCCCTCTAGTTTTTGGAATCACGGTAGTATGCTGAGTAGAGGAATGCTTAAGAACACGAGTGTAAAGCCTGCTCTGTGTAGCTGCCGTTCAGTGCCAGTCATTTCTGGCTCCATCCTGCTGGTCACCCCGCAGCTTTGCGCCACCACTCTTCCACTGGGTTGCTGCCAAGCGTCATCGAAGGGGACCTAGGCTCGCATCTCACGCTCCAGTGCAACATTAGCCGGCCGCACCACCACAACCAAGCTCAGCGCATTGTCTGGCTGAAGGACGGTCGTGGCCTGGGCCCCGAGCTCAGCTGGACGGTGTACGAATACCGTGGTGATCTGGTGTCATCAGGGCTTCTGTTGAGCGACGCCGGAAACTACTCCTGCTACCTCGACACGCCGCATCCACATAGCAGCGCTCAGCTCATTGTCCGCAGTGAGTGCATTCAGAATCCCTTAAGGGGGGATGTGGGGCTAAAAT
Organism: Dermacentor variabilis; assembly: GCF_050947875.1. Classification (NCBI taxonomy): domain Eukaryota; kingdom Metazoa; phylum Arthropoda; class Arachnida; order Ixodida; family Ixodidae; genus Dermacentor; species Dermacentor variabilis. The sequence continues at coordinate 47,577,057 of NC_134570.1, read as the reverse complement.
CACGATTTCATTTCATGATAATGTTGATAAATGAAAAAATAGTTTTCTGAATTTTTATGGTCAACATCAGCTACTATGAGCTCTTGAATACTAATGAGGTGTTTTCCCTAAAAGTGGCCAACCCTGTACAAACATGCAATATGTGCAGTTGACCACAAAATTTTATGGACCACTGGATTTCGGAAAATGTTGGATTTCGAGCAGCCTGTAACAGCAGCCAGTAAAACAGCACATCACAATGATGTTCGCAGTTGAGGCTAGAAAGACGAATACCAGGCTGCATTGTGAGGCTGTGGAGATATTCAGCTTTTTTCTCTTTTTTTTTTCAGGTCCCGTGGTTTATTAAAGTTTGTCAACTGTACTTGTACTGTACTTCTCGTACCGTATTTCCTGGTCTATAAGTCGCACCTTTGTATAAGTTGCACCTCTCTCAAAATGGCAGTTTTTCCAGGGGGTGGAAACGTATATAAGGTGCATCTGTCATTTGGTAAGCAATTTAAAAACTCGTTGAGGATCAGGTCGTGAGAAAGTGTTCCGGTGGCACATGGTTAACGAGGCTGCGACAACACACGCCAAGTGCGCAGCAACAACGGCAATGAGTGCAATGAAGTGTAGTTGCTGTGCGTGGCAGAAGGTGATGTGGAGTGGGGCGTCATTTGATGCCCGCTCGATACAGTGGGCATGGTCATGGCATTCATTCTGATTTTGACTGCATATAAGTCGCACCGCTCTATAAGACGCACCGATGAAAATTCAGAAAAAATATACGGGGCTTATACACCAGTAAATACAATACTTGTCATAGTGTCGAGCTGTTCTTTGGTAACCGCACACAGTTATGCTAATTTTATGTGCTTTTCTTCCCAGCTCCCCCAGGACGCCTGTCAAACATAACAGTCCATCCGTCGACTGTTGTAGCCACTGTAAGGTGGCACATCACCAGTGACGGAGGCTGCCCCCTCTCCCATTTCACTTTGGCCTACCAGCCCACGCAGGAGCCGCCGGCCAATAGCTCAGCCGCAGTCCACCACTACTTGCCTGTGCACATCAGTCCTGCCGCTGTGAGTACTGAAGTTGAACAATGACCCTCTATGCAGAAGGGCAGTCAAAGGGTCATCAGCAATGTTTTGAAATTTTCTTTTGGAAGAGCTGAAATCCTTGCGTGGGACATCTGTGGCTCTGAGATGACGAGGCATTTTTTCTGAAACTACCCTTAAAAGGCCCCCCCCCCCCCCCCCCCCCCCACCAGGCCACGTGGCAAATTTTTGTTATACATTGGAAGTTGTTACGTGCCCACTTTGGATCGTTCTAAAGCAGACATTTTTCAAATTGGTTGCTTAATAGCCGAGATAGAAATATTTCAGTTCCGCGAACCCGTGATTCCAGGAGGCGAGTGTCACTGCAAACAAGGACACTCCGCTTACCCTGTATAGCCCCCAAGCCGAATTCCTTCCCTGCGTTCTCCCACACTGGAGCTGGATGATCGCTTGACAAATACGTAATGGCCCCGCCTTCTTTTTTCTTTTCTCGCGCTCTTTTGCTGCACGGTGCACGTCCGCTGGTGGTCGCCTGCACGAGCAGTTCTGTTTGTCTTGTGACGCGGAGCGCACGATTTTGTGTGTTATGCACAAGAACACCTGACTAGCGGCGTAAGTCAGTGCTGCACGAATTCTGAGGCAGACACAAGCAGCTCACAGAACATAATTATGCGCTGGAATGTGGTAGAAAATGTTTACATAGTTTCGCTCTCAGCACGTGCGACTGCACGACATGGGAACAAGCAGACCAAACGGAAGTACTGCATCTCTCTTGCTGCAGTGTGAAGTAAAACAAAAAAATGCAGACATTCGGTTTGTGTTTTATTATTTCTCTAAAACTTTAATTCATTTGTTGAAGCAACAGATTACACAAATAACAGATATTGCCTTGAGTAATTCTCGGAAATGTCACGGATCACTGTGAGCGACGTCACAGCATATACATGTACGTAGGCGCACTTGCTGATGTACGACATCGCCCCGTCTGGAGCGCTGCATCTGTGAAGAGAAGGGCAAACGACGCTTAGTTTGAAATTCCAGCTATTTCCGCGGTGCGTACCATGTAATTCTTAGCAAACGTGATCATGAGCGCGCATTGTATGCACTGCACTAGTCAGTTCATAATAGCCATAGCTGGTGAGGGGGCCTTTAATCAGAGTGGAGGATTATAGGACACTGGTACAGACTAACATCTGCATAGCAGATTAAGGCATGTTGTTGTGCTTCTTGAGGACTTTTGGACTGTGTGAGAGGCTGTGCAGTCAAACCTATCTGTAGTAGACATACTTGAATTTGACTCCGGTTAATTAGATTTTTCGGTCAGTTCAATCTTGAGTGATGGTCCCAGTCATCGCCCATGTATTTTTATGAGCTCAAACTTTCGTTATTTTGATCCTAACATTGGCCTTCGCCAGAAAATTCAAACTTGACTCTTGCTTGGCTCCAATGGTGACTCCATTAGCGACTCCTTTAATGGCGATGGACGTCTTGGTGAAGCTTAGGGTTCATTTAATGTATCGAAGACATGTCATCCCTGCTGAAAAAGCTTTTTTTGTCGTGCCCTAGGAAGATTTTCTAGCACGAACAGTAGCTGACAACGAATGATTACAGTTAATTAATCAGGGTGTCTACCAACCGGGAAAACTAGGAATTCTCAGGGATTTTGAGTAGTTTGGAAAAACTCGGGGAGAACTCAGAGAATTTGTGCCTGTATCAGGGAAAATTTGCTGTAATTTTATTGAAAGAGTCAAAAGTCGCGGTAATGCTGGCTCGAGTAACAGACAGGAATCATAATGAATCGACCTTGACGTCCTGTCGTCGGCTGGAGGAGTTGCCAGTGTACGGTGTTGGATCTGGAGGACAATACCAATTGCTGTCCCCCAGATATTGGACCTTGCCGTTGGGTGCGGGAGTTGGTTGAAGTTGAGCAGGACGTGGGGATGAAAACTGGAGGTTTATTTACATTATTTACAGTGAGAGTACAAAGAAATTAACAGTCATAAAGTCATTACGAGCCGGCAGCAACTCGGACGCTGCGGCCCGTGGCAAGAAGCTCGAAAGAGATGAATGAAGGAATGCTCTCATGCTGCTCCGGGTCTCTGGCTTTTAAGCCCTTCGGTGTCTCGAAGTCATGTTACGTTCGGCCAATCGGCGAGCCCGCTCAGGTGTCGTCATTTTCGGCCAATGGTAGGCGCCCGTGCGATTGTGTCACATCCGGCGGAGAGGGTCGCTCCTTGGGCCCCAATTGTCCGAGAATTTACTTCTCCCTGCGGTATTGCTTTGCGGGCTTGCAAGCGCCGTCACACTAAGCAGAAGGGGGCGACGTTTCAGTGCTGCAAAGCAGCTTTGCTCGGGACCTGCGTTACCTGGAACCGTGCCAGGCTCCCGCTACACTTTCGGGAAGAGTCAAGCAGTGAATGCTTGACTCTTCAAGCAGTGAATGCTTGAAGTCAAGCAGTGAGTCAAGCAGCTCCACCTGCGGCGCATGAGGTGGGGGGACGCCAACTCGTTTGCACGTGCCACACCTCGGGAACAGGGTAGATGTGCTTCTGCGCTCCTTAATTAGCTGTGGCGCGATTCAGTGTGGTCTCGTGAACTCGAAGGAGGCTCAGGAAAAGGTCCCGTATCTAACAACAGTCAACGACCGACTTTCCGGACTTCCGATAATTTGGATGGCTTCGCGGCACCACCACGCACCCCATAGAGTCAATGTATCAGAATGTCTGAAATTTCGGATGCAAGAACTCTTCGCCATCCGATTTTCCAGATGTTTTGCTGTGACCACAGGTCCTAAACGACATTAATCAAAGGCACCGCTGCTGCCATTTTGATCACCTCGCCGCCTGAAACCGGCGCTCTCGCACGCAGATCCGCTGGCAGCCGTTGCCACCACTGCGGCAACGCTAGGCCTAGCTGCTGCGACGTTCGCTATGTAGCTTCTTGCCGTTGGGTGCCATGTTTTTTATTGAAATTGGCTGCTATCAGCAATGGCACGAACTCCGCCTTTGCGGTCCTCGCGATTGGCTTAGAAGTTTGGAAAGCACGGTGCATTGCGTAATGTCGGTTCCTGAAAGTCAGCTTTGCCTCCGTACAGAAATGTTACTTGGTGAAGCATATGCAAAACCATTGCAGTGAAGCATAAGCGTGGGAAAGGGCTATTGCCATGGGACACAGTATGTATTCCTTAATTATACACGTGTGCACCCGGTGTTTCCTGTCACAGTACGAGCACCGATATGCCTAATACGTGTACCGACACGCCTTCAGAGCATTTTCGAATGTGCCTGTGGCGGTTTGAGCCCTTAAGGGCAGTAAATGACATGCATTTATTTTTTTCCAACTGGCCGATTTTTCGGACGTTCTCGCGACCCCTAAGGAGTTCGAAAACTTGGACGTGGACTGTGCAACTAACCAAGAAGATGCTTCAAATGGTCCATGGGGCAAACTAGTGGCAGAAGGAGTACAAGAACAGAAAGGACCTACGCATTGAGGAATGAATGGGAAAGGAAGCATGCTGCCGCCGTTTCGAAGGAGCTTGAGCTCGAAAAGCTAAGTGTTGGCTGATGCTAAGATGCAAGTGTCCCTCATCAAAACCAAAATAAACTCTTTAAAGCAGTGAAAGACAACACTGAGGCGTCGCACGCGGGTTGAGAGTATGTCAGGACAATTGAGGTTGACTTACAAGCTGTTGAGAGATAATCTCATATGTGACAAAGTTCATGCCTCATACCACTGAGCTTGCTATCAGTTGATAGAAATAGCTCATATTCGAAAATATTTGATTTTGTATGCATCTCCTTTTTTATTCGTATTTGAGAACGTCCGACTCGATTTGCAATTTTTTTTATACATTTTATTTGCTGTGCATTTTACTAACCCCTCCCTTCTGTTCTCTTGTTGAATAACATGAACACTACTCTTTAGTATTCAAATTGGGTTAAGTCGGTTTTAAAAAAAAAATTTTTCATATGCTTAGTAGAAAGTGACAGCATCGGGCGATATGGTTTCAGCTCATCTTGACATAAAACATAGTTTTGCATCACTCAGGAAATTTTGAAAAGGCACTCAGGGAAAACCTGGAAAACTCGGGCAATTTGGAAATGTCAACTTGGTAGACACCCTGTTAATGTATTTCCAGAGCTTTGGAAGAAACAGAAAATATACAGTGAGCAAAAGAGAACAGGACAAGGAATGCTAGTATCTTCCCTGTACTATTATCTTTTACTTTCTGAATATTTTGTTTCTTTCAAAGCGATGGAAATGCAGCAGCTATCAGAAATTCAACCAGTCCAGTTTTCTGCCATAAGTGATTACAGTATTTAACCAATTCTAACACTTTCCTATTCTTCAGAGCTAATTGGTTCAGAAATTGCCAGTATGGTGCAATCGAATGCAAAACCAAAACTGTGTTTCTAGCCTTCGCAACAGCCTACTGTCAGAACCAGAATATGGTCCGCGAAAGTCAACTTTTGTACCGTTAACTTGATTTTGATAATCAGTGGAGGATGTGTTCAGGAAAATATTCTAAGGCCAGGTGCCAAATTTTATTATTCTAGAAAACTTCTTGAGTGTTACTGATTTTGAAATGTTTAAATGACTATGATTAGTTGCAAAAGCAATCATTCTAAAAACGACAAAAAATTTGATATTCTTGTGTATTATATATTATTAGAGAGGCACAAACTATGTCATTGTACAGCTGTTTTGTACATCTCCACAGCATTAAAGGGACACTAAATGTTACCAGAAAGTCAAGTTAAAGTGGTAGAGCAGTGTTCTAGAACGTCTAAGGCGTCAATATAATAGCGAACAGAGCTTTAGTAACCGAGAAATTGAGGTAAATGCATGACATGATTTGAGACCCCCCAGCGACATTCCGGTACTAGCCTGATGACGAAAGCACTCCTCATGATTTGTGTTACTAATACTCAACTACTCGTATTGAAAATATCATTTCATTCGATTATAAGACGGAAGAAAATGCTACTTGTCTACGTCTGTTCGATTCTAAGAAAAAAATAACATTTTGACGTTACCCTTCTGTAGTATGGGTGGTCGAAAGGTTTCGTTTTCGCTTGACTCGGCGCGCTCGACTCTGCGCCGCGCACGCTTTGGAGTTTTAGTAGTTTCGTTATCGCGTCGTGCTGTGCGGGTTCTGCTGGCTCGCGAAACTTTCATTTCGAACAAGCAGTGAGAATGCCACGTCCTTGTGATGTCGTGGGAAGCCCTCGTTGCTTTCCCGCTCCGGAGAGCCGGTGTCGAGGGCGCCGTCGTAGTACGCAACTACGCCGGCAGCGCGAGCCCTCAGCAGCAGGTCACGTTCGTCAGTGCTCAAATCGCTGAAGTTGAGCCCAGCATCGCGAGCCAATCTGTCGTTGTCAGGTTCCATTGCGACGAGCGTCGAAGTTTGCGTCATAGAATAAAGTACCGGCTTATGGTCGCACGTTTCTCCTTCCGCTAGCCACCATACTGCCGCTTTCGCTCTACTGTCGGCTCTGTCTTGGCTCTGTTTCTGGCCGCGCGTTTGCGTTTTGCGCGGAATAGCCGTAGCGCCGTCTGCGGACGCCGTTCTACTCACCGATGGCGCAACGTCACTATGAGACCATGATGTCAGTACTCCTCGATCGGAGGGCGCGCGATTTGAACTGCGCTAGAGGTACGCGAACGCTTCAGAACGCATTTTCTCTTAAAATAAGTCTCTCCTTGGCACGAAACATGCATTTCGAGGTTTCTGGGATGGTATTTCAACAGTCCAGGTTCACTTAATAGTAACCTTTAGTGACCCTTTAATTGAAAAAGAAAATTGCATAATTGGCTTCACGAGGAATTTAACTTCCACCTTCTAGCCAAAATATCTATTCTCATGTAAAAAAAATTTGGAATCTGAAAGTTAGTGTCCACAGTTGCATTCTGCAGCAGTAAAGACCCTACTAATAAGTCATCCTTTTCTTATACAAGAACAATAGTTTTTGCAATCACAGACTTTTGTGAAAGAACACAAACTAAGAAAAATGGTTCCAAAAGTTCTGAAGTGTGTCATCTTATTCAAATTGCATCTCTCGTAATTAAAACTCCTGCAGTATATGGTGGGCCTTCTTCTTCAATTTGGCTTTGTTCTGTGGCAATAGCTGCAAGCTTTCTTTTTTCTGAGCCACTTTTGTGCTGTCAGGGGCCCTGGCTTTTGCCCATGGCAAGCACCACCTGGCGCTGGTGCTTCCAATCACTGCCTGGAAATATTGAAGAGCGATCACAGTGCATAGGAAAGCCAAAGAAGGTCTCCAAAAGCGGACCTTCAGTTCAAGCGAAATTAGTGCCAGGAGAAATGGCACGAAATGGGCCCTGGGCATGGTGGAGCGAAGAAGTTGCGGCAGCTATAAAAAAAAGAAAAGAAAACGGACTATTGCTGCCTTCATTTCTCATTGGATGCCATCTTTTCATATTGTGGATGATTCTTATTGCTGCGACCATCAGTTAGCATGCGGTATTCCTCCTTGCCCTCTGCAGCTGCGTATGAGTGAACTGTGGCTTGTCCATGAACGCAGCGAAGCTGCAGGAAATCTGGACATTCTTGTTTGTGCAGAGTCAACGGCTTTTGAAACAATGCTATTTTTAGCAGCTCTGCTGCACTGGTAAAGGTAACTTTTTTTTTGCACATTCTTGGATAGTAAAGGAACCTGAAACTGCTGTAATCTGGACATATGTTTTTTTTGGCCAATATTTCAATTACTAGCCTCAGGGCCCTCCTTAAGATGGTGACAGATGTATATGTCGCACTGCGTGCGACGACGACGCACAGCTTTCAGTGTTTGATTGTGAAAGCTCATTCACAAGATAAGTCATTTTACATGATATGCTAGAGGCAACAAGTCGCGTCCTGTGTTTTTGACATTCTACGCAATTGTGCATGTTGCAGGATGAATTTGGTCTACGTGTGGGCGACATTCCTGTTTGCTGTTGTTGCAGAGTCATTGGATAAATGCAGAGTACTAAGCCCACAGTGGGCCATGCAGAGGACGTGTGGTTCACAGGCAGCGATATGGTGCTTTCTGAGAGCGATGACGATGTACACTAGGTGTAAACAAGCACGTGCTCACGTGCGAGCACATTTGACAAAACATGGGCTAAAATGCTGCCATGTTGACGTGACCGAGTATGCTTTTGAGTTTCCTGACAAGAAATGCTTGCACCAGTTCGCAGCTTGCACTGCAGATAAGAGGCACAACCAGGTGTTAGGGACAAATGAGAAAATTTGTTAGTTGCACAAGCTCAAGTGTTTCACTTTCACATATGCGAAAGGGTACGTGAACTTCCTAAAAAAAATTTGGCAAGTAATGTACTGCAGCTGAAAAGAAAGTGGCCTTCAGCCAGTTCCTTCAGCAGAAGAGGTGCGCTCATTGTAACCAGCTCCTTTATCCTCACTTTGCATGCCCTCTATGTGGCAAGTCCAAATGTAATGACTGCTTTCTGTGGAATTATCGCATTCATTGTAAGTGAATTCATCTGTTGTGTGCTTTGTCACATCTATGGATACATTTTCTCTCTATTCCTTCTTTTTTTCATTTCTCCTCTCGTGTTCCATTCCCTTTACCCTTTCCACCAGTACCTGCCATGATAGCTCTGGCTATGTCATTTTACTGCTGAGCGAGATGTAATTGACTCAATTTGTGGCTGTAGTTGCTTCATTTCCGTGGGAGTTTTGGTATTGCTACAATAATCAAAAGTGTACCGACCACTGCAAGATTGAGCTTAGTGAGCTGCAGGGCTGGGTCAGCCGTTATTGCACATATACTGGTGCACTGCTGCAAACGCACACTTGGCCTACGAAGAGCACTGAGTGTAGGGCAATAAAAGGGTCGGCCAGTCCTAGTCATGTTCCCCTCTGACAAGTGCGGCTTGGCTCAGTAGGACCATGCTTGGTAGAACCATGCAACACGCATTAGGTACTGCTCTTCAGTTTAGTATTTGAAAAGGAACAAAGCAAGGTATTTGCTCAGTGTAGGTGGAAGACAGGACAAATGAGCTCAAGTTCGAGTGGTTTCCAAATCGGCCTTCAGATGAAACAAAAACGTACATGCACCTTGAAGTGTCTTGGAGAGATCTCCTCTGCATTTGGTCTTGTAGTTGCATAGCACATCGCTTGAAGACCGAAGGCTCTTTCTTTATTGAGAATAGTTTAATGAAGGCAGAGTGACAGTCTACAAGTCATACCGTCCCAGTGTGGATCGTAAAGGGAGAGGAGCAGGGGCGTAAGAATAGGTGAACGCCTACTCTAAGGCCACGTGGTGCTCTGCAATCCCCACAGGGTGAAATGTAGGCACGCTTGCGTGCTGAGCTTTGGCATACCTGCAAACTACCCCGATTTTTTTAAAGTGTTTATGAATTTGGACTCATTCTATGACTATGAACACATCATCAAGTTTTCCGGAAATTCAGTTCCGTTAGCCAAACAGTTTTACTCATTTGTCTCCGACCATAGCCGCGATGAAATAATACCGGAGGTGTACCTGCATCGAGAAAGTTTATTCAGACAAGTTCCTGAAGCAGGTAACACCGGCAACAGCAAAGCTGCTGAGAAAGTCACTCTGATATAAAAACAGTGTGTTGCACGTCAGTTTCTGCTGTACAAGTTTGGTGCTGCTTGTGTGCTACATTGAAAGGTGCATATGTATCCCATAAAAAGTATGTGCTCAGAGTAAACTTAAAAAGGAAAAGCATGCTGTACCCCTGGTTCCCCCTTCAGGTGTTCTGTCCATGAGTTGCCTCAATTGTTACAAATGAATACAGCATGGCCATCAAAAGTTTGCGTGGATTTAACGGAATCATGTATCATGCGGAATGAACATGCCTGCACACATAGTTGGAACATATTAACTCATCAGTGCAAAATATTGAATGGATGCAAACACAAAACAGACAAGGACGAGCGCTTTTGTATGTTTTGTTCTTGTGTGTTTGAGCATGTTGCACCAACATTCATAGTATGCAAGACCAACTAGCCCAACAGTGAGTCCGTGAATTCGTGAGATCCTGCTACTCTTGCTTGCTGCTCTGGTAAAGTGGTAAGGTTGAAGACTGGGTGTGTTGGTATAGCATACTAGAAGTTGGATTGCACAACATCTTGACGGGGCCCACAGAAGAGAAACACACCCAGTGGAGCGCTCTGCTGTGCGTGTTCCGTGTTTCCCTTCTGTGTGTCCTGTCAAAACATTACGCAATCCAACTTCTGTTAAAGTGATTGTGTCTTCTGTTCCACATGGTTTCTTCTTCAATTCTTGAAACTCACTCAGAGCTTGTCACACATGGGCAGGTTATTCTCTACAACAACCCCAGGAAGGAGAGAAAATGCTATCACAGATGACACTGCCATGTGGTTAACATAAACTGCAGACCTTTGTCGTTAACAGTTTCAGGTTTTACATCCGTGGTTTTGTCATGAGGCTTGTTGGACTCCTTGGTTTTGTTACTTTGCACTGAATTGCTGGACGGCCAGTTGCAGTTGGCATTTGCAAATGTTTACATCTACCACCTAGGAATGGAAGATGCACCCTAAGGAAAGTGCCATGCCTTGAAATGTTGGTCACCGAGGCTCTTCAAGCCGCAAAAGGCCCGGCGACCATTTTCTCCAGCTCGCACACGGCGGTCAGGGCTTTCTTGTCCGCTCTAGTTTTTAAACATGCAGCCGGCATTGTCAACAGTTCCTTTCATAGTACTACTGGCGAAGAAACTGGAGGTCATAGGATAGCATGCTTCCCGGCCCACGTGAACAATATAATTAACCAAGCGAGTTGCAACCCTAATGAGCGGGCCAATTGCCTGGCGCTTGAATTCACGAACCGTGCTCGAGCTAACGGTCCGGCTCTCGCACAGGATTGTCCCTTCAAAGATCCTCTTACTACCTATCACGAAATTACGCCGCGTTACAGACAAAGCAGGAGGAAATTCCCTCCCCCCAGCTTGAAACTGAACAGGGCTCAGGCGGTTACTTTCAGGCTCTTACAGATGAGATCGTATCTCAGCCCAAAGCGCATAGTTGGATAGACCCCAACTTCCCACAGTCGTGCTCCAAATGCGGTCATGCATGCTGCTCCTTTGCCCACATGCTTTGGCTGTGCGTGTACAATGCACGCTCCGAACTTCAATAAAAGTCCAAGTGGGACGCCTTGCTGAAGAACTCGGAATTCACAGACCAACTACAGGCCATCCAGAGGGCCTGCAACGTCGCAGAGTCACCACCTCCCAGTCTCACCGTGGGCGGAGCCACCAAATTGATTGGGGTACTTTCAGCTCCGCCAATCATGTTCCTCAGGTCACTTCAATAAAGTTCTTGTCAGTTGAGGCACTGACCAATGTTTTTAAAGGTGTGGTACTTTTGTTGTTGTGTTTGCTTCTTTAACAGCAACCCTGCATCCTTTTAAAATCGCACTTTCTTTTTATGATGGACTATGCAGCGGCAGTTCTTTGTGTACCACCTGGAGCCGGGTACTCCGTACATGTTCCGCATGTGGGCTTCTAACCGCCTGGGTCCCGGAGAGGCCACAACGGTTTACGCCTCTACCTCGAAGCCGCTTGACCCTGCAGGTGCAGTTAAATCTTCATATTAAAATTTTCACTGTGATATGGGTCACATATGTTTCACAGTAGTTGTTCCCCCTGTGCTGCTATGCAGTGCTTTCCTGCAGTACACAAGTGGCATCTTTGCTAAAAATCAACGGAGAAAAAAAAAAATTCTTGTTGCTTCTGATCTGATGGGGTGTGGTGCCATCTCTGTGCACCTTGTGAAATTTTAAAAGGAGCACATTTTCCTGGGGACGTAGTCTGTAGGAGTCCACTTAGTGGACTGTCCATATCAGCCGCTCGTACAGCTGCATCCAATCAGCAGTGACCGAAGTGGACAGTCCACTAGGTGGACTCTTATAGAATACCTTCTGGTGACTTGCCTGTGGGTCACAACACACCAGAGAAATATGGCATCTGACCCACCGAACGGGTGACCACACACAAATATTGCTACTTCAAAAATTGCTAACACAGTGTACGTGTTACGTAAGACAACTTCGTGGAGAGCGAATAGCATCGAAAGCAGGGGCCATATTGTGATAAGATTACCTTTTTCCAATTCCATACTTTTCATTTCATACACCCTGTTGACTGGCCAATCGTGGTGATTGCTGGGGCTGACTTTGTGAAAGCCAGTGACAAAGGGCAAAGACAAAATCAAAAATGGAAAAAATTTTCTTACAAAATATGGCTCCAATGTTGGCGAACAGCACTGTCACTCAGAGCTGTCTTAATTCTGGAAACATGAAGGTCTGTTGTTCTCTCATCCTGCTATGGCTGACTGGTGTTCAGATGTTTAGGTGTCGGCCTCATAGGCGGAGAGTTTTCACATTTCAGGGGGAAGGGGAGGGGGCGACCAGCTTTCCGAACCCCATATATATATACATACAGTGAAACCTCGTTAAACCGTAGTTGGCCGGAGCTCGGAAAAAGTATGTACTAAACAGTAGTACTGCTTAACCGAAATACCACGAGATCGCCCACTTATCTGTCAAAAACGGAACTCAGAGTGAGTGCGATGACAGGGGAAAAAACAAGCAGTATTTATTCACTTCACGCAACAGAAGTGTTATTTTCGTTTGATGCCGAGGCAGCCTAGCAGCGATGACAGCGGTCTCAAACTTACTGAAGCTGCGAGCCAGCTTTTCAGCCAGCCCCCTCTCCTCGGCAAACACTCGCATGGCAGATTCCTCGTTGGCGTTGCATGTTCTCCATGCACAGGCACGGTAGCGCTGCAGAAGTAGAAGTCGCGGGGCACCTTCTCATTGTGGGGTGCTGTTCTCGTCGTGACGATTGCGTTCATGAGGCTAACGTAACGCGCAGCTTCTACCCCTGTCGGGCCTGAATCACCCGTGCTGTTGCTTTCCGTGTCATTCTCATCACTGTCGCTAGTGCACACTTTGGCAACAACAGAGGCAACGATGGCGAAAAGTAAAACCTTGTAGCCGACATCTCTTCGCGGTCGCAGCAGCGCCACCAAGCAACTTCTTCGCATTCCAAATGCCACACACCGTACTCAACAGCAGCTCCCTGTCGCGTGCCAGCACCGACTTCGTGTCACATTCGATAGCACGAACAATGTCTAATTTTTCTTATATGCTGAGCACCCAGCGTCTTTTTTATTCGAGCTTCGGCATGGCGCAAGTCCTAGGTTGCACAATTCCACAAAGCTCTCTCATAGAACAAAGAACGCTCTCTGGCACAGCGCCGAAATGTTGTTGATGTTGATGTGGCTTCACATGCAAACGCGCAGGGCGCTTGGAGGCCATTTTTCTGATCTCTGAGGCTTGTTGTTCTGCCCAATGGAGACGACGCACCGCCAGGTTTGCGCGACGAAAAGTGGAACACTATGTGCAAACCGATACGTACGCAATAAGCTGGTACGGTTTATGTGTATACAAAACACATTAAGTTAAATGGCCGCTGAGTTGGGAATTTGACTTTACTACTTTTTAAACGAAACTACTGTTTAAGCGGGTATGGTTTAACGAGGTTTCACTGTGTGTGTGTGTGTGTGTGTGTGTGTGTGTATATATATATATATATATATATATATATATATATATATATATATTGCACTTCAGGAAACTTCGTGTGACCTCGAAGAATTGAGCGCTGAAGTGACATTGTTATATGAGTATATACAAGACCTCATAGTAGAAGACCGTTCAATTTCACAGCCTGAGCCCTCTCGGTGCTGTAATCTTCCTTCGTGTAATTGTCGTGTACTTGGCTATCACTAATACCTCTTCACCCTTCCGGCGAAACACCAGCCTCTCTTTCTTTTTTTTTTTTCTTTTTCTATGAGTTCGAGTATAACCGTTGCTGTGCATGACTGCCGTTCATTCTGATTTCGAGTGAATCCAGCTTAGCCCCATTTTGGTTACTGAGTGAATTATACACTGTTCCCCAACTATCATACACCAAGACTTAAAACAAAGAGCAGTTACGTTACTCGAAGAAAACCTAGTGCATATTATTTCCAGTACAGTGGAGTAGCCACCAGTAGTTCTTTCGTTACAGAGATTTATTTGTTTATTATTTATTTATTTACGGAATACCTGCATAGCCTCAAAGGCATTATCGCAAGGGGGACAGGTCGAGAAAGATGTATTAAATCTTTCACAGAAATAAGTAAAGAATATATAAATTAAGGTAACATCAAGGTGGGAGCACACAGTAAGTGAGCATTTTGAAGCACAACAGAAAATTAAAACAAAATTAAGACAGTAATGCATTGCCGCAAACACAGACGGGAATAAAAATCGTGATTATCAGATATTGAAACACATTCCTACGGTAATGAATTCCAGTCTGGCCACAGTTTGTAGAAAAAAAGGATTTGGCAAAACAGTGCGTATTACAGCTGCATTCTCGCACCTTCTTTGAGATTTAATTCGGTAATTGCAATTAATTATCTCACTCGCAAAGTACTGTCCTAATTTTCAAAGTGTCAATGAGGAATTTGTAGGCACCCAAAATGACATCTAACGGCGGTGTTTTTAGCGACATACTAATTGCGTACAATTTTTTCCGAATGGCAAAGAAACCTCACGAAGTATGAAAAATACCACGTGAGTGCACTCTCGCCCACATCGTAAGGCAGCGCCCTCAAATAAGCTGTTTGAAAGCGACTGCGCTGCCTGTCGCAGACCCAAGAAGGTAGCACATCGCCTTGATAATGGTACGGAAGGAGCACCAACAGCAGGTTTCGCGTTTCGCAGCTATTCCTTCCTCTCATTTCTACGCCACACTTATCCATCTCTCAAGGCCGACTGATCACATTGATAACAAAAGCCCCTTGATAACGGTGCCGAAGCGCCGCTCTGACCACGCACAAAATGTGAAAAGCAATGTAATAGGCATAGAATGTTTCAAAATCCCGGCTTTACTCGCCCCGCATCGAAAGAGTGCTCGCGAAGCTGTATTTTGCGCCAGCAACTTGCTTCGGACCAAAGCCAAATTAAAGTGTCGATTTTATTTTTCATGAAAGTGTATACGTGCTGCAAAAACAGGTTCGTGTCAGAAAAATAAAAGCGAAATGAACGGACCAGGATGCGACCAACACATAGGGAAAAGGCGAAACCAGTGCCTTCAAGAAAGTCAATACACCACTTCTAAATGAGCTGAATTGGCAATCATGATGTCAGCGCAAAAAAAAAAAGGAAAAAAAGCCATCAGATTTCAGCGTGCCTTTATTATCTTTGAATTCATAAGCTCCGTTGAACGCCAGCTGCTGCCTAGATGATGTGTTCGAATAGGTCTCCTTTTGCAGATACGCAGTACTGTGTCTGCTTTATCACATCTTCAGTGGCTTTCTTGATGACCGACGTGGGAAAGGGCAAAGAAAAAAAATATCAGAAATGGAAAAAATTGTTACAAAATATGGCTCCAGCATTGGTAAACAGCACTGTCACTCAGAGGTGCCTTAATTCTGAAAACGTAAAGTCTGTTCTTCTGTCCTGTTATGGATGACTGGTGTTCAGATGCTTAGGTGTTGGCTTCATGGTTAGTACCTGTACTTCATTTCATACTTAGCAGGCAGCGCTGCGTAACGCCGTGCAAGTAGTGCAGTCATAGAAGTCTCACTCTATATGTTTAGCAGTTCAGTTATCTTTTAGTTGTGCCGCCTCGGATGAAATAGCTACTTCCTATATAGTATGTTACAATTGCAGCATCTGGCCATAAGGCTACATCAAATTGCATTTTAGTTGTGCACCCTTGTGCATGCACTATTCAGTGTACCAATGGTTTTGGCGCAAGTGCAAGTTGTGTGTTCCACCCCACTCGCTTGGTGGTAAGTAGATCCATACCTATTGCGAACTCCATGTAGTAATTATGCCTTTTTTTGTGTAATGAAAATGACATTTCCTTGACTGCATACCTATATCTTTCATATGTGCCGCACTATTTTTTGGTTGTTAATGCGGGCAGTGAGAGATGTCCTTCCAGCCTTTGTAGTTTATGAAACACAGTAGGGTGAGGTCAGTAAATTTTATGTTTTACTGCAAGAGCGGCGTGTGGCTCTGCAAAAGAACAAGATAGGTGGGCAAGTTAGAGAAAATTCCTTTTAGTTAGTGCAACAACGACAAAGAAGAAGGGAACCGACAGGACACGCACTGACTTGTCATTTCCTGCAATCTCTGTCTTTGCCTTGCCATGCTACCTTAAGTAATACCGGTGTCACACAGCCACTTTGGATTCCTATCGAGCCTGATTTGGATCGAAATTCTCTACTGCAGTTGGCTCCCTCCCGCAGCTTGCGCAAAGGAGCCAATCGCATAAGCTACAACACCTGTATAAGCTATGATTGTATGGCTCTCACAATGCTGAAAATGTGTCCATGGTGTCCCAGCTCTCACCTCTCATCCTTCACTCTCTCTCTCTCTGTGGCATGGCTTGTGCAAGGGTCATGTCACGTTGACAGGCCTGTCATTCTACAGTATGTGTAAAGCAATAACAGCCTAAAAGCATAACACTGATAATGTGCTCATAGATAACAAGCAAGAAACATGGCAGCAGTGTCCTCAGTATTGAAAGAATGCTTTGCTTTTGCTTCCTCTGGTTATTTAGAAGTAGTGCAGAAGATGTTTGCTGGCGGGGATGACTTCAGCACAGCAGCATGGATGGTGGCCGTCTCGATGGTCATGGGCACCATTCTGATTCTCTCTTGCCTCAGCTGCCTCCTCATCTACAAGGAAGGCCGACATGGTGCGTTCATTTACTCATTGTTCGTTCTGAAGGCTCAGATGCTGATCAGTGGTGTCTTGCCTATACTACACGGTCTGAGTGAAGTTATCAGATACAGTTGGGTAAAGGTCTGGTCCATGGTGTTGCCACATTGAGCTTTAATAAAAACATCCTCACTTTACGTCAGGAAAAATTGCTGTAAGTGAAACTTACAATGTGAACCTTTCACCCCCCTGTGAACATTCACCGAACTCAATTGGACAATTCGTTTATTGAAACTTCCAGCATACCAAGCTGCATAATAATTTGGTCCCTGGCTGCCGTCTGCTATAGTTGCCTGGTTGGCTTATATGGTAGGGCAACTGCCCCGGAAAGGCAGCGATCCTGAGCACAGTCCACAAACTACAAAATTTTTCTTCAACTGTGACGTTTGCTTTTCAACGACACTGCAGTGAATACCTGTCAGGTAGATGGAAATGTTTTTCCTTACCTGAAGCTTGCTTCACCGTAAGGATTTCTACAGAACTTGTAACAATTTTCTCGATTTGCTTGCAGTGAAACTAAGTGAAGTGTAGTGAAATGTAGCACAGCTCTGTAAAAATTTTCAAATATACAATGAGTAAACTGTTGCAGTGAGAACACAACATTGTTAATAGCCAGATGGTGCATCTCCAGTGCTTTCTCAACACTATGTTCCTTTGGGAAATATTGTTCCCATTTAAAGAACAGTCCACTCTCAAAGGGAATGCTTATCTAGGAAAGCTTATCTAGTATTCAAATCAACATCAACTCCATAGGAAAAAAAGTGTGCAATGTGACATGCTAGGAGAGATTGTTTCTGACGCCTTTGTGTCAGAACGAAGCCGTAATCAGCCTCCTGAACTACTAATTTGATGTTCTCTTAAACGGTGGATTGTACCGTACGTGCCACAACCATAAATATGACAGAACGTAGATATTTTTAGGCCTAAAAATAGTAACATGTTACATGCTTATAACACACCCTGGGACCGCTTATGCAGACATATCTGAAGGCTTATGATAGGGGTAGCATTGTTGCAAATATTTATGAACCAAGCAAGAGAAGTTTAGAAAAATTACGAATGAAACATCTGTGCTGATAAGCCTGAATTCGACTGCATCGCTAATATTCCACTGTGCTACTCTCTGCAGAGGAGTTTCAAGACGAGGTAGAAGAGGAGGAAGAATCGTCAACTGTGCCGCACATTGTTGCCAACCCTGGCTTCGAGGTCGACTTGGAGGAAAGCTTTCTCCTAGATCGCCCCGACTGCAATGACAACAATGAACGTGCAGTCAGAACCAACAACAATTCGGTGGTGCGCCCGTCGCATGTATGACTGAATTGACAGTGCCTGCCCGGTGCATTAAGCAATGAACCTAGCAGGAACAGCAGTGACCTACAAAGCACCGCAGCTTAGTCTTAATATGCCATAAAAGCCTATAAACGTGCTGACAACATAGGTTGTGGCCACCAAACTTGCTTTCCCTGTGCTTCGTTGCCCTAGTTTCTCTAGTGCATTGTTTATGTCAAAGCAAAAGACTTTCTTCATCTGCCTGGAGTGACCAGCCAGCTTCCAGTGCAGCGCCTCCCTCTCGACTTTTCCGCAAAAGTGATGAACAGAACGAAATGTGAAGAGTACAATGTTCCTGGAATCATTTCGTATACTTGTGAACAGAAGGAAGTGGTGCTTAACAGCTGCAGATTTCCTGCTGCAGGGATTGAAGCTTTCCCCCCCCCTCCCTTTTTTTTTTCAAAGTTTGCAGCGACTTTTCTGCTGAAAAGGGTGTAGTTTTGAATATAATGACGCTTTGCTCTAACCAAAGCATCACTGGGAGACTCGGAACCAGCATTGCTTATCGAAGTAGTATGGAGGCATATTGACATGTGCTGAAAGTGTAGAGGAGCAGTTCTGTTAAAGACGAATGCTTCCTAGAACACTTGGATCTGGCAGCTTACACCCCGCGAACTCATGTGAATCAGCAAGCCTGCGGTGTGACTCAGCATCCTTCACACTCGACTTGCTGCTTTGGTATGGTAAGCTGTGGCCATTTATGTTCCCTCCTTTTCACAGAAACGTGCACAATTTCGTGCATGCTTTCATCACAACATCACATGCCGAAAAGAGTTTTGCAGTATGAGTAATGATTGTGATCCTTTTGGTTGTAATGTCCTTTGTGTTGATTAGGGGCATGAGATCTGCTTGTATCTGTAGGGTTACCAGTGAGGTGAAGCAGCCAGAGCAAGAACACTGGGATGTATTTATACCCATCACAAGATGGTAGGAAGAAAAAAGTGCTGTTAATTGAGTTGCCTATAGAAAGGTTCATATTCTAGCAGTTGCTGCAAAACACCATTTCTGGCAACCTTCTGTCCCATCAAATTTAAAGTACCAACACATATTTTTGAAGTTGTATAAGCTCTACCATGCGCATTTTACACGTAAGAGGATCACACTTGGCATGCATAAAGTTTGGGCAACATAACATATTTTAATTTGATACTAAAGTTGATCTCAGAGCAGCAGATGTGACGTCTTCAGTGTTATTGTGACATGGAGTGCAATTCCTTGACATAACTTAGCTATAAGGCTAGCTATGGTGATGCGCATAAGATAAAGAAGTATGCTATGTGCACTTGTTGTGGCTGCACTTGTATGTGGCAGCCACAGTGATCGCAGGAGCTAATCAAGACGCTGATGTATCATGATATTACGACACATCCGTCTTCTGGGTACTGTAACCAGAACTGTTTCTTACAAACAAGAATTGTAATAAATTAGTTAAGATTTTCTGACTATAGCCAGCATTTTTTTTTTTTAGAGAATAGGAAACTCGGACCTTCATTTGTTCAGAAAAATATTAAAGTAGAAAATGGCATGTCAGTGTTCCTTAAACTGATTCTCTGATAAGTTACACAGCTCGAGGACTTTAGTTTCCCATATGGTCAGCGAACTTCTGTTAAGCCGAATTCCTTATGAAGCAGATTTCCAAGGTTCCCTCAAGTTTTGTGACAGGGAGACCATTATATAATAGAAAAAGGAAGGACCTGCCCATGGGGGGGTTGTTACCTTTAAAAACATACCTTGCTTTAGCAGCGACCTTCTTATACTTAATGTGCCGAAAGTTTCATTGCAAGCATAATTGGCTTCCTCGGTCAAGCATATTGTGTTGGTACTGGAATGTTGTGTTGCAAGCAGACAGCAGTGCCATTTATAAAGACTCTAAGCGTGTAGTTGGCAAGGTAGCATTGCACCATTTTCATTGTGGTTGCTGAGCTCTAGCACCAGATTCCACTGCAGTAATATTTGTGTGAAGCGCTCGACCTTTGATAGCTGTCATATGCCAGTCAAGTTGAGTGCGTTTACGCATCCTAGGTTTTAGTGAATGAATCATATCAGAGTAACGTCTTTCTTTTTTTTCTTTGCCAGACAAAATACTGATAAGCTCCTAGGATGTAGGAAAATAAGAATCTAATTGCTGATGGTATTACAAGTAAGGGTCATCATATTTGGCCAGAGTCTGAAGACAGAATTTTCTGAAATTCGATTTTAACTGTAAGAGGTCAGTATTCAAGGGCAGCATGATGCGCTAGAAAGAGTATCGTACCCGTGAATACTTATAGTTTCATTTGCTCGAAAGCTCCGTAGATTCAGCATAGGATTGGTGGCTGTGTAGGACTCCAGTATGATAAGCATGCTTGAAACTCTCAAGTCATGAAGTAGTTGTGATTGGTACAAAACTTAAATGAAATTGAAATTTGATTTCCAGTCAAGGCTAGTGTAAGGGCCTGTGTGTCTGCACATCTTCTGTAACTATCAAGCATACATGCTCCTTAGTGAGATAAACTCACTGGTAGTTGGCAATGCATTTCACCACATATTTAAATACATAAGCCTGGTTTTGTGGTTGGTTAGTCTCATGATTTCATAAAAGTTCTATCTAGATGAGGCTCCTATGATTCTTAACTAATCAGAACAACCAGCCAGCATTCATAACATCTTGCTAGATATTACTGGGAAAAGTGGTAAACTGTTATGTATATAGTCACCAAAAACATTATTGACACTCATGTGTATAAAATAGTCAATCATAGACACAGAGCACATTCATGGGAGAGTCATGAAAAAAAAAAAAGAAAAACCCAATATGTTTGTTTTTGTTTGCAAAAAAAAAACGGCAACTTAAATGGCCAAATCACATTATAATTTCATATAAAAGAAAACTGCCAAATTCCTTTGCCTAACTTGGAGTTACAAAATACAGCAGTTGCAAAACCTGTGTCAACACCTGTTAAACTTCTGACACTAGCATATTTCCTGTTGTTTATTTTGACTTTGCCTTATTACAGTGTTAAATGCATTAAATGCACTAACATGTTTTGTATCATAACCTGTTAAAGTTATACCAAAAGTTAAGCGTGAAGTGATTATTCAGCGCTTTGTGTTTCACATGACTAACTGATATAAATTAATGTCACATAGTATGATTTCATAATTGAAAGTGCTAATATTTGTTCTACAACTTAACGAATTTGGAACATCTTGGCTTCTTATGCCACTGGGATCAAAAATTAGAAAACCTCACTAGTTTTTTGCTGTGGAGTTTTCTTATTGTTGTAACAGAAAAGATGGTTACATCTATTCAATCAAGGCTTGAAGAACAGTGATGTGGGCACAGCTGGCTCATATGTTAGCATTCATAATTACACAGGTTTGTTTTACAAAGTGTAAGGTGTACTACTTGCATAAACTCCAATGTTGTTGCTTCACTCTGCTCATTTAGCCGATAACTGATAACTTGTATTGTTCTTGTTTGTTTTGTTTTGATTATCTGGTATTGAATTGCGCATTTTAACAGTCAAGTGTGCCCCCTGCAGTAGCTCAGTGTCTACCATGCTGTGGTGCTGAGCGTGAGGTCACAGGTTCAACTCCTGGTAGTGACAGCCACATTGCGATGGCAATAGAATGCAAAAATTCTCGTAGACAGTGGTTTGGGTGAACATTAAGAAACCCCAGGTAGTCGGAACTAATCTGGAGCCTTCAATCATGGTGTCACTCATAACCCACTGTATCATAAGAAGCCAACAAACACTGACACCAAGGACAACATAGGAAAAATTACTTGTGCTTAATAAATGAAATAAAGAAATGATAAATTAATGGAAATTAAAGTGAATGAAAAAACAACTTGCCGCAGGTGGGAACCGACCACAACCTTCGCATTTCGCGTGCGATGCTCTACCGATTGAGCTACTGCGGCGCCGTTTTCCCATCCACTTTCTTGGGTATTTATGTGTCCTAGTAGAACCCTGGGAGTGTTAGCCAGTGCCACCACTCACAGACCTTGGCGGCGGACGTGGAACGTCTTTTTTGCCGCAGGCGTCACGAGAATGTGATCTTTTTTAGGGTGAAGGCAACTGGTCAATAAACCCACATATGCTACCTGAAGGCATCAGTGTTGCCGGATTCGAGACCTTGGTGTCCTTGGTGTCCTTGTTGTCCTTGGTGTCAGTGTTTGTTGGCTTCTTATAATATGACTAATAAAAATCGGGCCCCTCGGTTAACCCCTTTTCTTCTCGTTATAACCCACTGTAGGTTTACAAGCTTAGACCCCATAGTTCCTTAAAACTTTTCGAGTACAGGTCCAGTACGACAGTCACTATTACTTGGTTGCCTTTCACACTGTTAAAATACTGTATTCTTTCGGTGCCGAAAGCCATAAAACAGCACAACACTCTCTGAAAGCCTGATATCATCAGCTGTTGAGACATATTGCAATCCACAGCTGTGCTGTACAGTGTAGTTTAGAATGATAGAAGCTGGACATTCTGAATAGATGTTTTGCAGTCGCCTTGTGCACCATTCTGCACCCTGCCCGTCTGTATCCCAGTCACAGCTTGTAACATGACCAAGCATGAACTAACAGTAAATCTGTCTAGTTGCAGTAAAACACGTGGGGCTAGTTGGTGCATATCTTTCAAAAGGTGAAGCGCCAATAGTGATGACACACAAGAAGGAATACAGACAGGACAAGGCGCTACTTGCAACTGTTTATTGAAGTCACAGTTGCAAGTATTGCCTTGTCCTGTCTGTATTCCTTCTTGTGTGTCGTCACTATTGGCGCTTCACCTTTTGAAAGCTGTCTAGT
The DNA here is from genome assembly GCF_050947875.1 of Dermacentor variabilis. Taxonomy (NCBI): domain Eukaryota; kingdom Metazoa; phylum Arthropoda; class Arachnida; order Ixodida; family Ixodidae; genus Dermacentor; species Dermacentor variabilis. The sequence goes on along the minus strand of NC_134570.1, from coordinate 47,554,105 downwards.
TGATCTGGTGAGGGGCAGTAACCGTTTTCAATCAGCTTGCTTTGCACTAAATAGCTGTCTCCTACTCTGTGATGAGTTGCAAGTTCAAGGGAGCACTGCGGGTGATGCGTGCTGTGAGGCTGGGTTTGTCTGGTTTTAGCACTTTGCAATGAACATTAGCTTCACTGTAACATAAGTGTTAAAATTTTAAGTGTTCTGTCCCATTGTTGTTGCAGGGGCTTAACTTTTGCACCAACCATTCTTGCAGCTACTCAGGCTGCTCGAATGACAGTTGTGGAGGTACCAACATGATTGTCATGCTTTGGTAGCAGTAGGTATGTAGACTCAGCAGAATTGTAGTAACGTAGTGTCAGTCGTGGTAACCAGATGGCAGTTCTTTGAACTGACCACATATGACAACCTCTGGGAAGTTCAGACCTCAAAAATCGGAAGCGTTCAAATGAGGATTCAGACGTCCATTCCCATTTGACCAATGGCATCCGCCATGAAAGAGGCCGTCACAGCCAAATTGTGCCCTCTCTGTCAAGAGCTTCATGCCCTCATCTCCTCCCACCTTACGAATTGATGGCTTGGGGAAACGTGTGTTCTTGCAGTTTCAAAGTGTGTGTTCATGTTTGGCTCGGTCACATGGTAACGTTGCAGCGAAGGACGTCTGGAAGCTGGTAGGTTCCTCAAGTGCACAGCACTGCTACTCGCTTTCGTGGAAATAAGAGTAAGGCTGGGCTCAGTGTGGGTGGTCACTACGGTTAATGTACAAACATTGGCACCGCGCATCCTAAGGGTAATCGTAGTTGCCAAACAAGCCTTGTAGCGGACAGGTGGCACTTGTAGAAGACAGTGTAGACAAAGATTGACAGGAGAAGTAATCGCATGGTTGAGCGAACTGGCCCTCACCTTTATGACCTGCATTAATTTAGAATTTTTGGTCCACTTTTGGTGCCTTGAATGCCAGAAATTCAGCTCACTCTCGCTGCCAGAGAGAAGAACTGTAATGAAAAATGCGTGCGCACTGGTGGCTCTTTGTTGCTGTGCAGTTGGTGTGATGCCCTCAATAATTATTTCACCTGCATTTATAGCTTCATTCAGTGATTCTTAGTAAGCAGGGCATCTTATTAATTTTTGGCTGGTGGGGAGAAAAAAGTCATTCCTTTTATGCCATTTTATGCTGCTCACTCTACAGCGAGCGGCACCTCCATGCAGACTTTTAATAAGGCAAACATATATTGTGCTTGAGCAACTGCACATTGTTTGCTCTGAACAATGTGAACACGCGCGTATGTGTGGGTGGTATGTTGGCTGTGGTCTGTGGAAAAAACGTGCACATTTTCATATGTTGTGCTGCTAGGATTTTCATTCTTTCAACCTTTTAAGATTCTTAAAAGGGATGTAGCAATGGTACAATTGATTGTGTAGGTGAAATCACATGTGCCATCACTGTGAGAATGCTTGCTGGAATGTCAACTTGATTTCAGAGGAGATTTTCTTTCTTTTTTTCAAGTCAATTGATGCACTAGTGTTACTCAAAGCTAAACTTGAGTCACTTGTGATATAGGCAAGAGCAAGAAAATCAATGGAAGTGCGAAGTGTCAATATAGATCATTGTTTGTTGTTGCTTGCACGTTTTTGTTATGGCATGTTCACTTTTTTCTGCAGTTATTACAATTTCAAGTTAGGAGGTGAAGCTTGAGCATTTGAAAAATGCATTTCTCGAGAGACATTTTCTCCCAGTCAGGAGCTTTGGTGATTGTGGAGGAACAACTTACTACATCTTCCAAAAACTTTTCTAGCCCCGGTTGGATCAAAATACAATTTCCGTTGTACTTACTCTGTTTTTTTTAGAGGCATCAATACTTAGCACTAGTTGCATTCCAGTTCATGGACTTAGGTGTCAAGGACACCAGCTTATATTTATTTCTTTTGGGTTAGTAAAACATCTTTTATGAATGGTTTTAGGTTGCGCATACATTAGGTAGTTACTGTAGCTGTAAGGCAGAAGGCAAACGGGATAGCGTCTGTGCATTTCTGTGTGTTCAAATTTGCAAGAGACATTTAGAAGTGTAAACACAAAACATCAAGAACTGCCACGCTTGAATTGATCTTTGGTAGCGTCAGCTTATGTAGAATGCTCACCCGCTTACTACTTTATGGTGTACTCAGGATAAACATAATTTTCAGTCCGTAGTCAGTTGTCTGCAAATGATTTTCTGAAGCATTGCATTCATAGGTTGATTCCTGTATCAGAGGATGACTTCTTTGTAATTTATTGTGCACTAAAATACTCATTTCCAAGCCTGTTCAGCTGAAGCAGTAGACTATTGTGTGGTCTTGACTTATATGGAATTCATTGCCACTGCTACTGAATGTGCTCTTGCTACTGTCGTTACTACACCTGCTGTCATATGTTATCAGTATGTCATCATCCACTTATAATGACTTCTGTGCATCCAAAATGCTTTATTTATTACGTACGATGTGCCGCTATTGCATTGCTTGACGTTGCAAAGAGCAATTACAGAATTATGCCTTTTCTTTTCCACAAGTAGTTCTGGCAACCTTGACACCACTTTCTTTCTTTTTCCATTTTCTTCATCTTAAAACTAGCTTTAACTACCTTTGCACAGCTGCATCAAGTCCTGTTCTTTACCATGCACAGTTGCACATCCACATGCAAGCATTTATACTACCATTGTGTACCGTGCATTACATTTACAGTGGTGTGCTATCTCCGACTCCTGTGTTCTTGCCTAGCACACTTTCTGTTGAGCTTCGGCACACACACACATCATTGTTTTCAGAGCCATGCTTGCATAGAGTTTGAATACTGTCTTTTTCAGGGACAACCTTTGCTGTATATCCTAGTGCCATTTTTGTATTCGTTCGTTTTCCATACGTCTAATGTCACACTGTTCACATTGGGACACTTAGTGGTTTGTCGTATGCTCGTATGTCGTACATTGTCGTACGCTCTTGCTTTGCCTTTGTGTGGTTGTATTCATACTGAATGAGTTGTGGAATCTTGCACTCTTCTTTTAGGACAGGCACTTTCTTTATGTGTGTATTGTCTTAACCAGTGGTACAGTCTTATGTGCCAGTGTGTTTCACTGCTCTTCACTTTCTCATTTTAGATTATCTTTTTTGGCTGGCCAATGTGAGGAGGTACATATGCACTGGCCGTGACAAGCTGAACCCGTACACTCCTTTGGTACCGAGCTTGTGGTGAACCGACATGTCCGACAGGATTAACTTGTGCTTTGTAAACAACAGCACACCATCTTTCTGTTTGCAGCAGCTATACTGGTCTGCAGCTGACGTACCGTGCTAATTAAAACAGCAAGGCAAATTTGTAATGTTGAATCTATATTACAACATTATCTTACAACAAGCAAATATTGTACTAGTATATCAAACACATGCATTCTTTTGTTATTTAAACATACTTTCTAACAGAGCATTAATCAACGTCATGTGGCAGATGCATCCAGTGATGTACACTTTCTTTCAAAATTTGCTGTGCACATTTTTTGTCATACTCATCTAGTTGAGCACATCAGCATGCTGGTATTGCATTGAGACTTAAATGAGTATTGCCTTACTACTTACTGCAATTTTTTCCTCAGATCTGGCTTTCCCAAACTCTTATGTTTGGCTGACCACCCAGTCAAGCTTGATACATTCCTCACTCCTCAGGTAGTGCTGTATTTTAGCGCTATGTGTGGCTGAATGCACTTGTCGTATCTCTGCGATTCCCAAGATGTAGTTTTTGTGACGAGACAAAGAACAAGATAACTGCTGCTGAGACAAACTTGACTGACGAGTGTACCAGAAGAGGATGTTTTTGTTTCTTTTCTTTTTTCCATAGCTGTAACAATGTCCTAACTGCACTAGGCTTTCTCAGAAAATGCTCACATAATTAAGTGGGCATATTTCTGTTTAGTGCAATAAACACTGGCCAGTTTCGCTTCTATATTTGTAGTAGTAAGGGCGTTAGATGGTCATTGTTGTGTCGTTGTCCTCACAGACGTCTGGCGTAGAGTTGGTGTCCTGTTCTGTGAGAATGGTGCTTTCAGGTTGATTGCCTCACAATAATGTGACATGTGCCACTATTTTTTTATTGCACCTATAGACAGCGCCTGGATGCATGGGTAAAAAACATGCCAGGGCAGCTCGACTGCCACAGGCATGCCGCTTCTTGTATAACTGACTGGTCTCTGGTGTTTGCGTTTTTGACATGTGACATGAGTGGCAGTTTACGTCTGCGCATTTTCATTTTAGCGTAGAGATGTTAGTGTACGTGAAAGAGTGTGTGGAACCGTGGACACAAATAATGCATACTCAGTTTCATTGTAATAAAAATACTTTGCCTTTTACTGTTTGCTCTTTCATCAAATCATCAACACAAAAGAACACAGAGACTATACGATAGCTGCAGAGCAGATAGACTTTCATTGACTAGCATTCCTCAGATGGCAGGGTTCACTGCCAACAACAATCAACACCGGTTACAACAAAAGCAATGAAGCAATGTCGCACAAACCTGGCAGTGATGCCCTAGAGCACACTTTGCAGTGGACATAAGTAACGCATTAATAGCTTTTTTTCTATACTATCGTAGTTACATTTTCATCGTCTTGATCAGCCAGACTTGGACATTTGTGGCAGCAGAACACTGTACATTTGTAAAGTGATTTTGTACCATTAAGATTTCAAAACCATTCAGAACTTCTACTTCGTTTGTGGTAAATCTTAAAGTACTGCAGACCCGTTTATAGTTTAATCTTTTCAATTTAGAACACTGATGTTACACAAGGTCCACACAACTACACTAGCTGTTTTTGGCTTTAGTATGTGCTGTTTCTTAAAATCATAAATAAGCAGCGTTAATGCATTTAACTTAGATCAGATGGAGTATGCTTCAATTGGGTAAAAATGCTACCATCGCGCAGGGCCTTCGCACAGAACCTGAGGAAAGCCACATTGTTACAAAGGTGATGCTGTATAGAACCATGGCTTCAAGCTTTGTTAGTTTACTGGTCAAGAAGCTTGTATGTACCATGAAAACAAAAGCAAAGTGCCATAAATGTGCAGTCATGAAGAACAGCTCATCTACTGCACCGTGTCTGTAAGCCTTTTACTGCTGTTTGTTTTCAGCTGCACACAGCTTTCTGAGATATGCCTTGATGGGAGTAGAGCTGTTGTTAGCAATTTACTCCATAACAGCTAGCACCAATGACAGTATGGAAGCTCTGTGGAGGCTTTGACCATTGTACAAGAGCAGTAACCGAGTGTCATCGTGTACCACCATGGATGAATTACATTACAAGGGCACTGAAGAAAGTTGCTAAGCCAGTGGGACTGGCTGATTAATATTTCGAAGATTCTTCTGTGTCTGTCTGGCGGAAATGTATGACTTACTAATGCAAAGTATGAAGAGTAAAGTTTTCCTTCTTGAATTGTGCACGCCATCTGCAGTGCTAACAACATCAGCATGCAATATCTTTCTGTTTTTGATTCTTTTCGCATGGAAAACACAAACTCTGCCAAGTTAAATCTCGGTTCGTTTCTGCTCTATCATCATTTCTTACCTTACAATCAACATGCATCAACAGGATGTTGCCACGATCGTGACGCCGTGGGGCGCTGGTGTGTAATTTACGTTCAGTATACTTCTCTTTAGTACCTTTTTTTACTTTTGAACGCGTTTAGTGGCACTGACCATTCAGAGAAAGAATGCTTATGCTGCAGGCAAGTTCTTTAGAATGTGGCTGTTGCTTGTGTAACTCTTGCATAGCCATAAGCAAATTCTGGTGTGCAGATGACGGGTTTCGCACACACAAAACAAAGAAGGCCCAAGTGGCTGGCTGCCTAGACTCGTAGCTTAAATTTCACGGGGTTAGTACACTGCTAGTGCAGCTTCTATTTATCAATTTTATGCTTGTGCTTGGGTCGTAAATGTATATACCCTTTTTTTATTTTTTCGGGAATGCGTTGTTACATTTTTTTCTCTCTCTCTGAGCTTACGCTTCGCGCCAGAGGCCACCATCTTCAATGCGATGACAACGCATCAAAGCTAAAACAGTCTGCGATTGCGGGAACCTCCTCAAAAGTACGCCCGTTGTATGCTAGCTTTGGCTTTCTAATACATATCGCTAAGGTCAGCGTACAATGCGGTATATGCACACGAGGAAAGAGAGCGGACGCATACTGTTAGGCGGAGTTAACTTTGACAGTAGAGAACCGTGGGACACTTGTGGCCCTTGAGGGAGCGCGCGAACGCCATCATGGTGATCCTGTCCGTGACCAGCTTGGACCAGTTGTCGCGCAACCGGTTCTGCAACCTGCGCACACCGTCCTCCTGCGCACTGCCCTCTGCGCAGGTGCCCTCGCCAGTCCTCTTGTCCCCATCTTTGCACTGCGGCAGCGCCGCATTGTCGGAGCGATTCTCGTCGCCGCCGCCGTGCGTCGCTGCGCTCGGCAGTTCCGAACAGCTGCTGGTCGTCGGGCCGGCAAAACATTTGCTGCTGGTCGCCTCGGTGCCGTCGCTTCTCCGGTCTTGCGGCTGCCGCGGAAGCCTTGTCGCAGTCGTCATCGTCGTCGTGGCGATCAGGTTGCGGACGGCTGGGTTGCTGCTGTTGACTTTGCAGACGCGATGTGCCTTGGAGTACTGGTGGACGGGCTGGTCGGACAGACGAGCCGGCTGGCCCGGTTTCTTGCGTCGGATAGCCATGTGGGTACGCTGCTGTACGGCAGCTGTAGTGTCCTCTGAAACGACATAGCACGTACGGGATTGTAGCTTTTTTGTCTGTCCACTTGGAGCCGTGGCCGGTTTTCAAAAGCGCTACGTGCTAATTGACTCGTTATGGATGTCACGTAAGGGTGTATTATTACTCCCTCTGGGCGGCAAACGCTGTTGGTGCACCCTCAGAAATAGCTTGCACCCTTTGGGCCTTGCACTCTACACTCTAAAAACAGCTTGCACCCTTTGGGGTGTATATTTGTCCCACAACGATAATCGTCATCTGCCTTGCTTGCGTTTCCTTTCTTGAAAACTCTGCGCTCGCTACTTTCCTGTCAAGAATGCTGCGTCACACTGATAACGCGCATGCCGTTCGTGACTGGGAAGTACCGGGCTCGCAGCGTTAAAGAAAGGAAACGCTGGCAAGACAGATGACGATTACTGTTGTGGGACAAATATACACCCCAAAGGGTGCAACTGTTTTTAGAGTGTAAGAAACGTTTACACCCTTTGGAGTGTATATTTGCCACACAACAATAATCGTCATCTGTCTTGCCCGCATTTCCTTTCTTGAAAACTGTTGGGAATGCTATGTCATGCTGATAACGCGCATGCCGTTCGTTACTGGAAAGTACCGGGCTCGCCGCGTTAAAGAAAGGAAATGCGGACAAGACAGGTGACGATTATTGTTGTGTGGCAAATAGACACCTCAAAGGGTGTAACCTTTCTTTCGAGTGTAAGCAGTACACTCTCTATAACGGTTGCACCCTTTGGGGTGTATATATGGCACACAACGATAATCGTAATCTGTCTTGCTTGCGTTTCCTTTCTTGAAAACGCTGCTCTCTCGTGCTGATAACGCGCTTGCCGTTCGTGGCTCTAAAGACAGTTGCACCTTTCGGGGTGTATATTTGCCACATGTACACTAAAAAAGTGTGCACCGTTTGGGGTGTATATATGCCACACAACGATAATCGTCATCGGCCTTGATGCGTTTCCTTTCTTGAAAACGCCGCGCCCGCTAATTTCCTGTCGGGAATGCTATGTCATGCTGATAACGCGCATGCCGTTCGTTACTGGGAAGTACCGGGCTCGCAGCGTTAAAGAAAGGAAACGCATCAAGGCAGATGATGATTATCGTTGTGTGGCAGATATACACCAAAGAGGGTGCAAAGTTTTTTTTTAGAGTGTATACGCCACATGCCACTGTATACGCAATGCCTCATGACTTCGAGCGTACCGGAATCTTGGAAGAACGCTAACATAATCCTAATCCATAAGAAAGGGGACGCCAAAGACTTGAAAAATTATAGACCGATCAGCTTACTGTCCGTTGCCTACAAAGTATTTACTAAGATAATCGCAAATAGAATCCGGAACATCTTAGACTTTTGTCAACCAAAGAACCAGGCAGGATTCCGTAAAGGCTACTCAACAACAGACGATATGCACACTATCAATCAGGTGATAGAGAAATGTGCGGAATATAACCAACCCTTATATATAGCTTTCATTGATTACGAGAAAGCGTTTGATTCAGTCGAAACCTCAGCAGTCATGGAGGCATTACAGAATCGGGGTGTAGACGAGCCGTATGTAAAGATGCGGAAAGATATCTATAGCGGCTCCACAGCCACCATAGTCCTCCATAAAGAAAGCAACAAAATCCCAATAAAGAAAGGCGTCAGGCAGGGAGATACGATCTCTTCAATGCTATTCACAGCGTGTTTACAGGAGGTATTCAGAGACCTGGATTCGGACGAATTGGGGATAAGAGTTAATGGTCAATACGCAGCGCAGCGCTTTCAAGAAAGGAAACGCAAGCAAGGCAGATGACAGTTATAGTTAACTGTAAAAAAAAGTTTACACCTTTGGGGTGTATATCTGCCGCACAACGATAATCGACATCTGCCTTGCTTGCGTTTCCTTTCTTGAAAATGCCGCGCCCGCTACTTTCCCGTCGGCAATGCTGTCATGCTGATAACGCGCATGCCGTTCGTTACTGGGAAGTACCGGGCTCGCAGCGTTAAAGAAAGGAAATACGGACAAGACAGATGACGTATATCGTTGTGTGGCAAGACACGACGCAAAGGGTGTAAACATTTCTTAGAGTGTTGCGCGGCATATATACACTCCAAAGGGTGTACAGGTGCCGACAAAAGTGGTATACTCCACGCAGCGGGAGCCGGAGCAACGGCAAACTGCATCGCAACACCATCTACAGGCAGCATCTGGGATCGAGACAGCCAATGGGTGCCCTTTATTATCTGCAAGCATGTCGCTTGACTCGTGTCAATGTTTCGTGCTTCAGCTCGCCAAAATGCCGAGCGACGCCGCTGCAGTAGCAATCTGCGTGGAGTATACCACTTTTGTCGGCGCCTGTACATTTGTCCGCACTCTACACTCTTAGAAAAATTTACACCCTTTGGGGCCTATCTTGTCCCACAACGATAATCGTCATCTGTCTTGCCCGCGTTTCCTTTCTTTAACGCTGCGAGCCCGGTACTTCCCAGTAACAAAAAAAATTAATTATGGGGTTTTACGTGCCATAACCACTTTCTGATTATGAGGCACGCCGTAGTGGAGGACTCCGGAAATTTTGACCACCTGGTGTTCATTAACGTGCACCTAAATCTAAGTACACAGGTGTTTTCCCATTTCTTCCCCTTCGAAATGCGGCCGCCGTGGCCGGGATTTGATCCCGCAACCTCGTGCTCAGCAGTTCAATACCATAGCCACTGAGCAACCACGGCGGGTCTCTTCACAGTGACGAACGACATGCGCGTTATCAGTGTGACGGAGCGTTCTCGACAGGAAAGTATCGAGCGCCGAGTTTTCAAGAAAGGAAACGCAAGCTAGGCAGATGACGATTATTGTGGGACAAATATACACCCCAAAGGGTGCAACCGCTTTAAGAATGTAAGAAAAGTTTACACTATTTGCGGTGTATATTTGCTACACAACGATAATCGTCACCTGTCTTAACCCGCATTTCCTTTCTTGAAAACGCTGCGCTCGTTACTCTCCTGTCGAGAATGCTATGTCATGCTGATAACGCGCATGCCGTTCGCGACTTGGAAGTATACACCGGGCTCGCAGCGTTAAAGAAATGCGGGCAAGACAGATGACGATTATCGTTGTGTGGCAATTAAATATACACCCCAAATGGTGCGACTGTTTTTAGAGTGTAACAGTGTAGGACCGGCGCTTGCAGTACACGAAAGCATTGGCTTCTAAATTGTTTTTATCGTAGTTACTCCGAGGAACCGTTCGCTGGTAGTGTGATTTGGCCATCGTCTATAATGTGAGTCTGCGTGAGCATTTGGTGCACAATGGCTTAGGGTCTCAGTACATGATTCATCACCTAAAACATCGCATTTCATGGCTTGAGAATTCCGCATTGTTTTTCCGTACAACTCGCATGCGCAACTTCGAGTAATGCGACAGCCGTGATACTTCCAAATGAAACTTTGTGATTGTGCATGTGTAATTATTGCAAGAGCCCGTTATACCAACGAATCCTCTATAGTAATTGCGTGTACCATATAGCCTGTTGGATGAGTCCTCGTAATTTGGATGCGGGTGAAGGAATGTGAATACATTCTTCAATGTATTCACGCGACTCGCGGTTTACAACGGAAGACGCGTCTGAGGCGATCAGGCGTGCAGCGCTTGTTGTCTACTTCCGCACGCATCGGAGCGGTGTTCTGAACCAGCGTGATCTGAACGCCTTGTTTTTCAGCGGACACTGACAGTATAGGCCTAGTTTGTTGAAGGCGCTCCATGTAGCAGTTGCGGCTGAGAGTTTAGATTTAACAGCGAGCCACAAAGAACACATCGGATTTTCGGCGCTTGCCGACGTCACGCGGCGTCGGCGCTGTGATCTGGCACGGACTGACTTTGGCATCGAGCGAGCCTCGCCCTCAGCGCCGCATTGTACTGAAGACGTCGGCCGGGCGCTGAAAATCCACCGGAAACTTGCTCCCGGGCGTAGTTCCGCAACAGTCCTTCGGCGATGGTGGTCGGTATCAAATGTCAATCAAAGAACACGTCGGAGCCCGAAGCGGCAAGTGTATGCTATAGGCGTCCGTGAGAACGCCCAGTGGGACGCCGGCGTCGGTGACGATTCAGGCCGTGGCAACGCGCAGACAGACGCGGACAGACGCCGCGGCGTTGGTAGACCAGACACAATGTGCAGGAACGTGAGTCGAACATATATAAGTATTTGCAGTGAAGCATTTCAAAAAGGGCTCAGTCGTTTAGATTTCATTCGGGCGGTTGCATTTGTACGGTTTTTGTACGATAAACATACGTTTTTTTTTTTTTTGTACCCTATAGCAAAGCTAGAAGGCACGTCTTCTGGCGGGCTCGATATAGCTTCCAAAATCACAGCCTCGTCGGCCCGTGCTGTGCATGTATACGTGTAAGGCGCGACGCGTGGCTTATATATAGTATACGTGCACAGCCTCTTTTCGACTACCTAAGCATACATATATGCAACGCATATGCGCTATACATCTACAAACTGTACTGTACGTGGATGAAGACGGCCATATCACGTTTGCGTGCAAAATACGGTTGTCGAGAGACCCCCGACGGGCTCTGTCGCAGAAGTTTACAGACGCGAAGGTTCACCACACCGCAAGCACTGCAATTCACGACTATACACATACATATATATATATGCAGCGGATCGCGGTACTCACCTGCAATCGAAGGTCAGCCAAGAGTCGCTGGTCGACGGGCGGCCTGGCGCGCTCGGAGGCGGCGCACTCCGGGAAGTGACAGCATGCCCCCGCCGACGACCGCGCCGCTCCGAGGCCCGCTGGTGCGCGCGGCGTTAGCAGCGGCTGCGCTTCATGCGGGGCTAAGACGCCGCGATGAGAGCAGCAGCGGCGGCCCACTCGGAGCAGTTCCAAAAAAAGAATCCTCTCCGGCGATCCCATTTGGGAAACGCGCGCGGTGTTCCTCCGGTGCGCGCAGAGGCGCACGGAACGCGAATCTCTTTTTCGGCACCGTCTTCCAGATGGCCCGCACGCGGACGCCGCGCTAGCTCGCTTCCCCGGGACGTGGACTCGCGATGCGCCCGCAGTCTCCATGGCCTGCAGGCGCGACAAAAATATAGCGCGAGATCCAGCGCGGTTCATCATCGCATGTGCGTGTGTATACGCGCGTTATCCATTGAAAGATGAGTTGTTTGTTTGCCCAAATAGCGCCCACGACTGTTCCTGTCGGCGTCGTCATCGCATGTGGGTCAGCGGAAAAGCGAGCAGAGCCTGCCTGCTTTTGTTTCACCCTCTTTGTTTTTACGTCTTCGGCTGTTGTAACGCCAGGGCGGCCCATCCTGAGCGCCGCTGCTGACTTATATTTAATCGCAATCATGGCTTCATGATACACGAAACGTGCGCAGTCGAATAGTCCTGTACTTTGTTGAGGCCTGCTGAGCTTCTTGCAGTCTTCGCGAACTCGATCGAAAGTAGCGTGAAGTTCAAGTTGTGCGCATGCTGTAAGGGTTGGGGGCTCAATCCCACCGCTTGTAACCAGTTGTCAAGATTGGAGTCTGGCATGAATTAGATGGTAGCTGGCCCATGCCGTCGTCCAACTTATCCACGCTGAGGACGTTGTTGAAGGGAAGGACTGCTTCTCATCGAGAACGAGGAATATGGGTTTATTTACAGCATCTACATAAGGACGTTGCAGTTCATCAGTCTAGCATGACTGCGAGAGAAAGTGCACTAAGCAGCCGCACAACAGCGGTTTATAAACACTCGGTCCTCAATCGATCCAAAGGTGAGGGAAGCGTTCGACCACGCACCGCATACGAGACTCCTCTCTGCGCGAGGGATTACACACACACACTTCCGCACAGGTTCATGGTCCTCAACCGACGTCAGACGGACTTCGTTGAACTCGGGGCTTACGTCAGGAAAGGCGCCTTTTATTCCCCGAGCTGACCTTCGCAGCGCGGCCGCCAGTTGCCCATTACCTTGCGTCTTGAACGGCGCGTGAGAAGAGGCCTCGAACTACGTTCTTTCGGGGACTCCCCCGCTCGCGACAGACCGGGTAGGCGGTGTCGTGTTCCGGCACAAAGCCTGCTTCGTCGAACTCATCTCGGCTACTGCGACAGAGAGTCGAGGACGCGCGTATTGTCCTCCGGGCACAGTCGACTTAGTGACGCCGTGGCTAGACGGTTGCGGCGGCCTTCCAGGAAAAGTTTGACGCCGCTGTCGCAACTGGCTGGCAAAACTTGCACCTCAACAGGCCGTTCTTAACAATGCACGAGGGAACGGGCTGCAACCCGCCGCTTGCTCAACTGCGTTTTCTGAGTGCACGCATAAGCATGCACTCACATATATATATATATATATATATATATATATATATATCAACGAGAAGAAAGGGGGTTAACCGAGGGGCCCGATTTTTATTAGTCATATCATAAGAAGCCAGCAAACACTGACACCAAGGACAACATAGGGGAAATTACTTGTGCTTAACAAATGAAATAAAGAAACGATAAATTATAGGAAATTAAAGTGGATGAAAAAACAACTTGCCGCAGGTGGGAACCGAACCCACAATCTTCGCATATATATATATATATATATATATATATATATATATATATATATATATATATATATATATATATATATACATATATATATATATATATATATATATATATATATATCAACGAGAAAAAAAGGGGGTTAACCGAGGGGTCCGATTTTTATTAGTCATATCATATTAGTCAGTCATATTAGCCAACACATATATATATATTGGTTGTATTATAGGTGTTCTGTGGCAGTATACGTTAAACCGCGCCGAGAGCGGACTTTTGCAACATCCTGCGCCAAAACGGCATTTTAGTGGAAAGTTGCGCCGAGCCGGCGCCAAAGCATGTCTAAGAGCGAAACCCTATTTCCGTCGATGTTTCGCAGTTGGCTATCATAATCGTCATATAGAAGGAACCAGAGGCCTATCCATAAAGTTTCTCACCATATATAGCGAGAAACTCTATGGGCCCGTCGGAGCCATCCGGTTCCATTTTTTCCCCCCCTTACAAACGTACAATGTAATGTCGCTGTACCGTCTTGCTGGTGCTTTATTTCGGCGTTCATCGAACTCGCCCGCGTAGTGCAGCGGAGTTTGCCGAAGGATGATGTCGCATTGATTAAACGTAAGCTTTTTCGATTCCTATAGGTGATAGCGGGGTTTTGCAAAATAGTCCCTGCGATCAGAATCGCATGTGCTGCATAATTGAGAATGGTATCAGCGAATTAGGTCGAATGTGGTACACACCGCGAGAGCCGGCACTTCGACGGATGCCTCCATGTTCGTTGACGCATAACTTGCGTCGAGCTTTGGTCGCTGCGCTATTTCGGTGAAATAGGGTCGCCGACGCAAACACAAAACCGTATTTGCGCGTCGCTCATGCGCAGTGGCGCTGACGCTATTTTATTTGCGGGCAAAAATCCCTGTTCGAAAACTCCCTAATGTGCATTGCGCATGACACGAGTATATTGCACGATGTCGTGTTCAATGCAGGCGCGCGTACTCGATCGTTATTGCGGCGAGCCTTTGCCCACAAGCCGTGACTAGTTGTCGCACCGTGTCACCGCCTGGGTTAATAAACACGCGTTTGTTGACGATCTGTCCGTGGTGCCTTCTTTGCGCCGTATCGACGAACCCGGACGTATAAGCGCCGTTTGGGCGTCGCGGTGTGGAGGAGCATCGCGTCCTTTCCTGACCTCGCTTGCAGGGTATATGCCTCGCGCAAACCCGTCTCCACAACATATCGACTATACATCAGTTAGAATTCTCATGGTATATGGTAAGCACGGGTGCGCTGGACCCTGCGCCAAAAGTGCTCGCTGCTGCGCCAAATCGGCCTTTTTCCTGCACCAGGACGTGCGCCGAAAGGTGAAATGGCTGTTCCACCACGGCACACAAGCAAGATGTGGTGCTAATAATATACGGGGACGAGATAAATCTCGCATGTAGTATTTGTGTCGCCCCGTCTATTGGCGCTTTAAGAGGAAGCTTTAGCTCGGGTGCTCCTATCTAAATACATGTAAAAGCAGAATTCGTTTTTCTCGGCAACCACTGCACCAAATTTGACGAGGTTTGTTGCATTTAAAAGAAAAACTTAAGATCTAGTGACTGTTGGTTTCGGATTTTTGATTTAGGTCGTCAATTTTTTATTAAAAATTGGCAAAAATTGAAGATTTTCAAAAAACTAAACTATCAAGTTTACAACTATGTAAGTCAGCAACCAAAACTGATAATACAATTACGTGAAATGCATATAATAGTAAATCTAAAGCGGACAAAACTGATATGTTACACATGAATGTCAAATAATTTAGTAATATGGAAATGTAGCTTTTGCACAACCCTTGTAAACAACGTAACAAATTCACGTAAGATATAAAATGATGTATCGAATTTGTCCGCTTTCAATGATCTAATGGATCCCGTTTACAAAACCGAGATATCTGTTTTTTATGCAGAGCTATGAATCTGTAAACTTCGTGCTTCTATTTTTTTCAAACTTTCGAATTTTTGAAAATCTATTTAACAAAATTCAGGACCCAAATAGAAATTCCGCGACCAACAGTCACTAAAATTTCACTTTCCCTCTCAAATGCAACAAATTTCATTAGAATCGGTCCAGGGGTTATCTCAGAAAAACGTTTTTGCGTTTTCACATGTATTTGAATAGGCCGCGTCGGAGTTGGGCCCGAGCTAAAGCTTCCTCTTAAGTGCTTCCTGTGTCGTCACCGGCGCTCCCAAGCCGCACATAAAGTGATGATAATGATTATCTTTAACCATGACACGTAAGCCCGCAATAGAAGATAGGATATTCATCTGATGGTTCTAGAAAACGCACAGATAACTCACATGAATGAAAATAACATCGAAAGGTCACTCGTGTAGAGGAATAGCGCACGCAGGAACAGGGCAAGTGAAGACACGAAAAGACATCGGTGGGTGTGTGTCTTTGCGTCTTCTTTTGTCTTCCATGGTCCCTCCTTGCGTGCGCTATACCTCTAGAGCGTACCATTTGCAGCGAGCAGTTTGCGTAACGCGCACCAGGGGTCACGACAGGCGCGCCGCCATTGAATGCCTTCTGAATTAATCGTGAGCAAGCAGGCATCAGCCGCCGCCGGCCGCTCCAGCAACGTTCCGCGCCGACAAGGCGGTGATCGGTTATGGCATACTATTTATTTAAAAAATATGGAATACCAGTGGGAAGACGTGCACTGTCGTGAGCTGCAAGAACTGCGACTCATATTTGGGATGAGACTGTGTGTGAGCTTTATCTGGTTCAGCTGCAAAAGGAGTGCCCGTGTTCGTAATGCACAACTTTCCGCAGGGCGAGTGCTGGATGGACAACTGCCGGCAATGACTTCCATGCTAACACCATGCTAACACCATGCTAACACTGCCTGCAGCAGCAACAGCGATACCGTCACTGTTGGCTCAAAATATCACAGAATGTTGAACTTCAATAAGCATGCAAGTCAGCGCTACGTCCTCCCCACGCAGGCGCGACTGACATTATCGAGCAACGTTTTCAATTCCCTTAGCAACGAAATCAAACGTCAATCAATTTATAGGCGGGCATCGCGAGTTTTCTTTCTTCACCGGGAATCAAACGGCCGCCGAGCGAGCGCTCGGCCACTTGCAACATTTGTTCCCACGCGTACTCGAATACATTTTTTTTAAAATCCGCGTTGTAAGTAATCGGAAAACTATTACCAATTTATTAACGCAGAAGCATTATATGCCACATGAAGTGGAAAATCCGGCGTCCGTCCTGCGTTAACATCCGGTGGTACCAAAACCCACGTGACCAGGTGATGACGTCACGCTCCCGGCACTGGACCTCCTGCGGCCCGCACTGCGAAATTCCACGGTGGATATAGCCACGGCGTCGCAGCCAGACCCAAAAAATTGACTTTGCCCGATTCGAAAATTGAGTTGACCCACGTTCAAAAACCTACCTGGCCCACTCCCAAATTTGACTTGGCCCACTCCCAAAATTTGGGTGGCCCAAGTCCAAAATTGGCTTTTCACAATCCGAAGAGTGAGTTGGCCCACGTTCAAAACCGACCTGGCCCACTCCCAAAATTGACTTTGCCCAATTCGAGCACACGACCAAGTGAAAAGTGTCGCGCGGAATGCTTTCGCATTCAATGCACGCAATGAGGCGCCTCTGTAACTTTTAGCGCTGGCGACAAGAATGATGCTGTCGCGGGATTAACCAAGCACAGTGCTCGGATAAGGTCGCAGACTTTCTTTTCTGCGCTCAAACACGCCTATTCCCGGACGAGGTTGTTGCACATGTACGGTTAACGACGTAACAGGCTTACAAATCTGCTGCCATAAAGACTATAGAACATAAAGGCGCGCGCAAGGTGCAACAGCAGAGGGGTATTCGCCGAGTGTCGTGAGTGCGGCGACCGCACACCCGAAATGGAGTCGCCCATCGCGGTCCTGGTGGTTTGCAGCTTGAATAATGTTTCAAACAGACCACCATGTTATGAGGTAGCTCTAGCTCGGAACCAACTCGAATTTCTTCATTCAAAAACACATAAAATGCTGAAATGCTTTCGTGTATTGGGTGTATTTCGTGTATTTCTGTGAAATGCTTTCATGTAAATTTTTCGAGCATTTATCTCTATTGACAATGAATTTTAACATTTACAACCCACGTCACAGAGAAACATGGTACGTTCCTAAAGCGCGCATTAACTACGGTCAACAAATGTTACGCCACGGACTGATATCTTCGTTAAACTCATTAGAAACTCAATAGACACCTACCTCTCCTTTTAATGGGCCCATTGTGGATTCCTTCTTTTTTTTTTTTTGCTCTGGTATATACTGACGCCATGAATGCTTAACCAATTTTCTCTGCTTGTCAATAACTTATTATTTATAGACGTGAATTTCAAGGCTGTATTATTTGTATCATTTCATACTATTCGCTTTCTGTAATATAATTTCTTGCATCATTGTATTGTTGATTTTTTTTACCCGTACGCATTTCTTTTATACAATGTTCACTCATGTTCGCTTTTTTTTCTCGTTTATCCATTATTGTATGTTTGTGTTGTCTTTATTGTGCACAGTGTCATTCCTGTAGGGGGTACAGACCCCGTCAAGCCAAATTCATTTGGCTTTTTGTCTGTACTCCTGTCATCTGTACATGTATAGATGCAAATAAACTTGAATTGAATTGAGGTCCTCACGTACTGGACCGATTTGAATGAAATGTGTTGCAATTGAGAAGGAAACTTGAAGGAAGAAATATTTTGATTTAGGACCCGGAATAATTCGGGAAATTTACCGAAATCGGAGCGATATATATATGTATAATACGGTTCTATAAATCGCATGTGTTTGATCATCCCAAGAGGATAAATTTATATATGGATATAGAGCTAGAGAATATAGAGACTATAGAAAATTTCGGGGTCCGCAGCTTTTCAAACGCCCAAGAAACAGAGCGCTTGCGAAGTCACAGGTGTCCCCTGTCCACCAGCAGTGGCCCACTAATCGGCGTCTGTTCACGTGGGGAAAGTGGCGAAGCACGTCGTCCTCAACAGACTAAACAGATATCTCGAAGAGAACAACATCTAGACTCGCAACATGATTAGCTTCCGTGGCGGCCTCTCGTCGCAGGAAGCCATGAAGATGGTCAAACATCAAATCATCGACGGCAGTACCAGGGACAACAGGGCCCTGCTCGGACTCGACTTCGAGAGAGCATTTGACAACGTTCTCCACGAGTACATTCCGGCCTCCGTCGCAGACCTCGAGCTAGGCTCCAGACTATATAAGTACGTCCGTTCGTTCCTGACGGGGAGGAAAGCGAAGCTGCGGGTCGGCGACTTTGTCTCCGACGAGGTGCTCCTGGGCCCACGGGGCACGCCGCAAAGCTCGGTCGTTTCGCCTGCTCTCTTCAACATCTGCAAGTCGGCCTCTCGAGGAACCTGGCCCAAGTTGAAGGTATCAAACACACCATCTACGCCGACGATGTCACGATCTGGTGCACCGGCGGTAGCGAAGGGCAAGTGGAAAGCGCCATGCAAGAGGCAGTAGACGTCACGGAACAGTACCTGCTGCCCACCGGACTCAGATGCTCCCCGACCAAATTTGAGCTTCTGCTTTACAGAAAAGAAAAAGGCGGCAGACCCAAGGGCTGGAAGCCGGTCTCGGTAAGTGACATTCACCTGTCACTTCACGCAAGTGACATTCACCGACCCAGGGTCGACACCATCAGAGTCCTGGGTATGTTCGTCGAATCACGCGGTTGCAACGGCACTGCGTTGCTAGCAACATAAGTGAGCAAAAGCGAAGTAACAGCCAAGCCAAAGAATGCTTACGCATTAGTAGAAAATTCTTGTAATTTCTGCAGCATTTAGCGTAATTTCGCCATACGTGGCACCTGAAAAATGGGCAAAATAGCGCGTGGTCACGATTGAAGACCACCGAGAAGCGAAACCAAAGTTAAAAGTATAAAGAAACGATGAAAAATTTATCTCCTTTAGGCACAGGTTGAAAAGTGAAGCGCACCGTGGTCGTTTGGACGCGCGGGCTGCGTATGCGCTCAGCTGCGCGGGCAGACGCATGGGCTCGCCATGCGTATCCACGGCTGGGCTAGAAGACGAAATGGCGCACACTCGCGCGCGCCTTCTCTACTAGCCGTACGGGGCCCTGTGGGACTCGTACGACTCGCGCGGCTAGTACAACGTGAAGTGTTGAAGCCGAGTGACCATGCGATCTGCCTCGGACGTGCTTAGTTAACAAGAAGGTGTTGGCTGTGAAACACATTTTCGTTGTAGTTACTACGAAAGTTTACTTGGAATAATGCTTCATATAATGCATGTCGTATAGGCGATATGATGACGTCACACTCTTCTTTAGGAAGATCATCATCAGCAGCAGCCTATTTTTATGTCCACTGCAGGACGAAGGCCTCTCCAGGCTGTCTCTAATTAACCCTGTCTTTCGCTCGCTGATTCCAACTTGCGCCTGCAGATTTCCTAAATTCATCACCCCGCCTAATTTTCTGCCGTTTTCGACTGCGCTCCTCTTCCCTTGGCACCCGTTCTGTAACTCTAATGTTCCACCGGTTATCTGCCCTACGCATTACATGGCCTGCCCAGTTCCATTTTTTTTGTCATAATGTCAACAGAATTTCGGGTACCCACGCTTACCCTTTGATTCACAGCACTCTCTTCCTGTCTCTTAACGTTACGCCTAACATTTTTTGTTCCATCGCTCTTTGCGCGGAACTTGTTTTCGAGCTTTTTTGTTAACCTCCAATTTAAGTTTCTTCCGCGTATGTTAGCACCAGTAGAATACAATGTTTGCATTCTTTTTTCTTTTAAACGACAGCCGCCAGATAAAACTTGACCAACCTTTCTCCTACCAGAAAAGGGGGTAAGCGAAGCTTGTCCTTCGATCACCCGAACTTCGTCCCAGTTAAGTGACCCTGCAGGTAACAGTGCCGGATTGCTTCGGCCTCCCGCTCCCTCAGCTCTGGATCTTCTTCTCGTTGCTGTCGGATTGCCTGGGCTCGGGCGGCTCTAACGGCTGAATCGACACGCCGACAGTGAGCCTCTTCACGGGCGAGTTCTCGCCGCCGCTCGTCGAACGCTGCCCCTTCCTCGGGGGAACGCACAACGCGTGGCCGTCCCATCCGTTTTCCGAGACTGAACTGAATGGAAACGAAGTCGGCCCAGCCAAAGCCGCCCTTTTCCTTCCTGGCTGAAGCGAAACGGCTCTGATTCGTTGCGCGCGTGGCGTGAGCGCGCGCCTATGCAGCTGGAATCCTTGCTAACGACTCACGCTTCGGCGCCGGCGCAGTTATAGACTCATCAAACCGCCCTTTCCCGCAGCTGCTCTGTCTGCTCTGGGAGCAACTGGGTTTTTACGTGACCTCGCAACGCCGCCACTTGTGAGCCAATACAAGCTTCGCTTGAAAAAAAGGTGCGGTCCGCCACGTCAGGCTGTCTGCAATGGGAGCGAACATGACAGCCGTAGTTGCATTCTCGGCAGCTTGACTGGGCTGAACGGCGCTAGCTGTCGGGGATGGGATGCGTCAGCTTCCATGGGCGACGACGTTCCAAGCGCATTCCTGATGCATTTTCTATGCTGACCCCAAACAACAATCCCCGATTGGTGGCGCAACGGCGGATCCCGGCGTTTTCGATGCACTCGGCAGGCCTTACTTTTCTTTTATCCAGCGGCTGTGGATAAGCTCCCAGTCGAGACAGGGTACGTATTCACAAAAGTCGTGGTATTCCCATAAGATACACTTGAAATATATTTCGTGCGTGTTATATATATAGTTTATGGAGTCATTTAAACGCAATTACATGCTTTTATTTACTTTTTGCTGTCTATCTGGACATCTGTGAAGCTGTATCAAGTCATCAGTTTGCCGACCTGCTTTTGCCACAGTACGTAACAATTTCGAACTTAGCGTGCACACATGTCTTCTTATATACTCCCCCCACAAAGTGCAAATAAAGTACTTTTACTTTTTTATTAAGTTATATCGTTTGTGTGTGTGTGTGTGTGTGTGTGTGTGTGTGTGTGTAAGCATTCGTACGCTAGTATGCATGGTTCTTGGCGCGGCGCATGAAGCCGGTCTTACGGTTATGGTGGAGGGGTTTAGATATCAGTCCAATAGCTCCTATTGGACGAATATACGCATAGGACGAATAAGCATGCATGACCAGAATGTCTATAGGACGAATACGGTGCCACTAATCCGAGGCGCTATTGGTTTCCGTACTGAACTTTTTTGCGAGTGTGCCGTGCAGCTATCGGTTTAATAGGCCGTGTTGGGCCAGCACAGCTTATAAGACCAAAATACTGATTGGACCAGTATGATCATAGGACTAATAGTCATGCAGGGCCAATGTCCTATGTTGGACGTCCATAATTCGGTAAGTTGCTGGCTGGTTCTTTCTTTTATTTATTTCTTTTGCCAGGTGGGTGGTAATAGCTGTGGTAATAGCGATGGCCATCCGCCTATTTCAAGTCGACTGCCGGACAGGGACCTGCTGCAAGTGATTTGTCCCGAGTCAACCGAAACAATCGTACGCTTTCAGAATGTGCCCAATTCTCGTCACCCCCTTTTATGGTCTTTACTGTCCAGGTCTTATTTTGCAAGTATGGACCAACAGCTTATGCAACAAGACTCATCCATCCATGTGATCTTTCCCGTTTGACTGAAATTATTACTCTATCATGCACGTGTCGCGTGCACAGATGGCGCCGCTGTCGCGCTACGCGTGAAGCAATCGGAGCTAAATTTAGCATCCCGCTCGGCCTTCGCAGCTTGCTCTAAGCGGGAGTGGTCCCGCTCGTTGTAATCGGCCAAACTCAAACATGAGCTCATTTGGGAGTTATAAGGCTTGCAAGCGTGCAATGTGTTGCAGAATTTTGACCGTTGTTCGGCTATACGGCGGCCGCGCGTTCGGCACCTAGGGTCCAGAAATGGCGTGAGAAGGCTCGGGCAGCGAGGGGGATGCCAATCCGCTCCCACCACGTTTGACCACGGTGAGCCCACCACGAATAGGGAGCAAGTACCGTTACAAGATTAGATCGTAGGCCCTCGTATAGTTGTATCATAAGTTAAGCATGTTAGCTTTGCGACGTATGAATAAATGTCGCTTGAGCATCTGTTAACGCCATTTCTGTACCTTAGCGCGACATACACCCTCAGCTGAACGCACAAGACGGTTCACGTACCCAGCATGCGGCTGCGTCCTCGATACAGCCGCATGATTTTTTTTTTCGAATTCCACTTATGTGAAGTTTGAGCGCAGCTTGGTGCCTGCCAAGCCAAATAATTTAACTGCGCAATGGCAGCTGTAGCTCTCTGCAATATATTCTGAAATGTTAACTTTAGAGACGCTCGACCTTTGTTTTCCTTTGACGACGACTCCGGGCAAAGGCGGTGCAGAGGTTGAGCCGTGCAGAAAGAAAAAAAAAAAGCAGCAGACAAACGTTGACTTCCACGCGACTGTTTTCTCGTGCCACCAGCGTGTACAGTGTGTCACCGCTAGCGTGCTCCGTATGCTACTGCCCGCGAGAAGTGTGTCTAGTGTGCTACCGCTATAGTAGGCACTGCGTTATAGCACTATAGCGTGCTTGTGGCCACAGTGCATATATGTACACTGTTAGCACCAATGTGCACAGTGTGCTCACAGTATATGTGCAGTGCCGCGGACAGTATTTAATGTCTATTAGTTGTGATTGCAGTGCGTATCCATGGCTATCCACCAGTGTTATAATGCTCATTGTGTTCACAGCGGTGTGTACAGTATTAACGCCAGTCTGCTTGTGTTCCTGGTGCACGTACACTGTTATTGCCAGTGTGCAGAGTATGTAAACGCCAGTGTTCATTATGCTCAAAATATGTGCACAGTGTTGCCACCAGTGTGCAGTGTGCTGACAGCACGTGCACAGTGTTGCCGCCAGTGTATAGTGTGCATTGTGTTCACAGCGTGTGTGTAGCGTTACCGCCAGTGTTCACAGTGTCACTGCCATTTGGCAGTGCTAATACTGGCAGAAACACTGCGCATATTACGATCAAATTGTACGCTGGCGGTAACACACTGCGCACACCGGCAGCCATATGTGTGTAATTCACACACACTGCATGCAAAGGCACTGCGCACCGGCAGTAACGCGTTATGAACACTGGCGGCAACAGTGTACACGTACCGTCAGCATAGATCACACTGGTGACAACAATGCGCGCATATTGTGAGCACGTGTACTGATCACTGGCAGCAGCACACTGCGCATACTGGCGGTGACAGCGTGCATACAGTGTGAACACAGCGTACACTATAGTGCGTACAGTGTGTGTACGTTGTTAGCGCCAGTGTGCAGGGTTCTCACAGTATGTGCTGTGTTGCCGACTGTACCTGTTTGAGTGCTTTGTGTACACTGGCTGTGTATGGGCCAGTGTGATTCAAGTGTGTTCACAGTGTGCACATACACTTTTACCGCCAGTGTGCTACTGCCAGTGTGTGTTCAATGCGTACGTCTTACCACCAATATGCACAATGTAAGCATATCGTGTTAATCCATCCAATCGTCTCTTCTGCCGTTGACGATCTTCTGTGACCGCCATAAGTGCGCAAGTTAAACAAGTGACTCAGAGACAAGCGACTTGTGATTATCCACGCTGACGGAAGTTCTCTTTGTTTCTTTATTGAGAAGTGCGCAACACTTTCATTCGATGTCTCTTCTTTAGACGAGAAGGCACCGAACTCGACACACTGCTGCTGTCCTGGCCTAAATGAAACGTTCATTCTGGACGTATAGCTTTCGATAAACCTATTGTTTTGCAAGTGCGATCTTCGCCTCTGTTCAGCAGTCATTTCGATGTGGCGTGGGCCACAGCTGTGTAAATTTGTTTTTGATAAGGCTGCCTAACTTGCGAATGCTACCAGCTGTCGAGTTTCTCTCTGTGCGGCTGAATGGATGTGTGCTTAACTTACCTCTTTTATGAAAACGCAAACAAGAGAAACAAACAAGGAATAGACTATAATGGAATATTGGAAACACACCAATAAAAACATTGACAATTACTCTCCCTTCGAGCTCACACTCAGGTAGAACATTCTGGATAGGTATCTACAAAACATGGCACCATTCTGCCGATTTGACAGCAGAACTTGTGACTTGTGGGGTTGGGTCATGATTTATACACGCCATGTCATTAAAAAGCGAGGCTGAAAAAAAAAACTTAATTAATATTCATTATATCCGATAATGCCACAGCGTAGTTGTGCTGGTTTTGTTGCCTTTTTCTATGTTAGACGGCGCAGCGCTACTGGCACGTATACTTAGCCTGACAAAGCAATATCCGTTGAAAGTTTATAATATCGGTTCAGCAAAACACTGTCCGATCTGTGCTTCACAATGTAGATCTTGGAAATGATCACAGAACAGTTTCGTCGGTGGGGTTAATTTTCTACCACCTGTCGGGATATCCTTCAAAGATGACGAAACATTCAAGTGCTTATAAATCAACTTTCATTAATATTTGACTTTAAAATCGTTGCTTCCTCCCTCTTTGCAATGCTTGGCAACCACACGCAAAAAAAAAAATAGAACAGCAGTTGCTGTTGGTATAAAGTATTTGGTTTGCTTAAGAACCCACGACGAACGTATATCAATGTGCACACTTTCTCTATCAAAGCTGAATCACCATATATGCGGCCGTGTGACATAGCCTGCTCACAGAGCAATCACAACCGCTAGACCCCCTCTCCGCTACAGGATATGCAGCCAAAAGGTCAACCACGCGTAATCCCCACCGTGCGAAGATACCCCGCGCATTGGTTGCCTTTCCTTCATACTGGCATTGATAGGCGGCTAAATGGACTCTGACGGCCGCACTCCTGACTAGTGTCGCAAAAAAGAAACGTGGAGGTTGAACGTGGTACGTTCCGCAAGCCCTATAACTGACTCCCATCTGGCCGCATGTCCCAGTCAACGTTTATTTCCCGGTGGCCCAAGTAAGTTCGCCGTATAGTCTAGGTTTCTTCATCGCCTATCAGAGTGCGTGCCAGTTTTTCGCTTCGCAGGGATCTCTGAACAAAACGTCACGGGCAACTACAAACAGAGGCGAAGGGCACGGGCCTTTGGACTCCGTAGCAAGCGAAAAGGGACGTTGCAATCGCGTTACACATATACGACATTTGGCAACCGAAAATAAGTACGTAAAGGGCAGGAAAAAAGATAGGACAGCGACATCACACACACACACACACGAGAGTCACAACGATCTGTACACATGAAGGGAAAGGAAGGAAGGATAGAATGAGAACAACAACGAAGGACGCTCGTGCGCATGAGTCAGCGTCTTCACCGTGAACTCCAGCGCCAGGTCAGTCGTCAACCTGGAAAAAGACGGAGGTCATTGCTTCCATCCGCTGACAAGCTAATAAGCGCTTACGATTCACGCAAATGGATAAATTGTGGGTAAAAAAAAAAAAAATACGCTGGTCAGCAATGAACTCTATAAGAGGTGTGTTTTTTTACCCCTCCGAAACAGAATGTACAGCCCGCGCCGCACTTGAAGAGTGAAGCTTTGCATATACGCTTTGGCTTAGTCTCGTGCTGTCCTATCGAAGGGACCCCGCAGTTGTGGCAGGCATTTTTGATAACGCATACATAGTGGAAGCCCGAGACAAGACGTTTGCAGAAGCAGGGAATCTCAACACAGGCACACAGAACCCCCGCTATACGAGACGAGACACCGGTTATAAACAGAGAGAAAGAGAAAAGCAGGCCTGTGTGTGCACGACTTTGGGTGTACGACTTTGGATACGCAGAGCAGGAAAACAGATGGGCAAATTGACGTATCCGCGAAGTGGGCACAAAGGTGGCAGGGAAGTAATGTGCGGGAAAGTAGATAACCAAGTGCAGGGATGACGTAAGGACACTCGATGGGGGGGGGGGAATTAGGGGGGGGAGGAATGGATGAGGTTGATGTTGAACACAAACACGTGAAGAGAAGAGGGAGAGGCCTTTGTCCCGGTGGTGGACGAACTGTGGCTTCCGATTGCGATAATGGTGATATATAATAATGGCGATTGTGGTAAAGAAGGGATTTTCGTTCGACTTAAGCGTGACGCGGGCTGTACTTTCTGATGGCATCGAATGCAAAACAGCGTAGAATAACGCTTTCATAAAAGAACATGGTTCATTTCCGCTTACGTCAAAGAAGAGGCTGTTATCCGTCCATTATGTTAATTTTCTTTTTTCAGGTGGCGCTTTGTCCTGCCCTGGCTCTGGAACTCACGGTAACACGCGATGTTACTCATAGCGGCTTGATTCTTTTTTTTTTTTTTCAAGAAGACTTTACGGCGCCAGGGGTTTGACAACTGATAAAAACACACTGGAAATGGTCACCTCGAAAACAAGGTCGTTTTTCAGGATTAACTCATGCGTTGTGGTCTTCTGGCATGTAAGAACTTAGAAAGCCTACAGGTTCTCCCCTTCAGGGAAAGGCTCGCTACAGCGACTTTATGACTACGGCGGCCGTGCTGTCGCGCCTCACAATGATTTCCACAGGTGCAAGCTACGCATGCACCTTGAGAAGGAGACACGGCGCATTCCATCATCCATCTCTTTTAACGTACGACGACGCCTGCATACTGCACCGCACTTACGTTCAAGTCATTAAGCTAGTCCATTCATTTTACATTGCGGCCGGATCTGTTCGTTGAAGCACCCTGCATAATATGCTCGAAAATCTTCAACCCTAAATTACACGTATCTTACTCTCGAAACCTTCATAGCTGGATAACTTTTCCTGTGGCCTCCAGGTAGGCGGCTTTTATCTCCAGGAAATTTCGTCAAGAGCACATCCGACGGCCAGCTGTTTCCACAGTAGCTTTTCCACAGCGACACTAAAATTTATTGTGATATTTAATGCGTATGTACCGGCCACATACGGTGCATCTACGAAGGAAGGCAAAATGAAGCCAGCGTTGAGGGTGTCCGAATCGGGTCAAATGGCCGGGACGTCAGTGCTAGCGTCGTTCCCTCGCATGCCACAGTGCCTCCTTTTACAAGCCGCAACGACAGGAGTCTGCCTAAAGCGTCACGATTGCTGCAGCCAAGGGCATGCTCCTCGATGGCGACACAGGACCTTTTAAAGGTGCCGAGCTAGCAACCCGCGGGGGAAGGCTTTTCAACGCGGCAGTGCATAGTCATTGGTAAGCCGCAAGGACCACGGTCAACGGTAAACTTCGCTCACATGCAGTTGAAACTGAAAGACTCCTCGTTGGCAAGCAACCTTGCCTTACACGCTATGGGTCGCAAAGCCCAAGGCTGCCATGGTGGGGCCTGTTCGATATAACGTGGGACAGGGCGAAGCTCACGCTATAGATGTGGGCAATGCGGCGGCTGCACGGTTTCGCGCGCGCCTGTAGCGAGCCCTGCGGTGAAGGGAGCGCGCGTCTCCCCCGATCCCTAGGCCTCTTCCTCTTCTTCTTCCTCCTCCTCCTCCTCCTCCTCTTCCTCTTCTTCTTCGGGGCGCACCTGCTGGATGCCCTGCTGCATCCGTTGGGCGAACGCCTCCAGGTTGATCTTGGCCGCCTCGACGCCTCCTCCCAGGTCCTCTTCCTCCGCCTCCTGAGAGAGCGAGAAGGGGATGCCCTTGGAGCGGACCAGCTCCTCGGTGCGCTCCCACAGGCCCCGGGTCGCCTCCTCGTTCCACTCCGAGCTGCGGACGTCGTAGGCGTGGAGGTCCTTGATCACCTGCGACGAATAAACAGACCGCGCGCTCACGTTAAAGAAGCAGTGCGGTCAGGGAATAACGGGGCAAACAATAGGCGACAACTGCAGTAGTGTAGCACCTGACGCTCTTTTCTGTGCGGTCGTTTCCTTACTTGCTGTAGAAGCTTTCCCACCGCAAGATGTATGTATCAGTGCTAGCCCAGAAATAAGCAGTAAAACAACAGGGAGTTTGAGCAATCCGCTTCACTGACTGCGAAGAGCGTGGTGAAACGCTTCTATACGCGAATTTCATGACTTTCGCGTGGAACTATTGGGTAGTCCTTCCACAGGAGCCTGCATCAGGGCGCAATGTCTCGCGATCTCCTTCGCAACGTCACATGCATGGTCCTTTACAGAAACAAGAACCAAAGTATGAAGCAAAAGAAAGAATGCTCAAAACCCACTGCTTGCCTGCTAATTAAAGTGGTTAACGAAGCGAACTTTTTTTCATCTGCGCGCTTCCAAGGGAACTGCAGTCTATATCGTCATCCAATTACTTGCACTCTAAGGAAACCGCTGAAGCACTTTCGGCTGCCTATATGACAAGCGAAAAGGTGGCCGTTCAAAAGGAATGCTGGAAGCGACACGTCTAGAAATGCGGCATAGTAACGAAGTGAGCTGGTCATGCAGCTGGGATCTGTGTACCCTGAGTTTCTGTAACAGAGCCGCGGTGACGCTGGATCTCAGCGTCCATTTAATTGGAAGAGGGAGTAATGTTCACAGGTCGGCAGCTGCACAGCTATACAACACTGCGACGCTCCAACCCACCTTTCCGGAGTCCGACTCGATCTTGCGTGCCATGATGGCGTAGAGGACCGACTGCACGGCTTCCTCGGTGGAGCGGAACATGATGCGAGCGAAGGTCTGCATGAAGCGGCCCTGGAATCCCGGCAGGTTCTTGTACAGGCTGGTGGCTATCAGACCCGGATCCACGCAGAAAGCGGCCACGTCGAACGGACGGTACCTGCGAGGGGGGTTGGGACGTACGTGCGCCCATGTGAATTCGGCAGTGGCGGCCAGCTGTTCGAGATGCGTGTATGCAGGTTTCTGCGTAATGAAAAGGCTCGAGGAAGCGTATGTACAAACGACGCTCTGGTTCTCTGCGCCCTTCTGCTGTAGTGGACGCTATATATTTGCACATTGTCCCGTAAAACGGTCACCAGAAAAAGGAGAAATACGTGTAAATATATACATGCTGGCCGAAGGGTATGCTAACAAGGACCTGTCTTTGTGCGTTCAAATTTCTCCGATAATGCTTTGCGGTGGGCCAGCTGATTCCGAGACATGCTGGAGATGGTCCTTCGCTGCATTGTTCTGAGAACAGTGCCTGTGAAATGTTTCCTAAAGGAACAGTCTATAGGGCACGCTTGTTTGCATGCCCCAAAGGGGGAGCATGCATGGTACACAAAACAAGTGCTTCGCCAAGCGGGGGAGTCAGTCAGCATGCACAATAAAGACGCGCCTTCTCTGTGCGCTTGCAGAATTATATCCTGTACCATTATATATAGGAACCATGCCCGTCAGAATTTTCGTGAATTAAACTGACGTAGCTCCCGCAGGCTCATTGCCAGCGCTTAAGTAGTGTTGACAGCTCCGTATAATATTATGCCTCTGTATAAGAGCATGTTTTAATGCGACAGCGTTGAGGGACCCATGTCGCAGAAAATCCGGCGTCGGCGTCCTGCGCCGGCGTCGCCGTGAGCGGAAATTTCTGTACATGCTTAAGCATATGTATATGCCACGCCTTGCTATATGACATGCGGTAATATACGGGTTATATTACCACAACCACTAAAGTTGCTCATAGCTTGTCATACATTCTTGACGAACACGGGGTAGGCGGGAGATGGAAATTCAAGACGATGAGGAAAACGAGAACAAGGTAAAAGCAGGAACCAACGTTTTGGCAAGTGCACTTTTCTTTTTCACGGCAAGTCCTGAAAAATACAAGTCCACTTGTCGAAGCGTTGGCTCCTGCTTTTACCTTGTTCTCGTTTTGCTCATTCTTGACAAAGTTATTCCTGGGAATTTTGAGAAGGACAGCGCTCAAACAAATTTCACGAAACAAAACGCCACAGCGCATGTCTTTTATGTTAAATATTCTCAAACTGAAATGTTAAAAGTGCTAGACGATAACAGAAACCCGAAAATGGCGTAATTTCTTTGGCGCGGCTGGGCACTACCTCCGGGATCGGCGCACGCAACAGGCCACGTTTCTACCCTTCCCTCCGCACCGCATATCTTCCCCCGGCAAAAATCAAACATCGCCGAAGTCTCACAGTGTGCGCCGGCCTGAACTGGTGGCTGCATTTCGGCATAGCTCGTGAACGGCGTATATGGTGCATGGACCCAGACGTCGCGTTATGACATAAAAGTTGCGACCTGTGCAGTGCGTGAACGTTGAATGAGATTACTCGCTGAATAAAATGAAATAAAGGATAGTTGTTCGCATCGCATGTTAGTTGTAGAGAAATTACTAGACACCACATCACAATAGCTTCGCTTAGCGTATAGATTCCAACATGACTGTTGGATCTGCACAATTATGTTTCTGTTTCCTTTCCACGAGTCGGAGCAGAGAAGCCACGGCTTCGATCCATCTAGTTCGCGTGAGTATGTACCAGCACGTGAGTGTGCCCGGCATGTAGCGCGTACCTCCTGGCCAGCTCCTTGTTGAAGAGGACCAGTCCCAGCTTGGAGCTCCGGTAGACGGTGCGGTAGTCGTACTCGTGGCGGACGCGCTTGTCCTCCATGTCCTCGAGGTCGGCCATGTGGCCGTTGCGGAACCCGCCGCACACCACGTTGATGACGCGCGCGATGCCCCCGGGCGTCGAGCGCAGCTTGTCGATCAGCAGCGTGGTGAGGAAGAAGTGGCCCACGTAGTTGACGCCCATCATCAGGTCGATGCCGTCGGCCGTGAAGTCGCGCCCGGTCATGATCGCTGCGAACGCGAACGCGGTTAGTGTATCGACCGTCGAGGCAGGTGTTCGACCCCCCCCATCTATCTATCTATCTATCTATCTATCTATCTATCTATCTATCTATCTATCTATCTATCTATCTATCTATCTATCTATCTATCTATCTATCTATCTATCTATCTATCTATCTATCTATCTATCTATCTATCTATCTATCTCTTTGATACGCCTGCAAGATCGAAAGTATACGCTAGTATACCTTCGATCGACAACATTTAACCGCAATGCGTCAGTCAGCCGACAGCTTTTTGACAGATGTACTTTTCAGAACGTTGACAACGACCATGGCAACTCTCGCTCTGTGCACTTTGTTTAAAAAAATATGATGTTGACAAGACCCTCCGTAGAAGCTGAGACATATTTTCGCTGAAAAATGTTTTGATAGATTCCACCAGCTGACTGCAGTCTGCTGGTGCAGGCCTTTATTCCGCGAGTGGACTTAATTGGGCAGATTGTGATGACCACCCGCCATACGTTCCGCTGCTGAGCCCGAGGTCGTGCGTTCGGTTACCTGCCGGGGCGGCCGCATTTCGTCGATGGAGGCGACATGAAAAAACGTCCGGGAACTGACATTTCGGTGCACGTTAAAGAAACAACAAGTGGTCAATATCAATCCAGAGCCATATAGCTCTGTCGCTTTGGGACCCTAAATCACATGAATCATACAACGAATCAGTCAGCCACGATCACGGTGATCGCGAGGACTAATATCATCACAACGTGACAGAAGACACGCTGCCATTATTCGGCGCAGCAGTAAACCCTACGTGTATGCTCAGGCGATGGTTTACTCATCTACGTTACCGCATGCTGGCAGTTGCATGGAACTCTGGCAAGCCTCAGAAGACGTCTTGCGCACCCTTGTTGACGCAATAGAGTCTTTTGTTTCTCAATAATGCACTAGGTGAAAGAAGTAATAAAGTTCCCAACTCCATCCTTTCTCTATCTTTAGCAGAAAAAAAAAGAAGAAAATAAAGCAATGTCACGCCATATCGCAGTTAAAGAAGAAAGAACTGCTGTTAAACCGAATTCTGTCCCACCAAAGCGTAGGGAAAGTTGTTTAAACTGTCGTTTCTGCCCCTTCGAGTCATTCGCAGAAGGCGACTCTTCGCGCGCGCGGCTCTGTTAGATTTCGTCTACCGTCAATTTTTTACCGCAAGTGCAGCTTGCACTGTGTATAAGAGCGGGCGCGGTTGACTGCATGCACACACAATGCATGCGCGTACCGGCATTGTTGACGATGCAGTCCAGGCGCTCCTCCGAGGCGATGAGCTCCTTGGCGAACTCGCGTATGGACTCGAGGTTGGTCAGGTCCATGTACATGACCCGGACGTTGAACGAGCCGGTCTTCTCGCGCAGGAAGAAGGCCGTCGAGTCGCGCCGCAGTCGCGTGCGGCACGCGATCACCACTCGGGCCCCCCGCCGCGCCAGCTCCAGACACAGGGTGCGGCCCAGCCCATTGGAACCGCCTGCGTGCAAAAGCGCCGAAGAGAGAGAGAGCGTGGCGCGTCAGGCCTCCGAGATCGGTTGTAGCGCCCGCCGCCCCGTGC
Source organism: Dermacentor variabilis (assembly GCF_050947875.1). Lineage (NCBI taxonomy): Eukaryota > Metazoa > Arthropoda > Arachnida > Ixodida > Ixodidae > Dermacentor > Dermacentor variabilis. The sequence continues at coordinate 47,521,499 of NC_134570.1, read as the reverse complement.
ATGCATCAGGGCGTGAGGGGATATGCGAGGGTGTAACAAGCAGTGTTTGGGTACGTTCTAGTTGGTATTCCGTTGTAAACATCACTCACAGCATTTACATATACAGAGGGACCGAAAGAACGACGATGACAAGCGCTGTCTTCGTCGTTCTTTCGGCCCCTCTGTCTATGTGCGCGCTGCAAGTGACGTTTACAACGGTGTAATGAGGTCGTTTCAATACCTTGCATCAGGTTTGCAGCGGAGCCCGATTCCGGCAGAAAGCCTGCCGATGGGTGTGTATGGTATTGTTTTCAGGACTTTGTAAAGCGTAACGAAAAAAATTAAAAAAAAACGATAGCCAGAGAAACGACAAGACAGGGCTCTCACTTATAACTGAAGAATTTATTGAACAACCGGAATTTATTGAACATACATACGGTGCATAGATGTGATCACGCATGCAAAGCAAATCAGGGGGTAAGAAACCAAACGATATAGCGATAGGTAATCGTAAAAAAAAAGCATTTAAAAATCCTAAAATTGAAAGCTGTACTTGCAAATGTGCTAACAGAGAAAAATCAGTCCTAATCAATGCCACCCAGGTAGCCCAATTGTCCATCTTGCTGAAGTATATACTATATAGCTGCAGGTTCAATGGCACTACAGGAAGGCCCACTGAATGACAAGCACACTCCCTCGTCTCTAGAACATCATCGGTTACGCTGGTATAATAACTGGCCACTGCCTCTCTCATGAATTTTGAATTAACCATGTCCCTCGGCTGCTGCGAAGCAATCGGGCAACTCAGTTGACCGCTGTGCAACGAGCGCAAACCACGTGACGATACTGAGCAAGTGCCGTGCAACTGTCTCCGCTATAATATAAAGCATCGAATAATTCACTCGGTATACGAGGAATATATTGCTATAGGACTCTGAAACAGAAGTGGGGACGCAATCAGAGCCATGATGGCTTTCTGCTATTGTGCTTGCCCTAGTCGGGTCTTGTGGACGTTCTCTGACAGTCTGTTAGTCACCTGGGCTCCAATTCTGGCCAGCATCGGAGACAGTCTGCGTAGACAGTATAAGTATATTCTAGGCACTATATAGACAGCTAAGGAGACAGCTTCGAGCCCAAGTCATGGAACGCGTCTGGAACCGTCTAGAAGACGACGGGAAGGCTGAATGGATGGATGGATGGATGTTATGAGCGTCCTCTTTGGAACGGGGCGGTGGGTTGCGCCATCCACCGCTGCGACGTGACGCCCTGCGACGTGGCGCCACCTCGCGTCGACGAGAAAAGCTGAGAAAAGCACATATTATTTCTGCACTCTAACTCTTTGCGCGTGCGAACATATATATCAGAAACACGACGTGACTTCCATTAAGCGCATGGAAAAGTGTGGCTATTTTTTGTTGTGCGCAGATCACCTTGCCGTCGAGTTTCCAAGCCTTCTGCTCGCCCGCCATCTTGTTTGGACAGCAAAAGTAGCCTGCATCGTATTTTACTTTCGACGTGCGCTGTCTTCGCGAAGCTGTCTTCTTTGACTTCGTCAGAATTCGAAGGAGGCCTAAAGGGACACTGAAGTGAAAAATTATTTCTTCTGCATCAGTAAATTACCGTTCTACAACACCAAAAACACCACTCTTACAACGATAAGACGTTTCGTAAGCCAGAAAAAGCGCAAAAACTAAATACGGGTGGTGACGCCTAGTTAAGTTCCCGCACCTAAGGGCTGTGATGTCGTGGATTTTGATGGCATCTTCTAGGGCCTACTAATTATATGTAGCGGTACAGATTGACCACATTGTGTTCTAAAGGAACCCAATATTAAACATGGCAAGTTTCGGGAACCTTTATTCAGGCAACGCGGCCCAAATGCGAAAACGTACTTTGGAATCCCTTACGTCACGCTGACGTACCCGCGCTGGGGTTTCGGCGCGAAATTCAAATACTGATACTTAAACCTTCATTTTCTCATCTAATAATCAAACTATTTCTTTTAAATGACTGCCTGCAGTGTTTGTTCTTTAACGATGCTTCATTAGTCTAAACTGATTTATTGTTCCGCTTTAGTGTCCCTTTAAGATGGCCGCTGTCCGCTTAGCCGTCTACTTTGCCGCCTACGGCGAGTATTGGAACACAGCCATATACTCTTCTCTTCGTGTCATCTCAAGTACCTCAGCTGAAGTAGCAAGCCTTGCATAATCAGGGCGGACATCTTCCTCTCTCCATTAATCTCTTGTTCTTAGCACCGCAACAGTGTCGGATATGCTGCAATAACAGACCGGGATGCTAAGAACCTTTGAATCTGGGCAGGCAGCCATTAGACACTGAACTTGGCAACGTTTAACGCGGCGAACTAAATCAAACGAGCCTGTTTTAGAAGGGCTTCTTGAAGCATTGTCAGGCGTTTCCGGGGACGGTTGAAAGGTTAGGGTTAGTAGGACTGATGAGGTTAAAACAATGCCCCAGAAATAGAAATTAATTAGTCCAACAGCTACAGAAAAAAAAGAAAGAAAGAGGCCTTGGTCGTTGCCAATACCATGCAGGCTCCTAACAACTGCGGGTTCCAGCTCCGCAAAAGCGTCACTCGTCCACTGTACACGTCATATGCGAAATGTCACAGCCGGGCGGCAAATTCTTTAAAAAATAAACGTCTACTATTAAAGTCTGTACCAAGGAGACACTAAAGAACGACACTTCATTTAGACTGGTGAAGTGTACCTTCAAGACTCGATTTGTGTCTGTTTGGGGAAGAAGATCGTGATTATTACTAAAAAAGAAAAAAAAACAGGGCACACTTTCTTTTCTTTGAAGTTCGCGCCCAGACCGCAACTCTGTTACGTGGATAAGACGCCACGCATTTCTAAGTAGTTCGCAAGTCTGGGTCGTGTTTGTTCAGAAAAAGTTTTCAAAACTCGCTAGGTTCTTTCAAATCCAGTGTGATTCTTGTTCATCGATAAACTCGAGGATCCGTCGCGGTGGATTAGAGGCCATGGCGTTGCGCTGCTAAGTACGAAGTCGCCGGATCAAATCCCAGCCGCGGCGGCCGCATTTCGAAGGGAGCGAAATACAAAAACGCCCGTGTGGGACGTTAAAGATCCCCTGGTGGTCAAAATTAATCCGGAGTCCCCCGCTATACGGCCGTGCCTCATAATCAGAAAGCGGTTTTGGCATGTAAAACGCCATGGTGTAATTATTTTTGTTTTTAACCTTCTGCAATCTACGCGAGGCACCAGCGATTAGGCTGGAATGTACAATTCGGGAAATTCGATTCGATTCAGTCCACCTTCAATGCCCGGTTCGGAGAACCAGATAAATTACTATGAGTCGTGTATAAATAGCCCACGCGATTGACCCGTACATCAGATTTCGGCGATCCGACGAGTGGGCTGGGCGCTCCATCATTTTTGCTTCGAGCGTCACTTGTTTTTCTGGGCACAAGTTCGTCCAATAAAGAGTTATAATAGGGACGGGCTGCTTTCGAACTGTCTTGTTCTTCAACGCCACCACAACGTGACACTATCGCAGAAATCTACAATAAAAGAGAAACAGAAAAAGTGAACAAGGAAAATACTTTTAACGACAACGGGGCGTAGTTTAAGCTACAACTCGGAAAAATATAGCTTTTTGTTTTACTTGCTTACGAAGCCAGTGAGCTCACTTTAGTTTATTAAACAGTTCGTTGCCGATTATCGGATAATTTATGATAGCCTGTAGGCGTGCAGCGAATAGCGTGCCCTCAAAAAAGAAAAAAAAAAAGAGATATCTTGATCCCGCTTGGACTATCTCTAAGAATTACCAAAAGTATTCGCCAAAACGCGACGTACGAAATGTCTGATGCCACAAAACTTCGTGAATTTCGCGTGGCGACAATTGCATGCATTTCAAGAACCGGGCCGGCGGTAGAGTCGTTATCCCTCATACTGTATTCGCACCGGCAATCTTTCTTCGCCTTAGCACACGCTTGGATTGCGGCAAAGCTTACGCACGGTGAGTGACATGGAAAAACGGCAAAGAAGCATTAGCGCGTTTTGCACACACATTTGTCCTTGCGAGCATTATACTTTATTAAATATTTCTCTTTCTCACCTTCCTCGTGGTTTCTTTTACCTTTTCTTGAACGCGTGCCGGTTGAGCAGGTTGATAACTGGGCATTGATATCTGAAGGTCGTGAACCAGTATGCGCGTCCACTTCACAAGAACGATTTCGAAATGAAGGTTTTATAACAAGATACAAGCCGATTCACAATAATATAACCGGTTACAAAACGTTAATTTAACTTAAAAAAAACGTTTATCACATTTTAGCTCAGAGAGCGATCGCGTAAAGCTTAGTTGAGAAATACGCGTCACAGCGAATGTACGCCTGAATGAAGACTCCTGTTGTATATAGCTCGGAGCTTCGGTGGCGGTGTAGAAGTCTATATGCAAATATCGGCCTCGGGGCATGCTTTCGGCTCTATCTCCTACACGACTGAGAATCCAAGCCAAATGCCTCAGCTTAATTATGCTTTTATTTATTTATTTTTATTTTTTTTTTCTTGCGAACTGTCTTGTTTATCTCTGCGAAAATAAACACCGCGCAAATTTGTCAAGGGAAAATAGACGCAGGGCGTGCAGAAAAGCACCGCAGCGTCGACCAGACGACACTACGGAAGCGGCCGCCCATCAAATCAACACATCCGTACACGCCGCAGTAGCTTTGTGGCTCTGACGTTGTTAGAGGTCCCGCGTTCGAGCCAGACTACGGCATCCGCATTTCGATGGGGGGAGAGGGGGGGGTGGCAAATGGTTAAAAAAATGCTAGCTTACTTCGATTTAGGGGCACATTAAAGAATCCCAGGTGGTCAATTGAAGCCGCGTGCCTCATAATTAGATGGCGAGTCTGGCAAATAAGGCCACATGATTTAGTTAACGTTTAACACTTCCAGCATGATGCGATACGTCGTGTAAGGCAATGGCAGTGCAGATCTTTTCGTAGGCTGTGAACAGAGGCGTGCAACAACGCCTCAACCGAGCGCGTCCCGCTGCGTGTTATGTGCAACGCGTAGACAAACACAAGTCGTGCGCGCAAGGTAACGTTTAACATCAATTCTCACCGTGCTCTCGTGTGTTGCACTAAACGCTGAATAACTTATAAACATTCACTGTAAACGCCACTGCCAAGTATGGTCAATCGAAGCAAACAACACGGAAAGTTTCGCCTACATCGATTCCCACAGCGTGTGTGATCCCCGTATTTTTTTTTTTTTTTCTTTTTCGTCGCGATCGCGCAGTTGTGTATCACGGCGGTTGTGTACATCATCGTGTGAGGTAGATTTCCCGAGGCCTGTCGCATGCAAGCGCAGATAAATTTCGGTCTCGTGAATCCATGCACCGTCGTCCGCGTGCTGACAAGCTGTTATATGTGACATGCGAGCGCACTGGATGGAGCTTTGATATACGTGTCAGTTTCTAATATATAAAACAGTTTTTTTTTTCATTTGATATTATACAGCGCTTGTCCTGTGTTCTTCTGTCGTCTTTGCCCGTTCGCGCTTTTCCTAACAATGAATGCACTACAACTCACCCAGTTCACCATTTAGCTTGCTCGTCGTCGATTTATCATCGTCGCTATAACGAAATCAATAAAGCTATGGAATTCCTCATAAGTTGAACTAATCAATTGATGACTGAGGTTGCGGGGAGCAAAACTTGGGGCTGGGCGAGCAAATGCGTTGAAACCTCCAAAGGACGGGCGCACGAACAAAGGAGAAATTTTAGACAAAGGCAAGCGGAATGACTCCGCCGATCATGCGGAGCGCGGAAGACCACGGGAAGTATGCAAAGGTTGTTGTTGTTGTTGTTGTTGTTGTTGTTGTTGTTGTTGTTGTTGTTGTTGTTGTTGTTGTTGTTGTTGTTGTTGTTGTCGCGCCTCTATAGCTCATATACACTCTCGGGGATTGGTGAAGAATCGAGCATCCCAAAATAATAAATTAGAGAGTACGCATGAAATGAGAAAGAAATCAACCACAAGTTTATAATAGGTAGATATAAGGATCAAAGGAAACAGAATTTGGAGAACGTATAGCAATGGGAAATAAAGTAATAACTCGGAACATAACACAGATTAAGCTAAATTTGCCGATGAAGACATTAAGGTCAGAATATAGTAAGTTAAAGTTTCGTTTAACCCGAAAGAAAGTGTCTGTCATGGCAGAGAAATATTTTCCCTTCGCTGCGCTCAAGAGTCGATGCACCAAACGATACGGCTAATCTGGCTGGGTTAAATGTAATCCGAGTATGTGGAGTGCTGTCTGTAAGGTTATTTCTCGCAAAATAAAGAATCCTTTAGAATGAATCAAGAAATTATATACTCATCTTCCCCGCAAGAAGAATAAATATGCGAGGGCGCCAGAACAGCTATGTGTAAGTAAAAATTTGTAGGTGCTATCAATTACGAAGTGTTCTTCGCGAGCTAAAGTCCGCGCATTTATTCGTTTTTTTTCTTCTTCTACGCTTTGTAAAGGAAGCCATTGACAGACAGACACGACAAAGAACTTTACTGGGGTCCCGAGAAGAGCCGCCCTTAGAGCAGCATCGCGGGCCGCTCCCACGTGGGTACGGGGAAGCCTATAGCCTCGCCGCCGCATCGTGGGCTCTCTGGACAACCCGGAGTCGTGGGAGAAGCTCGGAACTCTTGATGGCAGAGCGCCACTCCTCCTCGGTGACTTGACTGGGCCCCCGTAACGAGGGGCACCGCCAGAGCACGTGATCTAAGCTGCTAACCGACCCGCGGTCCGGGCAGGTAGACTCGAAAACGTCCGCAGCAATAATGCTGAGGAAAGCGAAACTGGGATGTGACCTAGTCTGCAACATCCTGAGTGTGACTGCATGAGGCCTGGAAAGTTTACCGCGCGGAGGCGGAAAAGCCCGCCTGCCCATTTGATAGCACTTGGCGACTTCGTTGAAGGTGAATAAAATGTATTTAAACTCCCCGTATATACCCATCCCGTATGACTTGCGTCCTCGCCGACGCGGAGGATTAGAGCGCGCCCGACTGAGCAGTGTCATTGAGGCTGGTGAGGGAATCTAGCTGAGAATCGAGATGTGCCGGAAACGAAGTAATGGTGCGCTTAGTGTCCAGCATTTTAGAGGCTTCGACGGAAACGGAGCCAGATCGAAGTAAAGGCGCTAACCGCCGATCTAGAGTCTGTGTAGATTTGCAAGACTAAAAGAAATACTGAACCCTTTATTCCCCTCAAGAATTATTTCAGGAATGTATCTCTTGGCAACCATTTTGTAATCCTAGTGTAATCTATTACACCGATCTATTGTACCGGCACATTATACCGGTCCAACCTATACAGGTTATGAGAAATTAATTATCGTGGCGTCGGTCGCACAAATTGCTCGCTGTGACGGAGGCGCGCGACAGCCATTTCCTTCTCCGTAGATGCCAAGAGCACAGTGACAGTACGCAGATTCACTAACGGACAGGAACGCGTCCGTGACTCAACCGCGACCGTGCAGTGCAAATGATATCCTCGTGGGGACGGAATGAGCCTCGGGCATATGCACGCAGCACCGGCGGGAGGTCAGGTATCCGCGCGCCGAGCTAAAAAAGCACCAGATCCCGACGGGCGCAGTAAGGCACCGGCGCCGCGAAACGCGGGCCGCCCCGAGCGACCAGCCAGTGATGGATCGTCCGGCTTGGCGCGTGGCACGCCGGCGCTTTTCTTCTTCTCGAGCACCCCTCGGAGGCTGAGGGCCAGGTGGCCTTGCGTTCCGCACCTCCTCTCTCATTTGCCTCCTCCTCCCTGCTTGCTCCCCACGAGGGCCACTGTGTTTGTGATTCCTTGATTCCTGGTTTCTCCAGTGTTCCCCGTTCCTCGGCGCCCTCGGTTCGGCTTGGCACCTGTATTAAAGACCGCGGCACAGCCAAAGAGGCGCTCTAATTGCCTAGACCCCCCCCCCCCTCTCACGCCTCCCCTTGTGCCCTGCCCCCCCCCCCCCCCACTTGTGTCCCCGCCCTCCTCTTGTGCAGCTTAACATGGTGGGGCACCGACCATCTTTGTCGCTTCCTGCCTTGGTATACACACAAGCGGCTTCAGTCTACCTGGTTTGACCCTCTCGCAGCTGCGCTCGGTGGCGCAGCCAAGTTCTCGGGCCAAACTACCGCGTCTGAGTCACATCGCGCCGTCACCTGCAGCAGGTTCGGATGCTTTGCAATGCGAGCGTTAAAGTGAAGTTTTTCTTCGTGGACCCTCACGGACTTTCCTGACTGCAGCTGCTGCGTGCTGTTGCCGTCTTGCTGAATAACTCACGCTTACAAAAAAAGAAAGGAAAGAAAACTAATTACGTGCCCGGCGGATGGGATAGAACCTTGGTCCCCTAGCTCAGCAGCCCGATTCTTCAACATTACGCCACAATTTCACAGCGAAGTTCGTTCGCGTCCGTCATATCTTATTTTGTTATAGCGCAAGTTTGACACGGACAACAGAAGGCACATCTGACACACACAGTGCTTATGTGTGTGTGGTCTGGTGCTTTTTTTGTGTCAGCGCTATGTGTGACGCTATGTGTGACACAGCGATATGTGTGGCGCTGTGTGTGTCAGATGTGCCTTCTGTCGTCCGTGTCAAGCTTGCGCTATAACAAAATAAGATATGCCATACCAACAAGCCCCTATTGCTATCCTCATCGCGTCCGTCGACAGAAAACTATCATCATCAATGACTCACACCCCCGTAAGCAAGCAAAATATGCAATGGCTCGTATAGCCCCGTAAGGTAGAATGATAGTAATGAGAATTTTGGTAAGGTAGAGGCTACAAACACTCAGCAGAGTGAAGCGAACAGTGCATGCAATCTTTGGAATCACGCATACAACATACAGAACAGCATACGTTTCAATAAAGACCAAGCTCGAAACAAGTATCAGAACCATATAATAGATAAGGCGCTCGCGATAGCAATGCGAAGCACGTAGCGCTCCCCGCATACGTTTCCCGATAAAGATTACTGTTGCGCAAGCTGCGATCGGCGGCGCCAGCTTTCGACATGCATGGTGTGTGACGTCGTTAGCCTTTCGTACATAAAATAACCAGCCTATCGACTGACTCATATGTTGTTGCAGCACCGCTATGGGGGCCGGCGAGCTCTCAAAGTTACCATTACAATTACCATTACCCTCATTCCTACCATTACTATAAAATAGCGCTGTACCAACATTACTCTTAAGCCTTAAAGCACTGCACACCCCCTTCAGCAGTTGTAGTGGTGGTTTCCCACACCCAGACCAGACCAGCGTGCATTTTTGGCGCCAAAGGGTGGGGGGGGGAGGGTACACGGGGCCTGTAAGGTCGCTCTGATTGTTCGGGTTCTAAAGTGTCGCGAATCGGCCACGTGCTTTGTGCATAGAGAGGGGGTTCACTTGCCCCCGTGTCAGCCGGGCGACAGTTGCTGTGTTATGTGGGGTCACAGGCACCGCGCGGTGTTGGGTGACGCGTCGCGGCAGGTGTCAGGTGGGCGAGTGCCGATTCCGGGAAGTCGGCATTGTGCGCACGGTGTTGGCAGTCCGCCGACGGTCACACGAGTCCACACAGACCAGCCTTGAAAGGGACCGCTGTACAAGGTATTGTGGCTGTGGCTCCCGAGTGCCTGACTAATTGGAGGCGCCGCCGAGGTTAAGAAGGGCTTAGCAACGCTGACCCCGTTCCGCATGCAGTGAGCAGGGACCTAATCTTCTACGCGTCCGGAACGCAATCGCCAGCCTTGTTGTTGGGTGCGGCTGCCGGTGTGGTGTCGAAGGCCAGCTTACAGTGCACGCTGTAGGAATGCGGTGCACACGTAAAGAGTGCATTCGGACGACGGCGTCTTGGAAACGCGCACTCGGAGAACTTTGTCTTGTAGACAATAAGTTTGAAGGACAAGGAGGGCCATCAGTCTCCCACGCGGACAAACTTTGAGTACGGCCGCACTACGTGGTATCGATGCCCCTGCTTCCGAGACATTTGCGGCCTAGACGCCGTTGGGATTTGAAACGGTCTAGCGATAACTTGTTCGGGCCTGGCGTGTTTTGCTGACCCCGTCACTAACTACGGAGAAATGAGAGGGCATCGGAGTTTTAGGGAAGAAGGAAAATAGCTTTGTTTTCCAATATGTTTATTTTGAAGAGTAAGCCCATCCCTGTGGGTTGTGGCTTAACAAACGGTTGACTCTGATTGGCAACTGAACCTGTGGGACGGGCCAACGGCCCTACCGCCTTTTTTTTCTTTGTGTAATTGGGCTATAAAAATCGGGACGACATGCTGTCCCTGAGACTTGGCTGAAATCAGGATTACTGATAGATCAGTGAGGCTCCGTACCATGTACGTTAGACTTGGCTGAAATCAGGATTACTGATAGATCAGTGAGGCTCCGTACCATGTACGTTAGACTTGGCTGAAATCAGGATTGCTGATAGATCAGTGAGCCTCCGTACTATGTACGTTAAAACGAGTCTGGGCTCTAACAGTCATTGAGACAGTCGAAGAGCGAGACTTCGTTTCTCAATTGTTCAAGTTTGTAATGTATTTGTTTTACCTGCCATGTATATAAAAAAGTTTACGTATAAATATTTCTTGTACATCTGATCTCATCGCTTCCTGCCTGCGTTTGATCAACAACTGCCGATCATCGTCCGAGAAGCTTCAAGTTCCAACGGTGAAGCGAGGACGGAGAACGAACGAAACTTTACTGGCGCAGCCGACAGGATCGGCAAGCCCCACAACGAGCAACGAGCGGCGAGCCAGGCGCAAGGAATAGGAGGGCCACCAGCGAATTCCGCAAGGGTTGCAATTCATCTGGACAAGGACGTCAGGCGGCGCCCCCAGCAGCAACGGGTGAGCGGGATTCCTTGCGTTTTGTCTAGGTTGGCATGGCTGTTGTTCAGTGAGGTTAATGGTGTTCACGCGCAGAACAGCAAATGCGATTGAGGCTAACATAAACATTGATACTGCATCTGAACAAATAGAGGGTCAGAGACGGCAGGAGCTGCAACGCGTCGGAGAGACCGAGTCTGAGACGTCGGATACTGAAATGGATAGTGAGGCGCAAGGCGCTGCGCAGGCTCCGAGCACGACGGATCCAGAAGCCATGGCGGTGAGACGCCTGGAGCTGGAGCTGGAAAAGGTGCGCCTACAGCTAGAGTGCGAGCGCATTGCTCTACGGAGAGTGGAGCTTGAGCAGTCGGGCAGGCCGCCTTCGGTGTCGGAAGGAAGCGATCGGCGCGGTGCCATCACGGATGGAATAGCACAATGTGCTAAAGTGCTTAAGGCATACCGGTTGCCGTGTGACGCTGACGTTCCGATATGGTTTGATGAGGTCGAAAAGTTGTTTGCATCTTTTCAAGTACCAGCACATAGCCGTGTACATTTGATCATGCCTGCGCTGGCCGAGCGGGTTCGTTATCTGTTGCGTGGCCTCAATGACGAGGAATGTACAGATTATGAGACTGTAAAGAAGGCAGTATTAGATGAACTTAAGCTCACGCCAGCCAAATACTTGGAGAGGTTTGAAAAGGCATCTAAACGAAAGGAGGAAACTTGGGCTCAGTTCGCGTCTCGCGGGAGAACTTATTTGGCCTATTACCTTCAATCTCGAAATGCAAACACCAAAGAAGCTATGACGGAGCTTATGGTCGCTGACCGCATGAAAGCCAGTCTAAGCTCAGAAGCCCTTGAATATGTTCTTTTGCGGGAGGGTGAAGATTGGTTTAAGCCAGTGGAGGTGGCGAAAGTGCTCGAGACTTTCGAGCAAGCTAAAGGGAAAGGACGAGCAACTAAGCCAGCCGCAACAGCCTCACTGCTGCAGCACTCAAAACTAGCTAGCCCGCAGAGGACAAACTTAAAATGCCACGTGTGTCATGTACAGGGTCACCTAGCCAGAGACTGCCCAAAAGCTTCAAATAAAGAACAGCAGGGGAAGGCGCCGACTGTGCAAAAACAAAGGGTACAGAAGGTTGCTGTTGTAAGTGAAGAACCTCCACCAGAGCAAGAAAGGGTGCTAAGCGCTAGAGTGCAAGTCGTAGCTCAAAATGCTAGTTCAGGGAGGTCAAAGCTGGACCTTATCCCTATCATGTGCGGGAATATAGCAACAGAAGCTGTGTTGGACACAGGTAGTGAGATAACGGTCGTCCGTAAAAGTATGTTGCCCGTCGTTTTACAGGAGCCATCGGGAACTGTAAGGCTCGAGTCGGCATTTGGAAACACCATTCGAGCTAACCTAGCTACGCTGCCCGTAGGCATGCATCGCCCAGGGGCTGTGATACAACCGCAGAGGATCGATCTGGTGTGCGCGGTTACAGACGAACTTGCAAACGGGGTTGACTGCCTGCTGTCAAAGGAAGATTGGGAACTACTACAGGCGCAGGAAAAAGAGGAGTTTGGAGAGGAAAATATTCCGCGGGTAGCCAATTCCGTTCGGGTCCGATCAGTCGAAATGGTCGATAACACTGAGCCAGACTGCGGTCTAAGTTGCGAAGAAATGACAGATGAAATCCCTAAATTGCAAGGGAATAGTTTGATACAAGATATCAATGGGGTGCCCAGTCAGCGGGAGGAATTTCGAGCTGCTCAGATAGCCGATGAAAGCCTGAAAAAGGCCTCGGATGATGCGAGAAATGGAAAAGCTAGCATGTTCGTGTCAGACGGACTTTTGTACCATTGGGATTCCTTAGCGGGAGTCAAGGTCAGACAGCTGGTCCTACCAGAAGAAAGACGCAATGAGGTAGTGCCGCTCCGATCCCTGACAGCGAGGGCCGCATGCGAGGCTTTACTGGAAATTCTCAGTCGTATTGGAGTGTCGGGAACGATCTGTTCAGACAAAGGTACTAACTTTAAATCTCAACTGACACAGTTAATGTTAGAAAAACTGGGCTGTTCACCCAGGTTCTCCACTGCCGAACACCCTGAGGGCAACGGAGTGGTTGAGAGATGGAACAGAGTCCTCAAAAATATGTTGTATCATGTAATGGAACGGGACCGAAGAAAGTGGGATAAGCTGATCCCATTTGTTCTGTGGGCGTATCACGAAGTGCCGCATGATACCACCGGGGTGGCGCCGTTCAGGCCATTGTATGGTAGAAACCCAAATGGGTCCCTATCAATGTTGCAGCAAACTTGGACGGGTGAAATTGCGGTGCCCTCAACTCTGAGAGAGAACTACGCCGATGCGGGGAGCCCGCTTACAGCTTTGACAAGGCGAGGGGTTCCTAATTCAATTCCATGGTTGGAAGATGCGCAGTGCGCGTTCGAAAGTCAAAAGTTAACTCTCTGTCAGGCTGTCGCCATGAACACGCCTGAGCCTCATGAGCCGTACTGGCTATTCACTGATGCGTCGGCGACGGCGGCCGGTGCCTGTTTAGCTCAAATGTCAGCGGACGGAAAAGAAAAGCCGATCGCTTTTGCTAGCCATCGCTTTCATCCGACACAGGCGCGCTGGTCGACTATAGAGAGAGAAGCCTTTGCTATTATTTTGGCACTCAAGAAATTTGACTACTGGCTTTTCGGAGCAGTGGTGAATGTTGTCTCTGATCATAACCCATTGTCATATTTGACAACCAACACACCGCAGGGGGCCAAGTTAGCAAGATGGGCGCTTTCACTACAGCGCTACAATCTAACGGTGCGTCACCGGAAAGGAACATGTAACGCCAATGTTGATGCATTATCAAGGCTCTCGAATCGTTCATGGGAGCCAATCGAGTAAAGAGCAGAAAAGAAAGGATAGACAAAAACAGCCATGCCAGCTGGGACAGGCGTGAATGTTCCCGTTCACCCGAAGGACGTGTGCGTGGGACAGTTCAGCCTTGATGGAACTTTCTGTGGTTGTTGTCGTCCATGTGTGTGAGGGTTATAAGACTGTGGACATACTATGTATATAACCTGCATATGTTACTTTGCTGCTGTTGTGCCGTGCAGTGCGTTGGAGTGTTCCTGTACATACATGAGTGTTTCTTTTGCATGCTCACTGTCATGAATGTGTTGAGCTTTCGCCCTTTTCTTTTATCGCTGTGAGAAAATTGTTTTTTTTTCGTGGTCCTTTCAGTTCATTTTCATGTTCCTTATGGACTCCGCAGCACCCGTGTTGGGCAGCGTATGTCAATTTTCTTTGACGGAACTTTCAGAGCCTAAATTCTAGGATACAGCGCCCTTTGGCTCTTGTAGTATAGCTGGGCACATTGTGAGCCCAGTATACTCTTTAGGAGGGACGTGTAAGGTCGCTCTGATTGTTCGGGTTCTAAAGTGTCGCGAATCGGCCACGTGCTTTGTGCATAGAGAGGGGGTTCACTTGCCCCCGTGTCAGCCGGGCGACAGTTGCTGTGTTATGTGGGGTCACAGGCACCGCGCGGTGTTGGGTGACGCGTCGCGGCAGGTGTCAGGTGGGCGAGTGCCGATTCCGGGAAGTCGGCATTGTGCGCACGGTGTTGGCAGTCCGCCGACGGTCACACGAGTCCACACAGACCAGCCTTGAAAGGGACCGCTGTACAAGGTATTGTGGCTGTGGCTCCCGAGTGCCTGACTAATTGGAGGCGCCGCCGAGGTTAAGAAGGGCTTAGCAACGCTGACCCCGTTCCGCATGCAGTGAGCAGGGACCTAATCTTCTACGCGTCCGGAACGCAATCGCCAGCCTTGTTGTTGGGTGCGGCTGCCGGTGTGGTGTCGAAGGCCAGCTTACAGTGCACGCTGTAGGAATGCGGTGCACACGTAAAGAGTGCATTCGGACGACGGCGTCTTGGAAACGCGCACTCGGAGAACTTTGTCTTGTAGACAATAAGTTTGAAGGACAAGGAGGGCCATCAGTCTCCCACGCGGACAAACTTTGAGTACGGCCGCACTACGTGGTATCGATGCCCCTGCTTCCGAGACATTTGCGGCCTAGACGCCGTTGGGATTTGAAACGGTCTAGCGATAACTTGTTCGGGCCTGGCGTGTTTTGCTGACCCCGTCACTAACTACGGAGAAATGAGAGGGCATCGGAGTTTTAGGGAAGAAGGAAAATAGCTTTGTTTTCCAATATGTTTATTTTGAAGAGTAAGCCCATCCCTGTGGGTTGTGGCTTAACAAACGGTTGACTCTGATTGGCAACTGAACCTGTGGGACGGGCCAACGGCCCTACCGCCTTTTTTTTCTTTGTGTAATTGGGCTATAAAAATCGGGACGACATGCTGTCCCTGAGACTTGGCTGAAATCAGGATTACTGATAGATCAGTGAGGCTCCGTACCATGTACGTTAGACTTGGCTGAAATCAGGATTACTGATAGATCAGTGAGGCTCCGTACCATGTACGTTAGACTTGGCTGAAATCAGGATTGCTGATAGATCAGTGAGCCTCCGTACTATGTACGTTAAAACGAGTCTGGGCTCTAACAGTCATTGAGACAGTCGAAGAGCGAGACTTCGTTTCTCAATTGTTCAAGTTTGTAATGTATTTGTTTTACCTGCCATGTATATAAAAAAGTTTACGTATAAATATTTCTTGTACATCTGATCTCATCGCTTCCTGCCTGCGTTTGATCAACAACTGCCGATCATCGTCCGAGAAGCTTCAAGTTCCAACGGTGAAGCGAGGACGGAGAACGAACGAAACTTTACTGGGCCCGTAGGGGGGGGGTGTCATATACGTCTGAAGACACCCGAAAATTGTCGATATCCTCGCCTTCCTCGACTACACCCGGGGAGGGGGGGAGGGGGGCGGTGACAGAAGAGCTAAAGGCCCCGGACGCCAGACGACCTAGCTACTCCACTGGCCACGTGGTGGCGCAGCCAATGGGGAGGAGGTGGCGCCACGTCATAAGAGTAAAAATGCGTATAAAACAAAAAGCATGAATGTCCAATTGAACACCGTCGCGTAGCTAGTCCTTCGAGTTACGAACTCCTCGCGGGCAAGGGGGCGCATTTTGATTTGGCTTTACCGTGGCGCAGTTAGAACGCAGGCGAGAGCGTGTGCGGACAATGAACGCGCGGGAAAAAAAAATGCTGGCTCTCCCGTAATCGAAAGTAGATGTAAGCATGAAATGGCTACCGGCAAAGCAGATTGGTTGGAGATGATGCTATCCACAACCTTAAAACGGGTGTAGTGCATGTTCGCAACGGCACACCCCGCCACACCACACCCTGCTGCACCACACCACACCACGCCATAATGTGCACTGGTCTATATGGACGCAGTTGAATACTTCGGAGCATGCGCAGAAGAATTACAAACCCGCGCGCCGCTTTGAACGCTTGTCTGAGACCATCCTCCATGGTCGACGAAGCAGCGTGAGCGCTTTTCTTCTCCGCGCATTGCTTTGTGGGTTAGAAAATCGGATACTTCTACCAACAGTACAGCGCACTCAGAGTCTGTCGCTACTTTTGTGTGTATAGAAAAAAGATTATTTCTACAAGAGATGAACGTACAGTGAGTCACAATCGCGGCACAATTTCACCAGGCAGTGTTGCCACGACATCTAAACATATATAGTAGCAGATTTCTCCCGCGAAAAATCAGCGGATATCGGTATTTCTTTTTTTATTTTGCACTCAGTTTTTCGAAGGTGGGTGGCCTCCTCAGCCCACCTTTGAAGTCACCCACCTTTTGGCTCAAGAAGCCTGGTCTCACAATAAAGTTTATTTCTCTCTCTCTCTCTCAGTTCTTCAACTCGCCAATTCAGCGCTTATATTACTGCTCAATTCTGGCATTATTGTACCTTCTAATGAAGTGTACAAAAAAAAACGACCTGCAAATATTTGGCGATGCTATTGAGAAACTCGGGATTTCCGAAAACCATAATCAAGCACGACTTTAAAATAATGAAAGACCTGGCGATGGCTTATTCAAAAGCGTCAGACAGTAGTTAGTACCTGAAAGCCTTAGTCTCTGTGAGCTCCGGTGAGCTCTAAATGAAGCGCGCACGCTGAAGTTGTCCGATAATTAATGTGTGAATTGATGCGACGCAATGGGTGACGTGCCCTGTCACATGTAGCACGTGCAGTGCACGAGCAGCAGCGGCCAATCTACTGCACTATTCAGACCTAAGTAAGTAAGTGCGGGGGAAAGGTGAGAAGCGCGGACAAGTGAGGTTTACAGTTTTTATAACGCGTTGCTTGCACTGCATACGGGCGCAAATTCTCACTCGCTTCACTGCAATACACTGAACGCTTCGCCGCATTACACAAGTGACGTGCGTTGAAGCCTTGAAAATTACCGTTCTCTCTTTTTTTTTTTTTTTTTATAGCTGAAGAATCCCAGCAAGCTCGCTGTTTTAATAGAGTTTCCCCCTTCGTCTACGCTTTATTCCAATAAGATACGAGACAACTACGTGTTGGCCACGCGCTTTTCCTTCACGCATAGCGGATCTGAGAAAATCACATCCCACGAAGAAGGGGGGGTTCAGAGCTAAAGTAAACCTCTTGCTTGGGCTAGTTGGTTCATGCTTGAAGTAGTAAAGGCAAGGCCGTTTTACTTGAGCAAAACTGCTTCAAGCATGGACCAACTAGCCCAAGCAAGAGTTTTACTTGAGCATGAGTCCAGGTCTTCTGCGCCTTGCCTTTACTACTTCAAGTCAGAGCTAAGCAGCTCGCGCGGCAGCAGGAAAGTGCTCATGGTTTGAAGCCCGCTTTGAAGGCTTATGGACGCACATCTGCAAATATATGCGCGCTTCTCATTTAGCATGGCATGCACTCAGTCACTCTGTGTGGCGTCGAATTATTTTGGCCAATTACGCGCTCCGCGTAACGTATGCGGCGTTAAGCCTTTCCTGATGTACTAGCGTCCTCGGTAATAATGCACTTTGAAGTGAAACAAAAACTAACCGTGTCATCGTTATTGTTGTGGCCTCAACACATGGCTCCATGATCATGCCGCCGTCGTTTTCTTCTCGCTGTGGCGCCTGTCTTTTCCGCATGAATGCTTTTTCAGTGTCGTTGAAGACGGAGCGACGCGGATTTCGGCAGCGAGGCATGGCGTTGTCAAAGGCCTGCACACAACCCTTGCGCAACGTTGCACAGGCGTTTCTTGAAGTTGCCTAGGATACACCACAACGCAAGTGATGCGTGCTCCTGTCGCCAAATGGGCGTCAGTGCCCACTGCTGCATCGCGTTCACCGCGGCGGCGGTCCAGCGTCGGAGCGTAAACAAACTTAAATCTCGGAGGCAACGTCGGAGGCCGAGGCCCTGGGTGGCACCATGCTAGCGATAGCGAGCCGAGGAAAAATGTTTTCCTTGTACGCCTTTGGGCGCCTTCTGGAGCGTTTCCGTTTGTTCGCTCTCGTTGCCTAGGCTTGTATACTTATGACGGTCGCATCAAATATATTTTGATGACGTCTTCGTTCGCGTAAACTTATTCGAAGAGCTTATTTTCTGTACGGCAATATATTTCTTAAAGGTAAACGCTAAAGTGCCAGCTGAAGGAGCTCAGCCCACTGTGGGCTTTTCATGCGCGGAGCTACACTTTGCAGCGGTAGCTCAAGTGAATAATAAAAACATAAACGCAGAAACACAATACATAAGAATCCACTAAGGATATCATACCTGGCGTGATGCTACAAGCATCTCAGAGACGCTGGCGATATATGACTTCTACAGCATTTACCTTGATTTTGACCCGCTAAAGCTTGTTTGCTCACGACGAGTAGTTAAGGGTATAATAACGAATTTCTGGATTTCTTCACAATTGTGCTCGGCAGTAACACGAGGACTTATCACGTTGGCGTTGTGTTTATTAACTGCAAGAGCAACACTGCAGTTTAGATTGTACCAGCAGAACTTGCTTCTTCAACTGATTCTCAAAATTAGGCCGTTCTTCACTGGTTAATTTTAAGTGGCGGTAATTTCAAGTAAAGCTAATTGAGGTGTACAACTGTTTGCAGGATACGGAAAGTACCAATATTTATTCCCTTTTACATTCAACTCACTTGAGCGATGTACTGGTGCTGGTTGATTGAGGAACAGACATGACTGAATCTGTTTGGCGAACTGACGCAGGCTGCTCGGCCAAATTCTTGAGTGAAATATGCCTTTTGGACTGCGCATGGATGCAGCCAGAAAGAAGCCGAAGCACCATTTATTAGTAGTATGGGACATATTGAAGCTATCACCATTCCGTGGTGGTGGTCAAAAATAAAGTGAATTCATGTGAAGCTTGTGGTGTTTTCTTTATAAGGGGGTGGGGGGGGGGGGGAGGTATGCGTTTTCTTTTACGTACTGACGAAGCGAATAGTTCTCAGTTTGTATAATTAAACAACGCGAGATCGCGGCATGGTGAGGCAGAGGGTATTAGAATTTTCCTTTTCGAGGCAGTCTATATGCTATGCTGTAGTGCCTCGAGTAAACTTTAGGCGTTGTAATTGGCGCTGTGAAAACAGCATCATGGTTTCAATTCTAAGTTGTAGTGAATTGATGGGTTTCGCGAACAACGCGTGTCTCGCCATAACGACAGTCGGTTGCTTCCGTTGCATGAGGGCCGTTGTATTGTCGACAAAGGCTACCGAGGACCACTATGAAGGCCACTGTGGTATACGATATGCATAGCGCCACTTGATTGGCTCCCGATCATAATCACGAAACTTTTCTTCCAGGTGATTGTTGTTATGCTATTCGTGAAGCATTTACGTGACCCGTCGTCGTGTTAACCTCTACGAGCAATGCGTATTCGGGGTGAGTGATTCAGAGAACGGTGAAAGCATAGCGGCAGACGTTTTCATGAAAAACGCGCCTAACTCTTCTTTTTACGCATTAACAAAGTGGTCATATTGACTAGAACAACTCACCAGAGTAGTAAGAATAATTATGAAAGCTTCGCTGGGTAGTGTCCTTCTAACACGGACTTATAACGTATGTCAACGCGATATACCAAGATTTTTCTTCCATGTAAAATGCAATATCCCTCATAGCTAAGTACTAAGTACTTTGCGAGTATTCGCGGGCCTCTTTCACGCTCGGAAAAACGCTTTTATGTAGCACGTATTGGCACTTTTCATCTAATTATGATATTTGAGAAGTTGACAAATTAATTAAGACTATTTTACAAATGGTTTTAGGCGCAAAAAAATAAGGCACAGACAACAGAATAAAAGACACGGACAGGCGCACTGTCTGTGTCTTTTATTCTGATGTCCGTGTCCTATTTTTGCGCCTAAAGCCATTTCTAAAAGCCATGTATTAACTAGCCCGGCAGCAGATGTTACTAATTAAGACTAATTATCTAATTAGGCTGAATAAAGAAGTAATTTGAGTATCTCGAAGCGACGGCAAACAGCATCACCTTGGCTCTGTCCAGCTACGTGGCATTCGCATATTCCTAAACACTGGCTTAAGTTAGCTGGGACACCCTGTATTCTGCGCGAATATATCTTGCCAGATATATTGTAGCCAGATATATTCCGCGCGAACCTATTGAAGACAGGTTGCGAAGAGTGTCTGAAACTTCTTCTAATGCAAAATAAGTAGGTTGAAAATCTAAACCTAGTACAGTTAACACGCATGAAGGACAATGGTGGCCTTATTTAACCTTCCAGCCTGTTATATCAGTTTGTTCTTGATCTAGCGAAAAGATTTCAGAATGTGTTTCAGTTTGCTTAGGATGTCCAGAATACTGACGGCATGCTGGACGTCCTAAGCCAAGTTAAGGCGAAGCAGAAAAACTAGCTTGGCTGTCCTGACCATCTTGAGGGCATTGCAGATGAGGTCACATTTTTTTTTTTTTACTTCACCATTCGCGAAGCAGCCAAGCAATTAAAGTTCTGTAGGTGCTGAGTTGAGCTCATGTCTATCTGACGTGTAATTTGTGCTGCTAATCATTGTAATGCTTTTGAACACACGTTAATGAGTGAAATAAAGAAATGTCCTTGTCATGTTGGATGCAGAGCGCTATCTTGTACCCTAACCTCCTATATAATAAGCCTGCACCACAATTATGTTGAATTCACGTTAAACGCGTATTCCCATAATAAGCCGTAAATCGCGGTCGCTGTGTATCGAAGGTTCGGAGCGCGGGCGGTATATATATATATATATATATATATATATATATATATATATATATATATATATATATATATATATATATATATATATATATATATATATATATATACTGGTTGTCAAAATATATACAAACAGCTAAGCCACACAGTGACTCCCCAGACTATTTTATGTTTGCATTAGCCAGAAAGAAAACACGCACGTCAGAGCCGCAGCTGAAGTTACTGAAGGAACCGTACCATGCGGCTGAAGTTGCTAAGATGGATGGATGGATGTTATGAGCGTCCCCTTTGGAACGGGGCGGTGGGATGCACCACCAAGCTCTTGTTATTATGTTGCTTAATGTCCTACCTAGGTTAAAAAAGAAAAAAAAGAAAAAACACTATGAACTCCCACGACCAAATTTTCTGATCCCCTATTGCGAACTTTGCTTTTGTACGTCTCCGTTTTTTGTCGTTTCCCTGCTTTTCTTCCACCAATCTTCCAATCGCCTCTTACTAATCTCTATCGCGGACACGTTTACTTTTCCCCTGCTCTCGCTGAACCCAAGAGCTTCAAGGACGCCAGTGGTGCCTAAATCAACCGCTGGGCAGATATCTCCACATTATAATAAAACATGCTCGATAGTTTCCCTAGCTTTACCGCAACAAGCACGTGCTTCTTCGAGTGAGTGAGTGAGTGAGTGAGTGAGTGAGTGAGTGAGTGAGTGAGTGAGTGAGTGAGTGAGTGAGTGAGTGAGGGAGTGAGTGAGTGAGTGAGTAAACTTTATTGCAGGTCCGGCGAGGACGCGAACTCGTCGCGCACCCGGCTAGTCCCACGTCGGGACCGGCAGGTCTAGCCCACCGGCCCGGTCGCGGGCACGCCTGATCTCGCTTCGAAAAGTAATGAGCTTCCCTTTGAGTTATCATAAATTGTTTCTTTCCTTATTTCGTTTTTTTCTCTTAAGTAGTTACTTAAGGCAGCTTTCTTTTCCATTGCCGCCACCCATGAGATTATTTCAGCCTCTCTGACTTTCCACTTGACGTTCTTTGTTCTTGTGTTGCCCATCCTAAAGGCCGCATACTTGCTGGTAAGCTTCCTAGTTCTTTTCCTCCACTGCGAATCAATGTTTTTACTGTACGGATACGTCAACACCCTCCCAGCCCATTTACCTTCTTACACATTCCTCAGTCGTTCTTCATAATCAATTTTACTTTGAGCTTCCCTCACTTCAAAACTACTCCAACCCATATCACCCTGCACAGCTTCATGTGTAGCCTTCCCGTGAGCGCCCAATGCGAGACGATCACTGACCTTTGGTTCCCATCGAGGCCTGATTGTACCCGATTTAAAGCAAAGAACCGCATTTCCAAAACTAAGTCCTGGAACCATTACACCTTTCCACATACCCCTGAGCACCTCGTACCTATTGAATCCCCATAGCGTTCTGTGCTTCCATTATGGCTGCATTTCTCTTCCCGTTCACTGCTGTTGTTTATTCCTGTGTTTCCATATATTTATCGCCTTCGTTTATCCATATACCAAGGTATTTATATTCTCGTACCTGGCCCTGTATTGCCACTTTCGCTGTTTTCATTGAATACCATAACACCTGATTTTCTAACACTAAATTTCAAACCTAAATTCTCGCCTTCCTGTCCACGGATATTAGACGGACGTTGCAAATCCCTTTGCTCGTTAGCAACGCAGTGTCGTCCGCATAAAATAAACCTATAAGCTGCTGCTCTACTGATGTACCAGCATGTCTGTATGAGAAATTAAACCCGATATTATTTCCTTCTAGCGCCCTCTTCATCCTCACCATGTACATCACAAACAGCAGTGGGGATAAAGTTCACCCCTGCCTCAGTCCCTTGTTGATATGAACCTTCTCCTCGCTCCTCATCCCTTCCCATTCAACGCAAACGGTATTTTCTTGGTAAATCTCCCAAAAGCTGTAGACATTCGTCACCCAAGCGTTTGCCTTCCAGAATATCCCACACAATGTTGTGGTCTAGAAAAGGTAGCAGTGGCGCCATCTCGTGGCATACGTGGAAAAAGCGGGCGCCAGAGCCCGGCCGGTTGAAGCACTAGTACTTTCTAGTTCACTACAACCCCAAGCATGCACGAAGGGAGCGGAGCGACCACGCGCGGCAGCCGAGCGAGCCGGAGCGAGCGGCGTCCTGGCCGTGACGTCGCACGCGAGAAGGCGCCACTCCAACTTCTCGCTACTAATAGCCACACATTTTTTTTTTTCGATTTCTTTTCGGTAGTGGTTCTCCTTTTAAACCGATGACGTACTTATTACAAGAGAACCATCGTTCTTGCCATCTTTATGCCACTCCGTCAGCAGTCACATTGAAATGCTTGAAGCTGTCGCTGCAGTGGCTCCCCTCGCACTTCGGCGCCTTGGCAAAGGCAGCCCTGGCTGACGCCCTGGCAAAGGCAGCACACCACGCCACTGCACCCGTCAACACCGCTGTAACGGCCTTCGAGCGGGTTTACGGGCCAGTGGGCGAGCGTAGACGCCACAGCGCATCTTGTAACGCGCATGCGCACTGCCGTCTACGCTGGCCCGCTGGCTCGCTGAGCTATAACTTGCAGCGGATGCTTACGGCGCTTCACCCGGAACTGCGCGTTGCCAGCGTTCGACCCCCAACGTCCACTTCCTGTTCGCGGCCTGACAAGGCAGCAAGCAGACTCTCCTGCTGCGCCTGCTGACCGGGTGCTCCTGGACAGCATCCCGGAGGTATACAGCAAAAGCCTGGCTCTATGCCCGGCCTGCTCAGCGTGCGACGAGGCCAAAGCAATATAGCAGCCCCTTTGTTTCTGCCCCGATTTCTCAAAAATTTGAGGTGTCATTCCACCCTGTGTAGGTGGATAACCAGCGAAGCTGTAGCACATCACACAGGGTTAGACAAGGGTACTTGTATTTATGTTTTCCTTTCGTGGTATTTATTTCAGGCACGCATGATTCCTGCGGGAAACAAACAGATGAAGGAGCTAAGAAGTCTCTTTTAGTTTGACTGCGAAGAAGACACACATGAGCATCATAGAGATCATCTTCATTCTTGAAACGTTCTGCTCAGGTCGCGCTCAATCTTCACAAGAAACTCTAAAGTGGGGGTAAGGATAAGCACCTTGCCAATACAAAATACCAAATCTGAACGAAATTTGATTTGTTTGTATAGCTTTCTTTTCATTCGGACGATCACTTGTAGGAAGTTATAGTTGCTGACGAAATTATAGACTCGGCCTTTAGATCCAACATATCTGTTTTCCACAGGCTATGCATTCCAATCAGTCCTCTGCCTCCATCTACAAAAACGTTCTTCTTCAAATAACGTTCAGAAACCTGTACTTTGGCAGTAAAACCTGCACTGAAACAGTACTTTGGCTATATGTTCGAGAGACATCTTCGCGACGTCCATTAAATTCGATTTGAATCCCCATTCCATGCGATATCTGGCGCCAACTATATAGCTGTGACGACGTACCATTAAGCCACAGTACCACCGCACGCTTCCGTATCGTGCCGCGTAGTACCTCTTTGAGACAATTCGCCGCATGTGTACACATATTGCGTGGCATGAGTGTGCGCGATCCCATGTGCGCGTGTCAGTTTCCTTTATGCCGAAGATGCAAGAATGAAGTGGGCAAATTTACAGCGTTGGATTAAGCCCGCCTCGTGAAAGCTTCGTTTCACGTAGGTTCCAAAGATGTGCGTTGGACCCGTATAATTCCTTTCTTGCTTTCCTATCACCGTTAATTTTGTGCCGCTTAGGTTCCGGCTATATATAATTGTGACGGTTCTTACGAATGTTTTACACTTGAATGCTAATGGCGTGCGTTGCACATAAAATCACAAAATATAAAGAACAGCGTTCCGCGTATTGCACTGGGTCTGTCTTTAAGTGTGGGACGATTTCAAACATGATTAGACACGGTGTAAATTAAGGGTGCCTGGAAGAATGTTCCAGATAATAGGCACAACTATGCGGAACAATGTTTCAGATAACAGTGGCTATTCCGATGCAAAACCGATCTTCATATCTATGATGCGAACTTAGAAAGTAAGGAAGCTGAAATGTGTAAAACGCCATTCATTATCCATGGGCTTATTTACGCCTCGCTCAAGTTATCTGCATTTCCGTGGGTCTCCTCGCCAGTCTCGATACAGTCCTTGCCGATCTCGCATAAGCTCTCGCGGAACGCCATTGGTCACTTCGTTGCCACCGCTCGTTGCCACTTGCCCACGTACTTCCCGCCGACGATCGGCGACCATGCGCTGCAGCTCAACGGGCAACAAAGCAAAGGAAACGGCGAGTGTCCGCGCAGGTCTTCTTGCAGGCTCTTGCATGCATGCTGGCCTATAGTTCACCCGCCGGAGTTGGCGCGGTCGAGTTCCACGCGACTCGAAAGATAGAAAAAGCCGTCATCGCGCTTTGAGCGCCTCATCCATCCGCGTCGAAATTATCAACCGTGACCACCGTGACCGACGGTATGGTCCTTCACGGCTGCGTACGGCGCGGGCGCGCGGGCCCTGTCTTGAAAGCGATCTGCGATGGGGACGGAGTCCGCCGAGTACTGATAGCTTCGTGCGCGCCGCGTTCTCGCGGCTTAGTTTACGTTGGAGAGGCAGCGCGAATGTCAATTCGCTCGCTGCATGCTGTGGGCCCTGTCTCGAAGGCGATCGTTTTATATGACGGACGGACGGGTCTCCTCGTTGGGTAGGCATAGAAAGTCTTACGCATTTAAAACGAAGCCATGTGTGGTCGTAGCGGTGTTATGCGTTGTCACGTTATTCTCTGGTGCTCAGCTGAACCACTGTGACCTGTAGCAAGAGCCTAACACAGTCGATCGACTGATCGATCGATTGATTGATTGATTGACTACTTGCTTGATTAAACGTATCCGCTGCGCTCGCGGCATTTTGATGATGATGATGATGACGACGACGACAGAGTGATTTCTGATTTCTCGTGTCCTGGTTATCCTCGTCCTCCTTGCGCTGCTGCCTTACTATGTCGAACCAACTCAATGAAAAAAAAATCAGATTTTTTTAACCAAGACCACGATACAAATATGAGGCATGCCATAGTAGGGGACTCCGGATTAATTTCGACCTCCTGGGATCCTTTAAAGTGCACCTTATTCATGGTACACCGCGTTTTTTTTTTCTTGCATTTAGCACCCATCGAAATACGGACACCGCGGCCGAGATTCCATCCCGCGCCCTCGGGCCTAGCAGAGTAACGCCAAAGCCACCACGGTGGGTAGCCCATCAACTGGTGCTCTTGTTCGTAAATTGACATTATCAGTACCTATATAGGCGTGTGCGCGCGTTTGTGTGTGTGAGGGGAGATAAGGATTGATCGCGTGATAACAATTCCTGAAAGAAACAAAGCACATTGCAATTTGATTTCAGAATCGAAGTAATAGGTTCATTAGTAAATCAGCGACTCCTCGAGGCGTATCTTTGTTTCTTTTCCTCCTCATCGCGGGGTCATTCATATTACCGAATCAAAAAAAGAAAAAAGAGCACGACATTTCAGGTGCACGCCCGTGGTTATATTTAAGTTACGTTACCGCCTTCCACAGGATGTTAGTAAGAGACCAACAGAGAGGGTGGGGGGGGGGAGAGATATAAATAAAGTAAATGGCGACCGTTCATTAACGCCGCTGTGTTACCCGAAAACTGCAACAAGAAGGAAGAACAAAAAAAAAAAAAATGTCATCGAGTTCAGCCAACCAAGCGCTGACGTCGCCCGCTGACGCTGCTTTTCGTGTTACCTATAGTGTTTCGTTTCCCTTACCGCAGACAAGCAACTCAAAAAGTCAACAGCAGCATGGGGGCTGCGCAGACGGACGATGACGTCGGCACATTCGGTATCGCTTTTACTGGCCTTTTTTTTTTTTCGCTTTTCTTTTCTCCCCTTCTTGCGCATTTTATGTCGCATTATATTTAGCCGCCCCCTGATGCCGCATGTACCGCGAGGGTCGTTTACACCTGCAATCTGCTGCTGCCGAAAATGCGCGCAGGTTATTTGGGAAGGCGCGCGCGCGTTGTTCGCTCCGGCGGGCACCAGCCATCACTCTGGCGCACGGACGGTATACGTGCACCCTCCCTTGAACCAAGCCTGCGTGCGTGTGTGTGGCTAGTTCGTCGAGGAGCACAGAAATGGCGAACGCGACGCTCTCTCTCTCTCTCTCTCTCTCTCTCTCTCTCTCTCTCGATGGTGGATATTTGAATCCACCAGTGTCGTGAGACAGGTAGCGCACAGGATTCGTGGCGAAGGTCCCGGGCTCGTCCTCCTCTCTATTTATATGTATATATATCGCGAAACGGGCACCCCGAACTGTAGGGAACCACACAGTTCGCGAAGTGCAGGGTAAATCTACAGGATGACCAAGTCATGCGCGGGGGTATATATGGGTGGCCACTGATTATTGGGACGTCGTGTAGCGGTGCCGTGTTGCACCGTTCATCGTCACCACCACCACCACCACAATAGAACAATGTCATCGGCAAACCGAAGGTTGTTGAAGAAGTCGCCGTCGATCCTTACTCCTAAAGCTTCTCAGTTTAATAGCTTGAATACTTCCTCCAAGCACGCAGTGAATGGCATTGGAGAGATTGTGTCTCCTTGTTGACCCCTTTCCTTGTATGTATCTTCCTACTTTTCTTGTGTAGAATTAAGGTGGCTGTGGAATCTCTGTAGATATTTTCTAGGGTATTTACGTAAGTGGTCTGTATTCCTTGATTACGCAATGCCTCTATGACTACTGGTATCTCTGCTGAATCAAATGCTTTTTCGTAATCTATGAAAGCCGTACAGAGAGGCTTATTGTACTCTGCGGATTTCTCGATAACCTGATTAATGACATGGATACGTGTTGCTAATTCAATCGCGCATATATGCGGCAGGAGAGGCCAGCACCTCGGAGATCGAGTCACTATAGATCTTATTGAACGTCCCCCAAAAATTCTGGCCAGCGTTCCAGGGCGTCCCTATAGGACAACACTGCAACAGAGCATGACACGGGTATGTGTGACAACAAACCGAGGACGTCGCGGACGCCGAGATTATGCATTCAGGGCGGAAGGGACGCCAACATGTTTTCCGACAAGCGCGCCAGTGCCAGCGCGTGGCAGTCAGCCAGAGGCGGTACGGCGCTGCGGTTCTCAACGTGGCACGGGCGAAGGAGTGGCGATTTAAAGGGGGAGGGGTGGGGGACGCGCGTCTTCTTCAAGGATGTCGCTCTTTTGCAAACGCGCGCTGATGACGTCGCTTTCGCCCCGGTTAGCTGTATACCTAAATCTAGCAAGCGGCGCGCGGAAGACTCGAGCGACGCACCCAAAACACTTGCAAGTTGCGCAATCCTCTGTCCAATATACGCTGCGAGCAGGGAAGCTCGTGGAGCGGCGCCCTGACGCGACAAAACGCCACGCAGTCGCCGCATCGCGGACTCGCCCGCGTGATGCGGCATATGACACGTCACTCTCCCGCAGAGCAAGGTCTTTTCGGATGCTGCAGCGGTGGGCATACGAGCGCCGCCGCGTCAGTCTCGGCTATTATTGGCACGAGCGGGAGGCAAACAACATGTCGGTTGCCGGGGCTTCGACCGGCAGTCGTATATCTGTCCCCTAGGTGCTATACATACACGCTCCTGGAGGCCTTGTCCCTTCGTCACTCGATTGACTGAACCAAGGAAAATCTCGCCATCTTCGAATGGGTGACTGTTAAAAAAAAGAAAGAAAATACACAGGAGACGTGCTGGGAACTCATTTGCGCGGTGGGGACTGCTTGCCTTGTAATTGACTTTGTTTTCAAGAGCTCTCGCGCTCTCAAATGAAGAAGTGCTCGGCAATATGGTCTAACAAGGGATGCATCATGCAGCTAGGCCGAGCCGGCGTTTCGGCAAGGGGACTCGTCTCCGTCAGGGCCCTTCGTCTTCGCCGTCGTCCCTTGACGAAAACGTCTTGTCGAAACATTGGCTCCGGCTTGAGACACCTTGACTGACCGCTGCATATTGATCACTTCAATCCTCCATCTTCCCGTGAAACATATTGTCTTTGTTCGGATCCCCGAGATAACATACTTTTACTCTCAAAACTTCTGGGGAAAAGAAGGAATTAAAGGAATTACACACACTCCACGCGCGTTTGGAAACCTATGTAAAGCGAAGATCTTGCGATGCGGTATGCCAAATTATGTAAGACTGCCCATTTTCTGCAACCTGTTTGACGTGCCTGCCTCCCCCCTCCCTCCCACATCAGCAAGACGCGGGGAAAGCCCCACCACGTGACGCACGTGTATCATCATCGTCATGGTCATCATCATCACCATATTTTATGTCCACTGCAGGACGAAGGCCTCTCCATACGATCTCCGATTACCCCTGTCCTGTGCCAACTGATTCCAACTAGCGCCCGCGAATTTCCTAATTTCATCGCCCCGCCAAGTCTTCTGCCGTCCTCGACTGCGCTTCCCTTCTCTTGGCACCCATTCTGTAATCCATCCTGGCACGTGGTTCACGCGACTGCATATTACACCGTCTCTGGAATCGGCCCATCTTTCGTCATGCCATTTCCAGAATCAGTAGAGTTTACTATCGCACTATCTCCAGGACCGGCCCACCTTACTTGGCAAGAAGCCGACCGAGCAAACGCGCCAAACACTATGTAGAAAGGCATAGAAAGCTTTAAGAACTTATGCGCCTGAAGGTGAATATTTGCTGCACTGAGGCTATTTCGGTACCGTTCCTTGTTTCATTGCTTAACTCCGTAGTGAACAAAGCCGGCACGTCTTTGGGCGTAGCACAAGTTTCTTTTCAGGAGTTCGAAGGAAAAAGCTTCACCATTCAGCGGTGCCCAATAGAGACCTTAAATGTAAAGCAGTCGTGCTCATATGCAAACACATCAGCCATTGCGTTCCGGAATATAATGCACGAGAATCAAAGCAACGTAGAATGCCCGCTTTCTGGGAAGCAACACTTTCTGTTTGAGAGGCCGCCGGCCACTTTATGCCGATGAATATGCCAGTTTTCGTCGGAATACGAAAGGGTTAGGTAGGTTGATCTATAGGCTGTCAGTCAGCCTTCTGGGAAGGCAAGCACCTTAGAACGCCGAGTAGATCAACCGACGGGAGCTGCTCTTGACGATAGTGGCAGCCATGCACGTGATACAGTCAAGGTGTTCTCGACGCGAGATCTCCCCACCCTTTCTCACACAAACACTTTTGAGATACTTTGAATACTGGAAATTGACGTAACCCCAGCCACTAATGCGAAGCATCAGAATCTGCCCACTGCACATCCATAGTTTGTGCGTCCGCGTCATTATTGTTGAGAGAGCGCGACAATTGCCTGGCTACAGCTGTCGGTCTTCTCTGCAAGAGCCGGCTTCTTCCGCGCGCCAGGAATTCCACACCGGACAGGCAGCGCGTGTGGTCACCGGTGCAACTATAGCCACCCTCAAAGAGGAAGGAAAGTTGATGCAATCATCGGGAATCGAAAGCTGACGAGCACAGCTTAGAGGAGACTAAAATGACGATCCGCGGCGCTGCAGCATCGAGGCACTCCGCTTTCACGAGATGTTGGCCACCTAGCACGGGCCATATTAGCTAATGGCGTTACCGTATATGCAGCCTAATATAGCGTCCTCTGTACGCTTGAATCCGATGAGTGCCACATGATGATGTTATATACTGCGACGCAGCGAGCCTGAGAGCCTTCTATGTACCGTCGCGAAGAAAGCTCGCACTTTTCCGTGCGCCAACGCATCCGTCTTTCCGTTAGTTTGTGCGTAGTGTTGCGTTCGTTTTCAGTCTGCCTATAGTCGGTCGGTTGGTCGCTCGTTCGTTTGGGAAGCCGAGCAGTATGCAGCAGAGAAAAGGACATGACCAGCTCTTTCGCCGTGCAAGAGCGGAATATCGTTTGCTTTCGCGTCATGAGTGGCGTTGATTAAGATTTGTTTTGTTTTCTTTTTAAAGCCTGTATGAACCGTGGGTGCGCATTGATTAAGTGTTTGATATATGAACAGATCCCGCTCTTCATATATAGTGTAGTTATCCGCGGAAAGTGTGAAGGAAAATGAACGGAACAGCGCGTTAACCCGCAGTTTATCCATACGTTCAGTTGTCGTTTCAGATGTGTTTACACGAAAGTTATTGTTTACCTCCCCCCTCCATGCACACACACGCACGCGCACACAAGACATAAGCAAGGTTGGCTAGTTCAGTAGATTGCCATTTTGGGACTTTCACGACGTTTATTGGACGGTAAAATACTATTTATAACGTCACTGAGTGACGCCACACATTTCTGTATGCATATCTCGCTCCTTTTTATGCAAATTCCACAACCATAGCTACGTACAGGTGTCCTTTTTCCGTGTGCATTGTCCTTGCGTAACTTTTTCGGTCTGCAGTCTGTGCATGTACCAGTCCCAGCCAGTCGGTGCTGTAATATGTGACGTCACAGCACGATCGAGATATGGTTTAGGAACTGGAATGTGCTGCTGCAACTTATCCTTCAGCGTTACGTGGGTTTATGGCGCATGTAATGTCAGCTTTTCGTAAAAGCCATCCATTAGCTATTCCAGAAATGTGAGCTACGCTTAAACTGAGCTTAATGCTAGCGTCATTTCAAAAGCGTAATTGAAACCGTAGCTTAATGTTCGAAACAGCAGATGGTGGAAAGACACGACGAACAGCAAAAAAAAAAAAAAAAAAGAAAAGAAAAGAAAAAGAATACAAGAAAAAAGAAAACTACAGACGAAAGAGCTGAATGAAAAGAACGGGCGAGGTTTTTAAAAACGGCTATTACAGAATCATCGATGCGATCCAGCGCTGAGCTCTTCATAAATTTTGCAGGAACACAGCGAGTCTGTCGGTTACAACGCCGTGCGGTGCCCGCGACGTCGCGAGCAGATTGCCCAAATGCAGTGAATATTTTAGCTGAGACAGTCTCGGAGGCCCGAACCAGCACAGCGGGTCTACCCTTACTGAAATTACGCGCGTAGAGACGTTGAAATTCGCAACAACTGCTGTCCAGCTGGTCCGTGAGACAAACTGTCAGAGGTTGGATGTTCGAGATGCGACATTTCGGAGGGCGTTCTAAAACACCAAACGATGTTGAAACGACGAAATCAATTTGCACTGTAGCAATCTTTATAACACTTTATTCTTATAGACGTAGGCAGTCACGACCACATAAAGACAACAGAAAACTAAGTCCACGAAAGCGAACGAAACGGTGCATGCTATACATTCTTCGATACGCAATTAGACGCTTCAGATAAACTCTTTCAAGAGTTCTTGAAAAAAAATGATGCACATTTAAACGAATTCCCGCACTGTTTTCATACTCAGGTCGAAATCAGAGAGATGGCTCGTACAGCATCATCGGCCAAACAATTTTTTTTTTCTATCGCTAATGTGCTTAGTTCCCGCATCCTTAAATAAGTTGGCAGTTCAGTAGCGAAATCATACTGTCACCATTGAAACTGAGAGATACGTTTCTAGATAATGTTTTAGGTTTTTGCCACCCCCCCCCCTCCCATATAAGTGCGCGGCAGACCCCGATTGTTAAAAACATTACCTTGCTTGTGTTGCTACTTTATAGCTCCCCCCTCTCTTTCTTTATATGTGTGTTCATTCTATGTATGCAATACGTTGTATTAATGGTACTATGATCAGTTCCCTCATACAGTTGCATTGTGCTGTGCGACTGTATGAGCGTACTTATTTTTCCCGTGTAACATTGAATATGTTTTTTGTAATGTCTATCGCCTGCTTTTCTCTTCTTATTTAGGAGAAGAGAAATGAAAGCACTCGCGCCGCCGGTGGGATTCGAACCCGTATCCTCCGGATTACGCGTGCGATGCTTTATACCAAATACACGTGCGTATCGTCGATCTCCTTTGAACAGGCTATCGCGAGCCACCAGTTCAAGAAGCAACGATCTTCCCTGTAATTAACGATGCTCGCAAAACATACATACGCATTGAGTGCACCATCGCAAAAAAAAAAGAAAGAAATAAAGAAAGAAAAGTCTATCGATCAATAGACAAGGCCCACACATAACCGCAATCGACGGCGCCAGCGGCATTCTGTGCCATGGTCAGTATATACGCTGTTCCTTTTTCTCTTATGCCGGCGAGTTAGTTAGCTGCACCAACAAAGAGGAAGTTCTTCCTCTAGTGCGCGAACTATCCCACGCCCGAGCTGTGCACGGCCAGAAAAAAGTGTGCCATTGCCCACTGACTGTACTATACACACGTATACACGCATCGCGAGTGGGTGCAAGGGCAGGGCAGTGAGAGGGAAAGGGGAACGCAGCGGAGCGAGCTTATTTATTTCGTTTACTCTAGAGAATTCTGGAGAGGCAAACGGCCAACCACGCAATTCAGACCGCGCCTGCCCGCGGAACCGGTACAGATAGCCGCGGTTGCGCGGAGGCGCGGCTTTCCTTACAGCTGAGCTGAGCTCCTGGTCGTTTTCTATGCGATGCCGAAGTCTCGAAAAAGCGCCACAGAAGCTGGCGAATGTTTACCACTACACAAGGCTTGATCGTGTAGCGTGCTGTGGGAGTATACGTATAGTCAACGCTGACAGCCGTTTTGTTGTCAGTTCCCCAGAAAGTTCGAAATTCTGTGCAAGCACTAAGAGCTTAAGACCACGAACACTATAAGTGCGTACAGCCAGGGACAAACTATTGTGGAGCGCGGGAACAGTGGGAACACTGGAATTTCTTCGCGGTCTACAAGCATGCAAGGGTGGAACTCGGCAGTGCAAACCGAAGCTTTGCGCGCGCTATAGCACCGCAGTATATGCATGGACCAGTCACTTTCCGGCTGCCCTTTATATAGCGGTGTGACGAATTTCTGTCTCTTTTGGCAGTCGGCCACATTTTGTTTCCGACTTTATGCGTCCGGCTTGGCGATAAAGCAGTTGCCGGGTTCGCATATTATAAGCAGCGAAAGCTAAGAGTCTCATCGGACAATCGAGAACCAGGACCGTTTGCGTGTCTGAGAGAGAGAGAGAGAGAGAGAGAGAGAGAGAGAGAGAGAGAGAGAGAGAGGGGGGGGGGGGGGCTATCCTGGCGTTCCGCCGCTAATTCCACCGGTTACAGCGTCGGAGTTGGACGACCCCTTCTTCTGATTCTCGTTCCACACGATTGACCAACGCAAACCGCAACTTTCTCTGCTCCGCACGTAGTCGGCTGTGCCTATGTACTACTTATTTCTTTCAGTCCCGTCGTACACACTGTAGGGCATATATGCGACTGGTATATGTTCAGCTTCGGGTAAATTGAGCCCCAACCTCCACCCAAGTACTCGATTCAGCTTTATTTCACGTCATGTTGCCACACAGGACTTTTCTTTTTTCTTTTTAAGAACTACCTTCATTATCTGATGGTGTGTTCGACGTGACAGTAAACGATGGCGAAAGGTTCCATTTCTTTCTTACTTTCTTTTCATTTTTTTTTGCGTAAGTCTTGCAGGCAATAAGTGCGCCATGTACACAGATCCAGTCATTCAATTCTATTGATAAAACAGACGCACACAATAGAGTGCGTGCACAATACATCTACATTATTAGCCCCGTAATTAGGAGCGCTCACTACAAAACCCACTAACCGTATCGTTCCACCCACCTTGACTGTCTTCCAACATATACTGCGACGCCTTGGAATTGTGCTACTTTGATATTTATTGATGGTCCATCACACTGTCGTGGATGAAAGCGATATATGGTAAAATCTCTTTATGCTAAGTGGCTAAAACTTTAAAGTTTGCATCACCCGGAAATTCGTATCAACCACGATCGTTTCAGCGAGATTCGACTGCATATGTGGATTCATAAGATTCTAATGTGAACACGTGACCACTCACCACCAATATAGCTTCATACTGCACTCTGTTGCTCTCGCGGTTTCGCAAAGTGACAGAATGCATGCGTTATCGAGCTAGCATTGCGGTTTTCATTTCCCCCTAAAACAACTTACGTTTGAACATAACGTGCAGCTTTACAGACATCCCTAGTGCACAAGATGGAATAGGACATTGGTCCTTTCCATCCTCTCGTTACAGAATGACACTTAAAAAAGCAAAGAAACAGAAAGAGAGAAATGATATATGGCGGATCAGGGGTCATATTTTGCAAGGATCCATTTCACTCTTGAACACGGCCGCGTTACCGTCGAGGTCGGTCACACGACAGTATATCATTGTTCAGTCGGAAAACGTTTTCGCCACATCCACTGCGCGCTGTATTGTCGCGTGAGACGAAGCTGGTGCAGTCTGCACTTAGCAAATCGGCTTACGCGTACTTTGGCAACGTCGGGCACAACCACAACAGGACGCTGCGCTCCCGCTCCCACGGTGTGTGCAGTGGATGTCTAAATTTATACCGTAAATATAGGCCTTTTCCCAGACATCTATAACTTGCCATAATTAATATGACCGGTTCCCGCTAGTAGCACTGTTAAAACTTAGAAGATTTTTCAAAGCTTCGATTTCGTGGGAGGAACAGGCGACGACGCTCGGATGGTGGCATTTTGTCTGCCACGGTAACGCGCCTTCATTATGATGCCCCTTTCGCTGCAGCCCGTGCCTGCCGTTAATCGCCTTTCTGCTCGCCGCATTTAATGCCTTTAACTCTCGGCCTCGACACCTGGAAACATTGAACATTGCCGTTACGTAGCTCCGAAACCTTCGAACTATTAGCCGCGCGTTACGACTTCCGAGTGGCGCAGTGTAGACAAGCAGATGCGCGAAAGCAGACGATGAGGCCAGCGCAGCCGCGACGACTCGTCATCACGTGCTTGGGCTCTTTTCCCACAATTCCTTGTTGTTGTTGCTGTTTTCTTTTTATGAGCAGGCTTCAAGATTATCACGTGTCTCTTCTACCCGCTTGCAACTATAGCTTCAGGTTCTATACATCTTCGTTAGATATATCGCGAGGTGTGCAGAGAAGCGCACTTTCGGATTTTTCGCATCGTCTCTCTGCGCGTCCTGTCCCGCAGACATTACGCAGCGTTGTGTAAGGGCACTGAACACGAACCGTTAACGATACCGCTGGTTTACCATCAGGTGCACTGTACACATCCAGCGTTCTCTGCTCTGTATATACACTCGTGCTCACGTCTGCAAGCTCGCACCACCGGCGACCGCCTCGGCAATGCCGCTTTGGACGCTGCTTCGGAGCCCTCGCTCCACGGGCTCGCGAGCCGACCCGAAATAGACCCCCGCCGTCGGGAAGTTGAAACTTAAACCCGCCGGGGACTAGCTCACCGCTGCTAAATGTGTCCGCCCGGACTCCCCCGCTCCCACCGTGCTACCGAGGGCGGCCCCATACGCTATCCAGGCACCACACACACGCACGCACACGCGCACACTTTGGGCGAGAATCGGCTCTGAGAAAAGCACACGCGCAGGGCCTCTTGCGCGTTTACGCACCCTTAACCGGAGTCGGAAACAATGGCGAAAACAGCCGGTCAAGGCCACTCGTTTTCGACGCCTGGCAAAACGGTGTCTCTGGACGTCGGACTGCAGCCGCGCGGTTCTCGCAGGCCAGATATACACGCCGCCACATCTGCAACGATCCGCTTGGCACGGTTCGCTGTCCACGACGCGAGGAGGCCGAGACTGATAGCGTCGTAAATCTGTGCAGGAAGCCGCCGAAACAATGTGGCTGCGCGTAACAGCAACGGAAGTGTCGACTTGTTTTGCAGCATTCTTCGCTATATAAAGGTTATGGCCTCGAAAATAACGTTAGAACGTCCGGAAGGCAAGAACAACGGAACTTAGACCCTTTGCAACTAATAGCCGGACCCGAAGGAGGTTGGTGTATAACCACTCGAATGTGTCGGAGTTTTAGCCACGGCGAAGGGAATTCAAGTACTACGAGCCGCTCAGCCTTCATCGTGAAGCTTAAACAGAAAATATAAATTCTTTTGCGGCCCATAAATATATATAGTCTTCAAGAGTGCATATGTTACAATAATAGAGAGTTTTAGGATAATGGACGCAAGCCACACCCAAGCGTGGGGTACGCAAACTCTATTGCGGGCCCTTCGCGCTCTTTTGTGCTCGCTTTGATTTCTCTTGCACGCCAGGCGGTTTGCGCCCACTAACGCTTGGGTGCGCCTTGCGTACCCTAGCCTAAAGCTCTATTTTGTAAGAACGCATGTCGTGCGTGCTCTACATGCAGGCGATTCTCGTCCAAAACGGTATGTCTCGTCCAAATGTGTACTATACTACCGACCACGCTTTTAGGCCGCCGCATACAACAAGCCCTCGTTCTAACGAAGTCATCGATACGAGAGCTGTACTTCGTTATAAACGGTATTTCGTCAAAAGCAAAGGCTCTAAAAGAGTAAAAGTAGGGCGGGACCCACACTCCGAGAGCGCGGGAGCTTGTAAAACGTATGCTGAAACGCGCCCACGCTCGATATAGTGGACAAGCCAGCGCAGATATTCTGCTGACGCCCGCGAGCAGCTCTTGGCTATCATCGCGTGATACAGTTAGGCCTAAGCAGCTGCCATCATTTGGTGGAGTTACCATCGCAGCGCTCTTTGTCGCTCCAGGAAGATAAGAAAGTAAAGGGTCCCTGCGTATGCTGCACAGTGTGGTCGCGTGTGCTAGTGATATCCCGCACTTCGCATATCGTAATACCGGCACCACTGCACTTCGAGTAAACCGGTACAAATGCGACCGTGACTGCGAAAAGCTTCGCATAAACCGATATTGCGGATAAATCTACTTAATTCTAGCGAGAGTATGAATTTGATATTTTCACACTTTTTGCAGTCTTAAAGCTTTCGAAGGCAACAGTAGTTTGCTAATACTGTTTACAGGTTCGTCTTTGGTGGTGGTTGTTTACGGTCCTGCAAAACTATGTACAGGAAAGGCCTAGATGTTCACCAAGCGCGCGTTTTTTTTTTTTTTTTGTAGAATTCTACGTGCACCTTTATATATTCCATGCGCAGCCTCATTAGAATGATTAATATAATGTAGTCATTGTAAGAGCGACTTCATCTTAACTCTAAAATTTCGCTTAAACAAAATAAGGACTATGACGAAAACACTAATCGTCCCAAAGAACCTCCGAGACTGCATATGTCTGCGTATGTTACAAGACAGCCTCCGTAAGAAGTAAATATTGCACAAACATAACAGTTGTGGTTATAAGCAACTTTTGCAAAATGCTTTCGCGCGCAGCTAGCAAGAGATGGCCGACTATACGCTAAAATGTTGGAACAGCAGACACCTCCTCGCGAAAACTCTCATGAAACCAATGCCATAGCCACCGATAAAACCGACTTATGCAAGGTCGTTCTTTTTTACACTCTCTCGTATTCTTGAGTGTACCGGAAGACAACCTAACAGGGCTATGTTCACAACGTTAAGACTACGAAATGCAACAAGAGTAGGTGAAAGCTTAACAACAGCGAAGTTACGTGGATATACGAACGCTTAGTCTGGAACATCTTTTTTCTTGCAGCAAGTCGCCCTCAAGGATGGGAATGCCTTTCCCACCTTTCTTTTTCCCTTTATTCATTAAGAATTCAAAGCCTTCTTTTACACATATCTACACAACTTGTGCAACTTAACGTTTACAGCGCTTAGCTAAATCTTCAGCGTTTCCAAGCTGTAGCATTGAGCTCGCCTCGGTTATTCTTCGCCAAGCACAATGATGTACAAAATCCCAGATGATGCTACGTGCCAGGAACTTCCTAGTACGACTTACCTGTCACAACAATGGTCTTTCCTTCGAGAGAGTCGTCGCTGTGGAAGAATTCGGTCCTTCGAATGATGTGCTTGGCCAAACAGAGCAGTCCGACGAGCAGGGAACACGGAAAGAGTAAATAGAAGGCATACTCGGAAAGCGTTCCTTCCATCATCTTGAGGCCGTCAGCACCGCGAGTTCAGGTAGAAGAAAAAAAAATCGCCACAGAACAAGCTTCCTCCCAGGAACAAGAGATAATAGAAAAACTATAAAAGAAAAAGGAGAAAATCCACACTTCGACCGTGCACAGAAAAAGTCGCAAATGCCGCGCTGCAGCAGCAGATGCGACAACGCACGGCCGCGAACACGTCGTCTGCGGCACACGGAAGACCGCGTCGTCTGCTCCGGGCGAAGGAGCGGGAGGCGGCGGCAAGCTTCCAAAAAAGTCCGCCAGAGGTCGCCTCCTCTCAAGAAGCAAAACAAAAACCTGGGACGGAGCCATTGGCGGCCCTTCGCATGTAATTCCGTGCCGCCCACTCCCAAAACCGGGCGTCGGGAGGACCCACTTTCTCTGCCTTCCTTCCATTCTACGTGGGTGCTGGTGTATATATAGAGGCAGAATGCCGTTTGTATAAAGCTCGGCC
The DNA here is from genome assembly GCF_050947875.1 of Dermacentor variabilis. Classification (NCBI taxonomy): domain Eukaryota; kingdom Metazoa; phylum Arthropoda; class Arachnida; order Ixodida; family Ixodidae; genus Dermacentor; species Dermacentor variabilis. The sequence goes on along the minus strand of NC_134570.1, from coordinate 47,482,165 downwards.
GGCGTAAGCGCGCTCCGCACCCGACCCTCAACGCGCCCGCCGCGACGCCATGTTCCTTGCGTCTAAAATGCGTTTCTTCCAAGCACATTTTCAGCGGACTAAGGAAGACAGTTAGCGCCTCTGCCAAGTTTTAGACGGGCATGAACACCCATTTCTCTTACAGGGAGGCCTAATTCTCGTGACATTTCATTATCTAAAACCAACATCACTAGGGCTAAGATCGCGCAGACAGTCTTTGGTACATCAAGCACAAAAAAAAAAAACAAGGGACAAACGGCGAAATTAAAACCATTACGCGGTGCCTAATGAACGGTTATATATATATATATATATATATATATATATATATATATATATATCAAAAGGGTATGCAAAAAAGAGAACAAGGAGTCACAATAACGATGCATCAGTCGTCTGCAGGGCAGTTTATTTATAAACTAACACTGTATATCTCTACACATTATTTACAAGAACACTCTGTCCCAGCAGCCTTTTTTTTTTTTTCTTGCTCTTTGATTCAACAAACCTCAGTCTGTGCTCAGCCTTAGCTGCTGAGCTAAATATAACGTCGCACAATTACAGCAGTTGCACAAGGCTAGCCAAGTCGGTAACATAAAAAATATATTCGCATTTTCTCATTAGCGTGTGGCGCAAATGCACACTCACACTGCTAAGCAACAGACTTTTCACAGAGTAAAAAACTCTGGGCAACAAGTTCTGCAATATACACCAATAAGGCGTTTTCCCCAGCTCGAAACATAAACAAGAATAAAGTGAGCTTGGAAAGAAAGTTAGCTAAAATAATCAAACAGGAAAAAAATGGTTAAAATAATCAAACAGCAAAAAAATGGCATATAACTCCGTCGATCCTTCGCATGTTATACTTTACGACAGTGAAATGCTTCAGAAAACATAAACTAGGGATATAAAAAAAAATAGGAATCGATTTTAAAAAGTCATAACGGTTAACAGGTGAAGTCCTATTCCACTCCTAGTCCTGCAGTCTTCCTCTGCACCTCAATCCAGCCTACGCTTGCTCTCTACTTCAGTGGCGAAAAATCAGTGGGCCGCATCCATCTTGACCGCATCTCCCGAATCAGAGGAACTGGAAGCAGACAACAAAGGCAGGGGAAGAAAATGGCAGTAGAAGTTAGAAGCCAATTGTAAATCAACAGCAGATGCAACTTGCGTTAAGTACACATGTGCTTGTGGATGAATGCTGGATGTCTAGTGGACGCCCCTTCAATCTACTGCTGCTAGTAACAATCAAGGTCTTGTTATATCTCTGAAACATGGTCGAGTCCTTGAGGCCATGCTAACTAGATTAGCTCACCAAGTATTGAACATGCATACTAACAAAAGAGTCACCAATTTGCTTCTATTGTTATGCTTGCTCAAACTAAATGACATTAGAGGAGCCCACAGACTACCAGCTGACATAGACTTTTTTTTATCAATGTTTTGTGGCTTTACTGACCACTTCCCATTACAACAGCTCCCAGCTATTGAAAGAAAAAGTGCAAAAAGCTTTTAACTCATTTGTGCTATTTGAAGAAGCTAGCAGGGAGCGCTGCTACAAACTTCTGTGTGACCAAGTCTGAAGGCATTAGAGGGGCCTTGAATAACTTTTTACAGAAGTCGAGAAATGCATTTGAAGTTAAAATTAAATTATTTCAGAAATACTTTGCCATAAGAGGTTGTTCAGTGCATTCAGCAGATGCGGAGTTATTGGCAATTGTCACTAGATGTACACAATAGCAGTGGCAAAAAGCACACTGACCCGAATACCCTTCTCGATTGATGTCAGCTATTGGCCAACAGCAGCTACGTATGAGAATCAGCTATATTATGAAATAAAGTGCCCAGAAAAGAGTGAGGAGCAGGCTTCTGCTGAAAAGGGCGATTGAGAGAAAGTGACTTCGCAATCTGCTTGTGAGATACACGCGCTGTGCACCACTACAAAATTTGGCTGAGATGTTCAGAGCAGCATGTGCTAACCGCAGACTGTGTTTTCTTTTTTTTTTCACCAAGCCCAATGGGGGGTGGTCCCCTTTAACATTACCGATAAAATAAGCAACATGGGGAGGGGGAGGGACAGGGTGTCTACGAAGTTGACATTTCCAAATTCTCCAAGCTTTCCAGGTCTTCCCTAAGTTTTTGTTTTAGGTCAAGATGGGCTTTCTTAGAAACTCTCTAGAAAGCATGTTAAAAAAGTTTTTAAAAATGAATTAATCCAGTCTGAATAGTAAGGAGTTGTGTTTATTTTATTCAAAAAGAAAAGAGAAGGGAGGGATTATAAAATGCACAGCGAATAAAATATCGTTAAAAAAATGGTGAAACCCAATGCAGATTAAGTAGAACATTCTCAAATATGAATAAAAAGGAGATGCATATAGAAGCAAATATTTTTGAATATGAGCTATTTCTAACAACTAATAAGCAACCTCATTGGTATGATGCCCGAACTTTGTTGCAAGTGAGATTCTCTCTCAACAGCTGGTAAACCCGCCGTGGTTGCTCAGTGGCTATGGTGTTGGGCTGCTGAGCACGAGGTCACGGGATAGAATCCCAGCCACGGCGGCCGTATATCGATGGGGGCGAAATGCGACAACACCCATGTGCTTAGATTTAGGTGCACGTTAAAGAACCCCAGGTGGTCGAAATTTCCGGAGTCCTCCATTACGGCATGCCTCATAATCAGAAAGTGGTTTTGGCACGTAAAACCACATAATTAAATTAAATTAAACAGCCGGTAAGTCCACCTCAACTATCCTGACATAAGCTGAAGCAAGACAGCAAGGTGGGCAAGTTGGTTAGGATTCCTCACACTTTTGGTAACAGCACAAAGGGACACAGACAAATCAAAGAAACACGACAACAAGGGAGCCTGTGTAGTCGTTTCTTCATTTTGTCCGTGTCCCTTTGCACTGTTACCAAAAGTAAGATGTGTCCTTACACACTCTCAGCCCGCGCATGATGCCTTAGTGTTGCATTTCACTGCTTTAAAGAGTTTATTTTGGCACGGATAGAGGGACGCCTGCATCTCGGCGTAAGCCAACCCTTTGTTTCTTTTTAAGCTCAAGCCCCTTCAAAGAAGCGGTGGCCCACTTCCTTTCCCGTTCATTCCTCAACATGCAGGTCCTTTCTTTCTCGTCTTCCTCCCGCCACGCGTTCCCCCCACGGGCCATTTGAAGCATCCTCTTAGCCAGTTGGACAGTAAATGTATGATTTTTCGGTGTCCCTAGGGGCCGCGAAAACATATGAAAAATCGGGAAGTTAGAAAAAATGAATGCATGTCTTTTACTGCACTTAAGGGCTCAAATTGCCACAGGCACATCCAAAAAAGCTCTGAAGGCGTGCCGGTACACTTATTAGGCATATCGGTGCTCGTGCTGGGACAGTTGATGGCGGGTGCATGTGTGTATAAATACGGAATACATACTTTGTCCTATAAGCATTGTCCACTCCCACACTTATGCTTCACCGCAATAGTAGTGCGCATGCTTCCCCGCTAGCATTTCTATATTGAGGCGAAGCTGACTTTCGGGAGCCGACATTATACAATGCGCCGTGGTTTCCGCGCTACGAAGCCAGTCCCGAGGACCACAAAGACGGAGTCGGTGCCATTGCTGACAGTGGTGAATTCTTTCAATGAAAAACACGGCACAGAACGGTAAGAAGCTTAACAGCGAACTTCGAAGCAGCTAGGCCTAGCATTGCCACGGTGGTGGCTATGGCTGCCTGCGGATCTGATGAGAGAGCAGCAGTTCAAGGTGGCAAGGTAATCCAAATGGTGGGGGTAGTGCTTTGATTAATGCCATTTTGGACCTTCTGCCATGGCAAAAGTTTGGAAAATCGGACGGCGCAGGGTTCTTGCGTCCGAAACTTCAGACGTTCTTACACACTGACTCTATGGGGTACATGGTGGTGCCGCGAAGCCGTCCGAATGATCGAGCGTGCAGAAAGTCGGTTGTTGACTGTATACTGGCAGCTCCCCCAGCCGATGATATGGTGTCAAAGATGATTCTTTAGGATTTCTGTCTAAGAAATGAGCCAGCATAACTGCGACTTTTGTTCCCTTTCAATAAAGTTACAGCTAATTTTTCCTGATAGAAACACAAATTCCCCGAGTATTTCCAGACTATTCAAAATCCCTGAGAATTCCCAATTTTCCCGGTTGGTAGGCACCCTGGAGGGACCACTTGCTAGTACACTGCTCGTTTTCACAAACAAAAACAAATTTTGTCCTGAAAAAGTGATAATCTGTTGTAGAGAAACAAGATCTCTGCCGTCTTTGTTGATAAACACGGTGCAATTCCAATCACTTATTTCTCAAGAAACCTAAGAATGCCTTGAGAAATGAATCTACCTTGTTGAACCTACGCTTAGCAATTGAACCTTACCACCAAATCTCCCTCAGATGAATATGGATTTAGCACAGCGACAAATTGGGTGAGCACATGGATTAAGGGCACCTAGTGCAGCTAGAGACAAATATAATTGTTTCATAATATTTCTTTACTAGTACACCTGCACAACGAACCTACACATCAGTACTGTTCAATTCTTATGTGTACAAATTGGGTGCCTTACCTGTGTAAGCGACACATTCATCCCAACCAGGTTTCCTCCAGTTATCTTCACGAATATCCTTCCGCGCCTGGAGGTCCTTATACGCTGAAAAAAGGTGTTAGGAAGCAGTCAGGAACTTGCACAGTGAAATTCAGTACAACGCTAATGGCAAGTTGCAGTTGGCCAGGGCTTGCCAGTAAGCTGGAGGCATTCAATGCAAACATATGAATGACAAACTGGTTAGTGTGCCCTTTTTCGGACAGTTGCAACACTCATCGCATGTGAAGTGTGCATATAGAAAGATTAAATAATGGTGCTTTTATGTGACAAAACCACGATCTGATTATCTGAAATTTGGACCACCTAGGGTTCTTTAGCATGCACATAAGTCTAAGTACACATACGTTTTTGTATTTCGCTCCCATTGAAATGTGGTCGCCATGGCCACGATTCGATTCTGTGGCCTCGTGCTTAGCTACCAAACACCATAGTCACTAAGCAACCACGGTGGGTGAATAAAGAAAGAAAACTTCATTTAGCGTCTGCTGTCCAATTTGCAGTTCAAGCGTCTTTCCAACATGGACTTGTTAATGGTTCTTGAGCAGCAGGGGATACCATGCCTTTGGCAATGATTGGGAACTGCTTGAAGTATAACTGGGTTACGATGCCATCCAATGGGCATGATATGCAAATTCGGCTTTGCTGTATGAAAACTTGCCCAAACAGGCAGATAATGAGCCAATGATGTCACCGCTTTGTGCCATCGTTCACAATGCAGTTCCAGATGGACTCAGTAGCGATAATTTCGTTTGCTGGATGAAGACATGGTTGTCCATGAGACGACCAACAAAGATGTCATCAGCTGTGTGTATGAAACCGACAATAACGAAGACCTGGGTACAGAATGTGAGCAGAAGACGACAAACTTGCGGGATGTGCTAGGCACCTTTGACACAATTCAACAATTCTTAGGCACGCATGAAGACGACGTCACAATGGACTAGCACTTGCTACGTTATGAAGGCAACATCATAAAGTTACTGCATGGTAAGGCTTGCCAAAGCAGGCTTACAGAATTTTGGAAATAAAGTTTTGTTTCAGGCCCCTTCCTTGTCTGTGCTGCCCCATTTTGTGAGAATAGAACTTTCACAACAAGCTTTTTCGCTTTCCCTATCAATTTCATTATTTGAAAGAAGCATAAAAGAAGCCTGCGGATACACACAAAATTTCCGCGCAACTGGCCGCTCGACGCGCTTCACGTGCATGGGCTTCTTTCACGCTCTTAAAAATACTTTTATGTAGCACATATTGGGCAACTGAAAGCTGTATTGAGAGTTTTTCATGTTGCTTTACAATTTTCACATTGACACTTTGCAACTAAATGCAAGAACTTGATTCATTGGTTGAGACTAATTATGTAAATAGGCAGAATGTAAAAAATAACCTGAGTATCTACAAGCTACAGCAAACAATATCACCTTGGTTCTGTCCAGCTGCATGGGACATCCTGTATATAGGCCTATTAGTGCTATCAGTTTGAGGATCAATGCTGCAAATGCAACACTCACTTTCAAATCAATACACCAATAGAGCTATTAGACTAATACACTACAGTCGAACTTGTTTACAACGGTAGTTGAACAAAATATGGTCGTTTTATCAGTAGTTCATTATATATGCACTCGCCCTTAGATACATGTGAAAGTTCACTGCGCTAAAGCTAGCATCAGCAGTTTACAATTGGGTAGAACTTCACTCCAAAACTAGATTTTCAGTGTCATTATTATTCCTGGTGCGATCCCGCACTCAGCTGCAAACTTCCATTAAAAATGACCATCTAAAAATGAAACGTGGAATCCTGTAGTGCTTTCAAAACAGCGGCAGGTTCCGATCACTAGTCATTCAGAAACTGCAGCTGCCATTTTTTATTCGAGAGCTAGTGATATATTTTACTACCAGCGGCACTAGACAGTATTTCGCAAACTAGAGTGAAGCGTTCTAGTTGGCTGGAAGTATAAACTTCGAAAATTACTATGGCATGCTGCCATTCTGTGAAGGTTGTCAGCAATATGACTGCTTGTCAGCCACACAAGAGTGTAAAATTATGTTATCAATGTCGCCTTGGGCGAAAAAAGTGAACGCGATGTTCGAAAGGTAAAACGTCACCGCCAATGGTTATTAGCAATCGGCAACACGTAAACAAAACACTGTCGAACCCCGATCTCCTGATAACAGCGTAGTAACCGGCAATCCTTCGCAACATTGCATGGCGGCAGCGTTCTCGCTGACTCAGGCCGCGTAGGGCCACATCGACAGGAATGCTTGAGCGGCCATTGTTCCCATGGTGGAAAAACATAGATGGTTGTTCCAAATCATCAAAACAGGCGTAATGCACACGATGCCGCATGGATAATTGTGCAAAAACGAAGGTGACACTGCAGTGGCACCCGATAATGCACCGGCACACATCCCGCGCCGTGCTGTTTATCCTGTGCATGGCACACCTCCATGTCTTGAAAATGCGTGACCATGCGTGACCTTCTTCGCGGCTTCTGAAATCTGTGCGAGGTAGTCACTTGCTCATCTTACAGGTCTTATTATCATTGTTGTTGGACTATAGGGCGGCGCGCGCTGCCTTGTGCCCAGTCAGGTCGTGAGTCCATGCTTTGGCACTTTCTAATGCCTTCTTACCGTGACCGGGTTTCAAAGCGTTTGTTGTAGCAGTACACCAATTTAGAAAACATTCTTTATAACCAGAAGCAGTTTCCATAGGGAGGGTCAGAAAATTGTAAGTTCGCTGAAATGTGGTCATTATAACCAACAGATTGTTACATCTGGGATCGTTATAAGTGGGTTCGGTTGTAATAGACTTACTTGACTAGATTAGTGGAAATAATGTAATAGCTTATTAGTTTCTTGTACGAGAATCTTTTAATGAATCTTTTAGCCAAAGCAGGATTGCAAATGCTATCGGCCGTGGACCCAACAACAAGCTAAGCCTACCAGCTCCCGCGATCATCCAGCGATCAGCAGTTGTCAGCTGATGCGACACGCAACACTGCGGACAGCACGCCATTGGACAAAGTTCGGCACATGTATAATAGATGTGCTTTTATTGAGATTCTTTGTGTCAAATGAAAGAAGATTATGCAAAGCAGCTCTTTTTTTTTCTTTTTCTTTCCCCAAAAATATGAAGTATATTCCGAGCGCGTATGCAGGCCCGTCATTCAGGATGTCTACCAAGCTGACATTTCCACATTTCCCTGAATCTTCTAGGTTTTCCTTGATTGTCTTTGCAAAATTTCCTGAATGATACAGAACCTTGTTGAACAATGTCACTTGATGATGCCATTCTCTAGTAAACATGTTTTCTAAAAAATCTTAAAAGAATCGACTTAATTCAGTTTGAATAATAAGGTGTAGTGTTTATTTTATTCAAAGGAAAACAGAAGGAATGGGTTAGTAAAATACAAAGCAAATCAAATAACTTCAAAAAGAAATGGTAAAGCCCTTTGCAAATTCAGATGAACATTTTCAAATACAAATAAAAAGAGATGCATGCCGAGCATACAGAAGTAAATATTTTCCAATATTGGAAAAGTGATAGCAATCTCATTGGTATGAGGCCCGAACTTTGTCACAAGTAAGATTCTTTCCCATCAGCTGGAAAGTCAACCCCAACTGTCCTGACGTACTCTCAGTCTACACACAATGCCTCAGTGTTGCATTTCACTGCTTTAAAGAGTATATTTTGGTTTAGATGAGGGACATCTGCATTTCGGTGTAAGACAACACCTTGCTCTTTGAGCTCAAGCTCCTTCAAAGAAGCGGTGGCACACTTCCTTTCCCGTTCATTCTTCAATGCGTTGATCCTTTCTGTTCTTGTCCTCCTTCCACCGTGCATTCGCCCCATGGACCATTTGAAGCATCCTCTTGGTCAGTTGTACAGTGAAAGTACGGTTTTTCGGACTCTCTAGGGGTCGCGAAAACATCCGAAAAATGGGGAAGTTCGAAAAAATGAATGCATGTCTTTTACTGCCCTTAAAGGCTCAAATCGCCACAGGCACATCTGCAAACGCTCTGAAGGCCTGCCAGTACACTTATTAGGCATAACTGTGCTCGTGTTGGGACAGGTGATGGCGGCTACATGCGTGTATAATTAAGGAATACATACTGGGTCCCGTGACAATTGCTCCTTCTTACACTTGTTAAGCTTCACCGCAATACTTCACATATGCTTCACCGTGTAACATTTCTGCATTGAGGCGAAGCTTTTCTTCAGAAACCTGCATAATTCAACGCGTCTTGCTTTCCAAGCTTCGAAGCCATTTGCGAGGATTACAAAGACTGAGTCAGCACCTAACAGCAGCAAATTGTTAACAGTAGCGAACATTGAAGTAGCTAGACGTAGCGTTGCCGCGGTGGCGGCTACGGTGACTTGATTAATGCCATTTCAGAACTGCGGTCACGGCAAAGGGTTCTTGTGTCCGAAATTTCATACGTTCTTATGCACTGACTCTATGGGTCACGTGGTGGTGCTGCGTAACCGTCCAAATTATTGGGCATGTCCCAAAAATCTAGCATCCAGAAAATCAGTTGTTGACTGTACATTGGCAACTCCTCCAGGCAATGACACGGCATCAAAGACGATTTGTTACAATTCCTCTGTTACTTGAGCCAGAATTAGCGCTAGCTTCGTTACCTTTCCATAACATTACAGCTAATTTTCCCTGATAGAAGCACAAATTTCCAGAGTTTTCCCTGACTATTTCCAGACTTCAAAATCTCTGAGAATTCCCGGTTTTCCCGGTTGGTAGACACCCTGGTCACTTGTATGGGGAGCTTATGCTCTGCATGCTCGCCCGTTTCATGTGTCCCAATCATTGTATGCAGCAAGTTGGACTCTGATGTGTCAAGCAACAAAGCGCATGCAAATTCACACCATCTCTCTCCTGCTTAAAGGAGACGGCAGCCGTATGCCATAATTATTTGCTTACTTTTTATCTGGGTCTCGTGTTAGCGTTCGAGATGTTCAGCTATCTATATTTCAATGTTAACTGGTACAGTTTAAGTGCACAAAAATAAAGTGATAGACAAATGGAAGACCTCCAAGAAAGCAACAAAATATGAAAAAGAATGACCACCGGCAACAGCTAGTGCTGGTTTTACATGGAACTAATATAAAGCCAGCGAATAGGAGTTTCATGTCCAGAAATAACTATCAAGGGACTCTGCCGGTAGCTTAGCATGTAAAATAACTTTCCTTTGGATGAGCTTTCATAATTAAATCCTGAAAGTCACGCATTGTCATCTCCCTCCTAGGCGATAACTTGTTTTGTTGACACCTTGTAATGGCAACGGTGATGACACTGGCTGAGATGTTACTGTTGCTAGCACTGTGAGTGCGGTGTCGGTTTCGTATCTGATTGCAACATGTAGGCAATCTTCAGACCAATTTTCTTGGGAAAACGGTGCGTTAGACTTGAGTAAGCAAGCAATAATTCATTGTGAGTTGCCATTTCTCAGTTTGAAATCTGCCAAGGATAGGGAAGAAATGGGTGCTTTCAGTAGAACATACTATGTTATTGATGCATTTGCTACCCCTCAGCACTATCCAGACAGATGCTGGAGCCATCAATGTCATGAATGGGGTTGCCAAGTTCCGACTGTTCGGCAGGGGCCTATTTTAGCACCCGAATAATGAAGGTTATGGCCCATAAGAAGGTATGGGCACCAGCCAAGATTTTTAGTGGGGATGAAATTAACCAAGAAATCAAACTAACTGGAGTTGAATTAACGGAGGTGTACTGTAAAAAAATGTTCTGCAGTTAAGTTGAAAAAAAAAAAAAAGAAATGCAGCTCACCATTAAGACAACTAACAATATTTAACTGATCAAATTGCAAAGAAAAATGCATGAAACAACTCTACAGCCACTTTGCAGGTGATTTTACACATGAAGTATTAGCAGCAGTCATCCACTCACTCCAGATATGGTGGACCATGTAGAGCTGGCCAATCTGGGAAAAGAAGCCGGCCACAGCATTGGCTCTTCTGAATGTGATGCCTCGGGCCCTGCAGGGAGCAATTGCCAGCAACGCTCTAGGCTCGACTGTTCGTCCATCGCACAATTTTCTGTCAGTACTCTCAGCATGTCAAAGAAACACTTAAGATCAAGGTTCTCTGGCTTCTTGAAGCAACTACAGTATTGTAAGTACTATAGTTGTAGTAGTACTACAACTACTATATAGTACTTGTAGTACTATATAGTACTTGTAGTACTATATAAACCACATAAGTGCACCACTACAAAAAAGATGTGCGCTGCACTAGGACCGGAGACAGCTTCTACTTAATACAGACACTTCCCACAAATGTTCCTGGACTCAAACCAAAGCCCTTGCATTCTTTTTTGCTTTTTTTTTTCTTCCTTATAGGGCTCTGGCTAACATGGCTGGCACCTATATATTGCGCTCAGCTGTAGAGTACCATAGACAATTAATTAGCATGATGCACAATTAAATTGAAACCATATGGTACATGAGATTAAACCTTGAATGAGAAAGGTGCATCACAACTGCGTGCCTAACTTTTGTGTGTACTCCCAATTCTAGGTGTGGAGTACAGTAATTTCTCAGACGAAATCAAATAAAAATCAAATAGCGCCAGAACCAAATCGAATTAAATAGTTTTCGAACAATAAACAGCTGTTTTCACCATCATTATAGAACAATGTTGACATTCTAGCATTAATGTTACCAAGTTTCTCTGTGTACATCGCACATTATGGAACCTTGCTTGTTAAAGGGCCCTTCTCCTTACGAGCGCCGCACTCCCAGCTGGACAGTCAACGTCAATCACACATGTGCACCTAAGTAAATTGCAGCGCTGTGACACCACTCACAGTGACAGGCGACTTTGAGAATTATTTAAGACAACATCAGCTATTTCTTTGATCTGTTGCTTCAATAGACAATTTAAAGTTTATAGAAATAATAAAACCTACAAATCGAATGTCTGCGAGTCTGTTTTACTCCGTGCCCTAGAAAAAGTGGCATACTTTGGTTTTGTCTGCTTGTTCACACTTCGTGCGGTCGCGCGCGGAGAAAAGAAAACCATCCGCCATTTTCTGCAGGGTTCCAATGCACGATCATGCTTTTGATCCGCTTGCGTCTGCCTCAGTGGTCGTGACTGTGGCACCGACTTATACAGCTAATCAGGTGCTCTTGTGCAGGGCACACAATATCATGCACTGTGCAAAACAAGACAAACGCACAAGTTTGCGTGCAAGATCGTCCCTGGAAGTGCGCCACTCAGCAAAAAACGTGAAAGAAAACACGAAACGAAAGGAATGCAGGGCTCGTTACGTATCCGTCATGCGATCCTCCAGCTCGGGGATGGGAGAATGCAGGGAAAGCATTTTGCTTGTGGAAGCGAGATGGGAGCAAGTGGAGAGAGTGTCTACGTTGGCAGTGACACTCTCCTCCTGAAATCATAGTTTCACCGCACTTCCCATATTTCCATCTCTGCTATTAATGAACTAATTTGAAAAATTCTTGCAGTAGAACACCCTTTAGAGGGCACGTAACAGCTTCTAGTGTATAACCAAAATGTGCTGTGTGGCCCTTTAAAAGCACAAATGGAACATTAGGAACAAATATGTTGTTCGTTTGCATACACAGGTCTTTTCGGAGAGTGCAAATGATCGTGATTAAGCTGGTAAAACCTGGCTCCCTGAGCAATATAGCCTGCTCCAGCATACGACTTCGCATATTATATGTATACTATGGCCAAGGGGATAAAATTGGTCCTACTTTTGCTCAAATTTTGTTTTAGTGAGCACAGTTGATGATTCTGAAGTATTTCAGAAAGATTTGTACTTATGAACAGCGACTATTCGATTTCAAAGTTGAACCACTACATTTGATTCACTATTCGAAAGTTTCAAATTATTGCATACTACTACTTAATTCTGTACTATGACAGCAGTGCCAACATAGAATAAAAACAATGGTGTGGGAGGGAAGTGCTCAGCACACTTACCAATTGTTGCCCCACTCAATCATGGTTCCTGGCTGGAATGGAAAAGTAGCGATTACCGCCAGCACTGTTACAAAACAATACAAGGTAGAGTATCTGAATGGATACGACACAGAAATGTAGGTTAGAGAGTGGCAGACTATACCCATGGGTAAGTTTCGTTATGAGCAGAAATTTGATCACCCAGAAAGAATGTCAAAACTAGTGGCATGTGGAAACACCACTTTAGAATCCTCACACCATATTCACACGACGGCATATATTTTAGCAAAATTTGACTTAAAGGAGCTCTGAAACACTTTTCTAACAAATAATAGAATGACCTGTTAAAGGACACAGTCTTGTGAATCTCAAGCCACAAAATTTCTTCAAATCCACCAACTATAAGTGTAGTTATTGCACTGATACGAAGCTTTCTCTCTCTTCGTCTTCGCCAGCATGCTGGAAGCTACATAGCGGAGACGCCAAAAAGGTTCATCATGGCAGCCACGGTAGACTATGCTACATAGTGCACCGCTGCTGTCTCGGAGGCCACACGTAACGGGTAGACGTCTGATTTTCCCTTCCTTAATAGAGACTGCACGCAATTGTGCGTATATCGGCAGTGCATAGGCAAAATTATTTCTTTCCTTTTGAGAATGCAGACATATTATATATATACGCAGGAAAGAGACGACAAACTTTTTGGAAGACTTATTTACTTAACGTCCCAGCTTAACGTTTTGGCCAAAAACGTTAAGCCGGGAACGTATATCATTTAACACAAAATTAGCAATCACTATGAATTACTGAGAATGCTACATGCTCCTGCGATCCTGAAATCAGCCAGTAGTTTGGTGGGTCCAGCTGCTTGCAATTACGCTGCGTGACAACATTGCGTAAGCAGAAGCAAGCAATGTCTCACTGTTTCGACACGAAATTGTGAATTTCCTGCTGCATGCAATGCAGTAATATTTGGCTCACAAGTTCACAGTAGCCTCTACGACAGGTTGCCAACGTTTTCTTACTATGTTCAAAAAGTGCTTCAGGGCCCCTTTGTTAACTGTTAATTATGACAAATTAGGTACCAACAAATGGTGAAAAGATGTAAAAAGCAAAATAAGGCTCCTGATTTGGTTACAATTATTTTTATGGTCTGTTCTTTTCTTCCTTTCATCACTGTCTTGCACATACAGGGTTTGTCCGTTAGGTAATGAGACTGGGTCTGGTAAAAAGAATTTATTTATCCGATCGATACATATTGAAATTCTTAAAAATAGCCTCCATGGGCGTCGAAACAACGCTGCAAATGCAATTCCCACACTGCAAAGGCTCCCTGGAAGTCAGCTGCCGCAACTTCTTTCAGAGACTCTGTGACAGCCTGTTGGATGGTGGGAACATCGTTGAAACGGTGACCTTTCAGGCTTGTTTTGAGCTTTGGGAACAGGAAAATGTTTGCCGGGCTCACATTGAGCCTGCACGGTGGCTGCGGCAAGGTTGCAACCCCAGTACAGGCCAGGTAGGTGGTCACGACGAGGACGGTGTGAGTGTGGTGTTCTTGTTCGTCATTCAACACTTTTGGCGCCAACTTCAAACAAACCTACCACATGTTCAAATTTTCAGAAATAATTTGGTGAACTGTTGTTTAGCATGTGTTGAGGTATTTGGCGATTGAATCTGATACTCAAACGACAGTCAGAGTCCAGGAGATTTTTTACTTCAGTCACATTTTTCTCTAAATCATTTGTTGAAGGACGTCCAGATTGCTCCATGTCTTCAATGGTCTCCCATCCGTTCTTAAGCTCACTGAACCACCGAAAAGGCCGGGCCCTTTGACAGGGTGTCGTCTTTGTAGGCCTCCTAACGAAGGCAAACATCTTGGAAGCGGTTTTGCCCAGGTGAAAGCAAAATTTAATGGCGTACCGCTGCTCCAGCGAATGCTCCATTTTTGACGTTTTCTGTCGTGGCCAAAACTAGAAAACAGCTTCTGCGCCACTTCAGATCTTCACTGCGTCAGAGCTCAGACACGACTGCCGCCCGGTGCATTACTTACCTTAGAACCCCCACCACAAATTCTACCTTGGAGAAGCACACTACTGGCGACTGCAGTGCAGCGCGACAGGCAGTCTCATTATATTACGGACAAACCTTGTACGATCACACATGGCACTCCAGCAAATATCAGCAACTCAGGAAAATCATCATTGCCACAAGCACGCCAACGTGCTGGTTTCACCAGAGTCAGCCTCTTAGTATAAGTGAGACAAAGAAAGACAACTGAAATGCAGTATGGCAAAATAATGCTCCTGTGTTCCAGTTATAGTAACATCATAGTCACATGCACAAGGGTACATGTTTCCAAGCTAATGTTACTGGAGGAAGCATTTAGAGCAATTTAATGTACACTCTGCTTCACATTTCTATTCTTTTTTTTTCACAAGACAACACTTGTCAATAGCACATACCTCCAGCAACCATTTTGGAGCCCTTCAAGCTCTTCGAATGTACACAGTTCAAGGAAAACTGCTACCATTATATGGGAGAATGACAAAACGACAATGCAGTAAACTCTAACCTTGAGGACGTAGGAGCGTATCTCGTACATGCCCCCATGATGTTTTGGCTCTGGGTTGCCCCAGAAGCTGAAGGGCAGCATGTACTGGTTCTGGCGCGCCCTCAGGTACTTTGACTCATCTGTCTGAAGAGTGACAAGGTCATTGTCTGTGTTGCACAGGTTGATTGAACTGTGAGCCGACCGCCAGCCCTGCTTGAAGCGCCAGATGTGAACTGGGTGGAGAAGAAATGAGAGAAAAGCATAGCGTAAGCCGCAACAATCAACTTTAGGTGTGTGTGACACGTGCATGCGGTGAGAAAGTGACACAGTGCGGAAATATATGCCTCCATTACAATCAAATGTGGACCTAGCCCGACTTGCAGAAACTCTGGAGTGATCATGTAGGATATCGTATCACTTTTCTGGATAAGACGTCTCAAACTTTTTCTTGCGATGACGTAATGAAAGATTAGTGTACATTCTAGTGGCGTTATCTACCACAAGACACACTAAAGCAGATTTATTGCAAGCCAACAAAGTCATGCTAAAGCTGCCGCAGATTAGACCTCAAATGAAATTTCAGTGAGCCTATAAAACTCCAGCAAAAAGTTAGGTGAGGCACAGTAAACCAGCACTGTTGGAATGTGCAGAACGCATGGACACAGGGACTGCTACAGCTGCCATGACTGCTGCATTAGGTTAGAAAGATCCTTTCAAACAGATGAAATGGCAGAAAGGGGTTTGAATAACTTCAACTACCCGAGGTTCTTCAAGGCGCACCTAAATTTTTAAGCACACGTGCATTTTGCCCTGCGATACCCAGTCGCTCTGTCACATGGCATCTGGATGATGAACCCACAATCAAGCAGCAAAACGTTACAGCCAGTCAGCCACCACAGTAGGTCAGTCAAAGCTCAAGGCATGCAGCTGGACAACTTGAGATACAGCAACATCAGTGTTGCCACAACTACATGCACCTTCCTCTCTACGCTAGTGGCACAATATCAAAAACATTTGCAAGGATCAAACGTTCAACAACTTTTCAAGATTATGAGCAATGACTCAGGTTTTCATTAAAATTGACAGTGCACCTTAAAATGTGTGTAGGCAATCTTTTCTAGGACGGTTTATTTTCGGTGATGTCCAACTGCAGAGACTCCAGTGTAACAAACACATAATGAGGCAGCACACTACGTACGGTATTGGTCCTGATCTCCAATGACCACCTGCCAGCTGCCAATCAGCTCGCAATCAGGTGCCTTGCTCTGGAGGAGTTGGCAGTAGTTTTCACTGCAAAAAAAGAAAACGAAAAAGAAAGACATATTGAATTGTCACACTAGACCGACGTAGGCAGTGTGGTCGATAAGTAAGCTTAAGTATGTGAAACCTTATTCATATTGCATAACACAGGCTGACCTAGTGCTCCACAAGAAAATTCGAAACTAATAATAGCCAATTTTGTTCCTTTCAAAATATGTTCATTAAATCTCGTTATATTTTTCTTTTCTTCATGCTAGTACAAGTATAATGGCGCCTTCCATGGCGTGGGTCGTTTATGATTGGTTGCTTTCATGCATAAGGATCTGTGCTGTTACTTTCTCTCCTATATTTGCTCGCAACCCTAGGGAGCATAGACTGACGGGCACGTTCTGTTTAACCTGTGCAACATATTGACCTTCTGTTCCTGTTATAACTGGCTAAAAAACTCGCGTTAAACAAAAGACGGTGAAGTCAAAAAGGTACTCACTATCCCTTCAGATACGGCTGTACTCCGTCCGGCTTGACATCGTGAACTGCGCGTAAACAAAACGATGTAAACAAACAAGCATCGGTGGAACATGTCGGTAACGAGCGATCAATAAATGCTGAAAGTGGCGCGTACTCTGCAATTCGTAAACCACTTCAGTGTCAGAAAGGAGTCGGGAGTGGGAATCCTTGCCGGGCTCGATCTTCCGCACGTGCAGCAGCTTGCTCAGCCATCCTTCGGAGCTGTTCACTTGCCGGCACGAGCTCGTACTCAGCGCCCTAAACAAGGACAGAGGAACATAGCATCCGTTGGCGCCAAGCGAGAACTAAAACACATCGCGAATGAAGTTGAAGAGTACAGGGACTTCAGCTACGGAAGAGTTAGCGAAGCCGTGAACAGCGTCACGAGAAGGTAAGGCCAGTCGCCCGTGTCGCCACCTCAGTGGTACGGACGAGCGGATCGCGTTTCTTCAAAACATCCGGCAGCTGCCATTTTTACAGGAAATGTAACGCAAGTTACGGCACCAGTGAACATTTTTCTTTGTCAGCAAGTGGCGCAAGGTAACGGCCTTGTGGACGACCGTTTACCCCGTCGTTACGCTCCAGTTATTTCGCCGGCTGGTTACGTTAGGCTGGTGTTAATGAACCCTCCAGTCATTACGACGGTGGTGTTTATTAGGCCGCCGCCGGTCTTTCTGCGGTAGCACTTTCGAGAAATTAAGGCTTATTTTCGCCACCGGATGGGCTGACTTGGTGATTCCTTTTCTGGCTGCGGCGACAGCACAATGAAAATCGGAGGTAGGTCACCTCTGCAGCGGCACACATCGCACCCCGTCCGGGCTGGCGAGAAAAAAAACACCGCCGCCATACTTCGTTGTGGTGACAACAGCAAGCCTAGCTCCAGCTCAGTCGGCGAGTTGGCGCCAGTGCTGCCTAAAGGCCGCCCGGCACCTCCTACCTTGCAATATGGGATCCTAGCGACAGAGACGAAGGCGCTAGAAAGCACTTGATTCGGCACAGACTCGCCATCTTCCCATCTCACGTTCTCGGCCACCCAAAGTTCTCGCGAAGTCTCGCCGCAAAGAACAAGCGAGAGAGTGAAGGCGACTCCAGTTGCCCGGCAACGAGGTTACGTCACAGCGTCCCGTCGCGGTCCCGTTATCTAGCCGGCTCTCCGGCTTCCGTTTTTCCGGATTCAAACGCGCGGAAAAGGGAAGGCTGCTTATGGCGACCTTCTAGAAGTAGTATAGGCTTTGTCAACGCGCTGAATATGCCGGATCCCTGTAAATCAAGCTCGCATGGCGTGAGCTATAGCTACGCGGGCATACTGGCCGTTGCAGTCGCTTTCAACATGGCTAGACTACAAATCTAATTACCGATACAGACATATTTCTGTGGCAAGATATAATGAAGAGGCGTTTAAACGAATTACTCGCTTCGGTTGAATATTTGATTGAAGAAATATCGCTACGCTACTAATGTTACGTATTGCGGTAATAACAAGACTCGTACTGCCTGAAACGCACTTTACATGATGAAACAACCTCAAAGGCCACGTACGCGCCGATAAAGATGAGCCCTGCCTGGAATACATACACTCCTGTGTGGCGCTACTATGTACAACGCGCGGGTCAATGACCTACGGACAATTGCATAGCCAGATCACGCGCCGCGGTTAACAGGTTGGATTATTGATTACTGCGTGGCGCTTTGCACTTCCGTCTTTCAATCCCACGGCAACGAAAAACCCAAAGCGCGCACAGCTTCGTCGCGCTCCAATTCCGTTGAGAGCGCGCAAGCAGACGACGCGACGCCTGCGGTAGCGCGTCGTCTGCTACAGATTCGTCGCCGATGCCAGCCAACCTTACGATTACTTGTCGGCGCTGAAGCAGTAGCTCCGACATGACACTTTCCTGATGTCAGCATGCCGCTGTGGAGGACGAGGCTCGCCCTGTGGATCCGTGAGAACCCGTATTTCGGCCCGCTTTTCATTCGCGTGACACTGAGCTTAGTTCTGGTTCTTTACCTGAGCTTAGGAGCGTCTGTGTTCATGGTTCTGACTAGCGGGGACGAAGACTGGGACATTTCCACTGTTGCCGAGCTGAGGAACAGGACTGCTGAGCGCCTGATCGGCAAGCTGAAGACGCTACCATCTAGACCCGAGGCGTGGAATCGCGCAGTGATTGAATATCTGGTCGAATACGACGAGATAATGTCTGGCGTCGACCACAGGGGGTGCCACGCAACTGGAAGAGAACCGTGGTCGTTTTCCGATGCCATGCTCTTCAGTCTGGTGCTTCTGACGACGTCAGGTGAGGAGTTAATTTTGACTTTATTTGCTGTTTTGAATAACCAATACTTGGAAAGAAAACATCAAAATGGTGTAGACACCTAATACTACGACCAAATGTATTCCGTTAACATACTGGATGGATTTAATTGTCAGTGGGTGGAGTCGTTCTGTTGAACACGAGGTTGCGGGTTCGATCCCGATGACGGTGGAATGCAGAAACGCTCTTGTGCCGGCCATTGCGCCCATTGCATGGGTGCACGTTAATTAAAGAAACCAAGGTGATCAAAATTAATCGATCCGCTACTACGGTCTGCTTCGTAGTGACATCGTGGGTTTTGATACGTGAAACTCCAGATTTTAATTTTGATTATCATAATCACTAATCGTGCATGCGTGCTAATTCGCTGAACATGTCGCATATGCGCGACAGCTGCAGAAAGGGCTCCCATATCCTTAACCATATAATTGTCATAAGAACTGTGGCCATTCCTTATGGCCAAATTGCAACCGCATGTACCTTCAGCGCACCAGTAAATTTACTTATAGTCGAACAGCTCTAATGTGAGCTAATGTGGGGTTTATGCTTCGAACCTGAGAAATTACACGCTATACGCGTGTTCTTTGTTATGCATTAAAACCGTGCCCAGCTTGCACTAGTGGTGCAAGGCTGGAATCGACAGCGGCGCTTGTGATTACCTAGCTTTTACGTGGCTTGCCTAAGTTGTTTGTAGGTTTTGCGAGGTTATGCTAGATTTTGCTAAGTTGTTGGTAAGCTTGGCTAAGCCGTTTCTAGGTTTGGCGATGTTATGGTAGGCTTGGCTAAGTTGCTTCTAGGTTTTGATAAGTCGCACAGCATACATTGCGCGATAGTGATCGTGTCTGCAAAGCATTATATCGCTACGCGCCACGGAATTATCTGAAATTTCAAACCGAACGCCGTTTTTCCTTCTTCTCGCGGCCGCCGCGCTCCAAGTCGGAGGATGACGCACTCGTGTGCCTGCGCCTACGTACTGGTGTCCGCAGCGTGACGTCGCTTGTGGTGACACATGACTTCGACAATTGTTCAAAATATCTATCTGTGCTATCTGCTGCTTGAATTGACGAATTGAATTTCAGAGAAATAATAAAACACACGTCTTCGTCTTTCTTTTTGTTTTACTTCGCACCGAAGCAAGAGAGATGTACTTCCGCTTCGTCTGCTTGTTCCCACGGTCGTGCGGTCGCGTGCGTAGGTACCGAAACTATGCCACTTTCTGCCGTTCTCCAGCACGTGATCATGCTCTGCGGTCCGCTTGCTCTGCCTCAGTATTCGTGTAGCACTGAATTATACCGCTAGTCATGTTTCGTTGTGCACAGCGCGCAAAATTGTGCGCTGCGCGAACGAAACAGCTAGCGCGCGACGCCGTCAGAGGAAGTGCGTAGCGCCGAAAAAAAAAAACGAGGAGAAAAAAAAACGAAGGCGGGGCCTGTGAAGCATGCGTCACGCGGTCCTCGAGGTCCGGTATGGGAGAACGCAGGGAAAGAATTTCGCTTGCGGAGGCTAGACGGGGCGAGTGGAGGCTCAGAGCGTCTTTTTTGGCAGTGGATCCCGCCTGCTGAAATCATGGGTTCGCGGCACTGAAATATTTCTATTTCGGCTGTTAATGAACTGATCTGCAAAATTTTTGCGGCAGAACGTTCTTTAGAGGACACGTAACAACTTCCAGCGTATAACCGAAATCTTCTATGGGGCCTGGTGAGAGGCCCGCAAGATCAATACCAGTTCGAACTTGAACACATGTCCCGTATATATTACGATATATTCACGTCCACGTATATACGTTTGCACAAACGGAATGCGTCTCTCAGCGTGACATATCATTCCTGACAAAGGAACCGCCCGCTAGATGACTATTATCGCTGGGGGGAATGTGTAAGACCCTCCCAGAGGTGGTGTAAACGTGCTAATTAACGCACTGGCGTATCTTTGGCCAAACAGTTTACCGAGTTTATTTCTCTTTAACATACCACCTTCAAACCGCTGGCGTTTGCTTCCGCAGGTGGCTACGACTATACCAAGACGTCGACCGCCGTGAAGGTCGCCATCGTGGGCTACATCTGCTTCGGCGTTCCGCTCCTCTTCGGCTGGCTTCTGCTGCACGGCAAGACAGTGGCGCAGACGTGGCTTCTCGCGTGCGCGAACGCCTACCGACTCTTCACGGGCCTCAGAAAACGCTTCCGGAGCGTGAGTCCGGGATCCGAGTCGGAGGACGTTCCCGCGACAACGCCGACAGCGCACGCGACCACGACGCGCTTCCGTCCAGAACTTTCGATCGTGGCCGGCCACCTCAGCTACGCGCAACTGGCGCCCAGGGATCGCGGGAGCAGAATTCGCGTCGTCAGCGTCGGCACTCCACGGGGCACGACGGTGGTTGTCAACCGCCGAGCCCTGACGGCCGCTGCCGCGGCGCTTTTCTGCCTCTTTCTCCTCTACGTGGTCTTCGGTGCCGGTGCCATGGCCGCTTCTTCCTCCACCGGCTCGGGAGGACAGACGACGTTCGACGGCTTGTTCTGGATCTTTCTCCAGTTCACGACGACGAGCGCGAACCCGTACGCCACCTTCGGCACGAGCCCGGGTGCTCGCGGAGGTTGGGCTCTGTACTATGCGGTGGGAGCTCTTCAGCTGGCGGCGGCAGCCTACATGGTCTTCACGCTGGTCACGTGGAGGTGTGCGTTCTGTGCCGACAACTGGACGGCGCAGTCCTCGCAGGCTTAAAGGAAGGGTCCCCGCGCCATATCAAAGCCGCGGAGCGGGTGGCATGGTCTAAGCATTTGACCAAGGATAACAGGGCTCCAACCGCTTGCAGAATTGTACGTAGTAGCCGAGTAAAAGAAAGAGGTTTTGTTGAGGCTTTTTTTAGGGCACTGCAAACGCTTTTTGAAGATAGTAAGAAAACATTTTCTATCTGTGCACTATGCTGCCGCGAATATGTGAACCTAATATTATTACGCTGCACCTAGCACGGAGCCAGCATAACCGCTTGTCCTCCCCTGTGCCTTTTGGGCCCTCATCCCCTGTCCCCATTCTTTTTCTGCCGTGTGTTTACGTCAGCAGGGTGTCTACCAAGTTGACATTTCCAAATTCCCCGAGTTTTCCAGGTTTTCCCTGAGTGATGCAGAACTGTTTTATGTCCAGACGGGCTGAAACCATATCGCCCAATGCTGTCACTCTCTGGTAAGCATATGAAAAAAATTAAGAAAAGCTACTTAATCCATTTTGAATACTAAGGAGTAGTGTTTATGTTATTCAAGAAGACAATAGAAGGGAGAGGTTAGTAAAATGCCCAGCAAATAAAATGTAATCGAAAAAAATTGCAAATCCAGTCGGACATTCTCAAATACGAATAAAAAGGAGATGCATACAGAAGCAAATATTGTCGAATATGAGCTATTTCTATCAACTGATAGCAAACTCAGTGGTATGAGGCCCGAACTTTGTCACGATTGAGATTCTCTCAACAATTGTCCTGACATACTCTCAGCCCGAGCACGACGCCTCAGTGTTGCGTTTCACTGCTTTAAAGAGTTTATTTTGGTTTGGATGCGGGACACCTGCACCTCGGCATCAGCCAACACTTTGTTTTTGAGCTCAAGCTCCATCAAAACGGCGGTAGCACGCTTCCTTTCCCGTTCATTCTTCAATGCGTAGGTACTTTCTGTTGTTGTCCTCCTTCCGCCACTCGTTCGCCCCACGGACCATTTGAAGCATCTTCTTGGTCAGCTGCACGGCCTACGTCCGATTTTTCGAACTCCTTAGGCGCCGCGAAAACGTCCGAGAAATCGGCCAGTTGGAAAAAATAAATACACGTCATTTACTGCCCTTAAGGGCTCAAACCGCCACAGGCACATTCGAAAACGCTCTGAAGGCCTGTCGGCACACGTATTAGGTACATCGGTGCTCGTACTGCGACAGGAAATACCGGATGCACGCGTGTATAGTTAAGGATATATACTGTGTCACGTGGCAATAGCCCCTCCCCACGCTTGTTATGCTTCACTGCAATACTCTTACGTATGCTGTGGGATTGGGGGTCAATCCCACCACTCGTAACCAGTTGTCAAGATTGGAGTCGGGCATGAATTAGATGGTAGCTGGCCCATGCCGTCGTCCAACTTATCCACGCTGAGGACGTTGTTGAAGGGAAGGACTGCTTCTCATCGAGAACGAGGAATATGGGTTCACTTACAGTATCTACATAGGACGTTGCAGTTCATCAGTCTAGCATGACTGCGAGAGAAAGTACACTGAGCAGCCGCACAACAGCGGTTTATAAGCACTCGGTCCTCCCTCGATCCCAAGGTGAGGGAAACGTTCGATCAGTAGACGTAGACAAGCCCCTGCTCTGCGCGAGGGATTACACACACACTTCCGCACAGGTTCACGGTCCTCAACCGACGTCAGACGGTCTTCGCAGATCTCGGGGCTTACGTCAGGAAAGGCGCCTTTTTTATTCCCCGAGCTGACCCCCGCAGCGCGGCCACCGGTTGTCCACTGTCTTAAGTCTTGAACGGCGCGTGGGAAGGGGCCTTTGAAGACGTTCCCTCGGCAACTCCCCCGCTCGCGGCAGACCGGGTCAGGCACAAAGCCTGCTTCGTCGAACTCATCTCGGCAATCCCGCGACGCAGAGTGGCGGTCGCGCGTATTGTTCCCCGCACACAGTCGACTTAGCGACGCCGTGGCTAGAGCGTTGCGGTGGCATTCCAGGAAAAGTTGACGCCGCTGTCGCAACTGGCTGGCAAAACTTGCACCTCAGCGGGCCGTTCATAACAATGCTTCACCAAGTAACATTTCTGTACGGAGGCGAAGCTGATTTTCGGGAACCGGCATTATGCAACGCACCGTGCTTTCCAAGCTTCTAAGCCAATCGCGAGTACCACAAAGGCGGAGTCCGTGCCATTGCTGACAGCAGCGAATTCATTCAATAAAAAACACGGCACCCAACGGCAAGAAGCTTCATAGGGAACGTCGAAGCAGCTAGGTCTAGCGTTGTCGCAGTGGTGGCTACGGCTGCCAGCGCATCTGCGTGCGAGAGCGCCGGTTCGAGGCGGCAAGGTAATCAAAATGGCAGCTGTGGTGGCTTTGATTAATGCCGTTTCGGACCTGCGGTCACGGCAAAACGTCCGGAAAATCGGACGGCGAAGAGTTGTTGCGTCCGAAATTTCAGAAGTTCTGATATATTGACTCTATGGGGTACGTGGTGGTGCCGCGAAGCCGTCCAAATTCTCGGGAATCCCGGAAAGTTGGTCGTTGACTGTACAGTGGCAACTCCTCCAGCCGACGACAGGACGTCAAAGACGATTCATTACGATTCCTGTCTGTTACTCGAGCCAGCATTACCGCGGCTTTCGACCCTTTCAATAAAATTACACCTAATTTTCCCTGATAGGGGCACAAATTCCCCGAGTTTTCCCCGAGTTTTTCCAGACTACTCAAAACCTCTGAGAATTCCCGGTTTTCCCGGTTGGTAGACACCCTGGTCAGCCATGATATTACAACCAGCGTGACTTCCTACATAAATTACATCCATTGGGTGATTACGCAAGCAAAAGCTTGCACATGCATGTGCATCCATCTGGACGTTCTAGTAAATGTGCTGTTGCTCGTACTGTGGGTCACCTGAGAAACACATGCACAAGATGGAAGGCGCACATCTGTCGCTCTTGTGTTGGATGTGCCTTCCTTATTGTCGGTGTTTATCTCATGAACTCCATAGTATCAATCAATACCAACTTCCACTTCTTCTGCTCCTTTGTCACTATCAAACACCTTTGTCAGATGTAAACCTCCAAATGTTATCACAAGCTCAATGCCGGAAGAAGAAAACGAAAAGAGTTGTAGGCAAGGCGTTGCTACTGGCCCTGGATAGGAACCGACGAGTTGAGGGGCAATGAGGAAAGTAAACATTGCACTCATTCTAAAGTCCATTTCAAACATGTTTTGTGAATATATTCATAGAAAGGCATCACACTCATTCCAGTGCATTTCTCAGGATTCGAGAAGTGGTTCAGCGCCTGTTCAATAACTTAGTAGTTGGGAATGCCTGCCTGCCTGTATCATTTATGGTCTTTCACTGAACCAAGCCTGTCAAGAGGATTTGCTGCTGTAACAAAGCCCCACCCACAGATCAGCACTTGAATGGTGCTTGCTTGTTCTTGTGCTCGTCAGCACAAACGTGCCCCATTTCGTCACATAGAACAGTGAAAATATGTGTAGCTGTGGAGAAATGACAAGCGTACTGTATAGTTACAATGTTGAGACAACACCAAACCCAGAATGGTTTTGACTGGCAAAGACATGCAACAGCACAGAGGTTTGACTGCATTTCAGAGTAGTCACTGCATGTGAAAAGTTTACAACACTATTATGTAAAGTTTTGCAACTGTAATCACTCTTTTACTGATCTTGTTTTAAATGTGCAGTTTGATATTGTTTCCCCACAATACATTTCCTTCATCACTTGAGAAGTAAAAGTTATTGGCTCATGTTGTCCTCGTGAGCCTCACGAGATTTTCCCGCGGAATGTTAAAGTTGTGGACACACTCCGTGTCTATTTAATCATATGTCCTGGTTATGGCCCAAGCAAAGGGCTTCGGATCTCAACAGTGAGGTGGACTGGAGTCTGCGCATATCCAGCGAAGTCCTCCAAGATTAACTCCTGGCCGTCCGGAGAGCTCACGATGTTGGGAAACCCTTTGGCCTACCGGTGCCTATGTGGGCAGAGCCACCGACTTAGCCTGGGGGCTTTTGCCCTCGGGCCCTAGTTTCTCTGGACCAAAATAAAGTTCTCGCCATGCCATGCCATGCTGTCCTCAGTGGAAGATCCAAAGACCACACTATTTTATACAAAGCAATTGTACTGAAAAGACTACCACATTATAATTTTTCTTTGTTTTTACTGCAGGCTCTTACCACCCTCTGAACAACATGCTGATGATAAGTAATCATTAAACCGATGCATTGCATAAGATTAGTATTGCTCCTAGGATAGGAATAGGTGCCACCACTAGCATGTTATCTTGGATGCTGCTATCTCTTCTTGTCGCATTCACACCACTACTGCAGTATGCAGAGCCACAAATACTGTTGGACAGTGGATGCTATCAGTCAGTCACAGTCAAAGTGAAGTCAAGGCCTGTGCTACATGGCAATGAACGTGGATTGTGATTCTCGTTTCTCTGCAAAGATATTCAGGGGTAACAAAAACAGCCCATGATGTGTCTTCTGCCACTTTGTCGTAACTGTCACAAAGACAACATTATGACAGCCTGTAACCCGATTTCTCAATGCCATTAACCTTCTGAATGCCAGGTTTTACTGTGATGGTTTAGCAGACATTTCATGCTGCACAGAAGCTGGTTATTTGTCATCAATTATTCCCAAACCAGTATCCGTAGACAATTCATAAATCCATCCGTCTGTCAAAGTGCAGATGGACCTGACACACAGGCTCACCATGGCTGCCCTGCCGAGACAAAGCAACAGAGCACCAAGACATTCACTCCACCTGCTGTCAAAGAGTTAACTTCGAAGTTCTGTGTGTTTAGATGACTTCTCCAGAGATGGCGGAACAAGTATGCAAGTTTCTTTTTCCCCAAGTTGCTTCAAGTGAGACAGGGCACGTGCTAAAAACAAAACAAGTATACTTGGGAATGACAGTGTAAGGGTTAAAGACAAGACACATTACGGTGTTTATTTTTTAAGAATCAGCACTTTATTAAAAATGCCACTAAAACACCGCATAGAAACTGGTCTGCTCGTGGCAGCCTCAGGCCTTGCCGGGCATCCCTGCCTCAGCACAAGAAAGACATTCGCAGTCACGTGACGTACAAGCAATACTGTGTACAATATCAAAGATACTCTTCCAGTGTAACAACATCACACACACAAACACCTTGAACTTGACAAATGTAAAACAGTGGCTATACATGTATACAAAACAAAGAGGCACTTCACAGCATGTTCTTGCTGCCCCCCCAGAAACAGAGGCACTGTCCCTTACCACAGGAACTCTAGCAATCACCAACTACAAGTCACTGAGATTTTGCGTGACACAAAATGCGACAAGACAAGCATTCAGAAAGGTCTGGCATACCATCGTAAGATTTCACCAGTTGAAAACTTACACTGTATGTACGTAAACGCGGCATTCCCGCTATTCACTTTCAAGCGCGGTACATCTTGGCATTTTGGCTCCAACAATTAACTCCCGCACCGGCTAAGTGGTAGCCACTTGGTATAAAAGTGAGACAAATGCATTCGCAAAAATCTAAGAATATACTAATAATACTGCCCTGCAGCAATGATCTTTTACTGCGCATGACTATAACATTAAAAGCACTGGCACTCTTTGTCTACTTCTTACAATGCACCATCACCACAAGGTCTGAATAAAATGGAAAACCAGTATTGTACACCTCTTTAAAATGTACTTGCAATATGTTTTAGAGCATTCCAAACGAATCAACACACTAACAAACCAAAAAATTCTCCTTTTCTGCCGAATGTGCACTCATCCTTAAATTAGCTTAATACGCCCTACAAGAAAGTGTAATTAGCCTGTGTCGTCGAACTCCACCAGTCACCTTGAGATTCTCACAGAGTAACCTGTGATGAAATCACACATGCGAATGAGCATGCGATTCAGCGAGTAGCTTTTACACTGAAAGTTGCGACGACATCAACACTGACATATGCAAGGCAGCAACCATAGACGAGCCTAAGCTCAACAATCACAACACCAACATTCCGACACAAAAGACTGGTTGACTTTTTTCTTTTGGCTCACAGTTGCATGAATACAAACGCAACATGATGATGACAACAAACAGGAAGTCGATATGCTTTGGCTTTGACTGGTATCAAACCACAACACAAATAAAATCTGTCTACCATTTTCGAAGGCTGGTTTGGTCTTAATGCTTCCTATGTTGGCCACATAGGGCATGAGCTCAATGTTGCATACCCCCTCCCACACTCTTGAACGATCCTGCTACTCAACACAGAGCCTTGACTTCTCAGAATAGACTGCAGCTCTGCCCCTCGATTGCAGAAGTGATCAACGTGTTTCAGTAATGCTTCTCAACGATTCCTTCAGCAAGTAGCAGCTTGCTGCCTTTGTAATGCCTTTGATTCGACACCAAAATTGCCTGTCAGCCAAATTAGAGTGGAACATTCAAGAAGTGTTAATGAAATGCCGTGACTGGTTGAGCTGAGCTGCCATGCTTCTCTTCACTTTCTGTACTTGAGGAGGAATGTTTCAAGAACAGGGGAGACAATGTTTCCTCTCTGATAAAGATTTCAACTTTGCTCCTAACAGATTACAGTCACACTTGCATGGCAGACATAGATTTAATGACAGAAATAAATGATTGTTGGACTCAACAGTTGAAATGTAACCAAAAGCAGCAACCAAGAGTCATAACGTCCAATAAATGAGCAAATATTTGAAGAACTATTGTAGAGTATATAAAGTGAATGCAAATTAGGTTATTAAACTAAAAAAAAAAATTGGATGACAACTTACGCAGAAGAAATTAAATAGCATCAACAACAAACAACTGTGTAACTGTGCAAACAGTAACAAGACAGCAAACAATGTACCGTGCACATCTGCAGCAAGATGATTAGAATTGCTTGCCCGAGTGGCATCTTCGAATAGTAATCTTTTTATGGTGATAGAAAGTGTGAAGGATCATATTACAATGGCTTTTGTTCAATAATCTGTAACTTTAGGTGTGAAACTGCAAATATGGCAATTCAATTCGGAAGCCCCTGTAGCTTTGTGCTACAGTCGGTTGGATGACGATTTTTCCCTTTCGTGAACTGCACATGATAAATAATAATGAAGAATCAAAAAGAGAACCATTAGTCTAAAGGAAAATAAAGAAGGACAGTTTACAAGCACCACACACTAGCTGTTAAATAAATCCGTGGCAACCACCACCTACAGCCAAGAGTCCATCTCATGAAAATTGATTCATTTGTTTGCCAGTAGAAACAGCCATTACAGGAGATTAAAGCATGGAAAGTTACATGGCAGTCAGCAGCTTCTGGTGTTATCTACAAGTGACACAAAGAGTAAACAGCATTTGACAGCACAAGACAACTGCGTTTACGTGCAACCTGCTGGGAAAACTCGTAACCATGTCAAGATGGTATGGAGCACGTGAGTGCTACTATCAATGGCATGAGCTAGTCACACTTACTTTCTACCACAACGATGAGCAAAACGTGAACAAGGTGAATGCAGGAGCATTCCTGCATTGACCTTGTTCACATTTTGCTCATCGTCTTGAATTTCCATCTCCCGCATTCCCCGTCTTTTCTCTGGATTACTTTCTACCACGTCATGCATAAATGTCATGCTCCGATTAGTCTTTCTGCCACTTGTGTGCCACCATGTACAGGCGCCCAAATCTTTAACTGGTGTGCGCGAGCGGCGACTTTTCCGTGCGTCAGCGCCGTATGACGGGGCGCGGCTGGAAAGAGTCTGAGGCTAAGCGCATGGGGACAAAGCGCGCTCAGCTGGGCCCGTCGTCTGCTAAGCTGTTTCCAGCCTCGCCCCGTCATACGGCGCCGACGCACGGAAAAGTTGCCGCTCGCGCACACCAGTTAAAGATTTGGGCGCCTGTACGCCACTGGTGGCGTGATGAAAATCTCTATACTTCTCACATACGCTAGGACTCTCCTATTCATGATGCTACAGTGCTATCGATGTTTCATGCTATCAGAGAGTGCCATGTACCATCATTATGATGATCTCCAAGAAACGGAGGCTGGATAGAGGAAGAGATGCACCCTGGAAGTTCTTCTGCATATCCTCCAATACTCCGGTGAAGAAATGCAGAAAGAATTAGGGACTCGGCAATCTATCGGCTTTGAAAAAAATTAAACTCCAAGAAATTCGCGGTTTGGAAAGCTCAATAGCACCTGCAGTGCACATCACGTACAATACAACGGCACGTGTCATGAAAACAAAATGGAAAGAAACAATAATAGAGAGCGTACAGTGAACAGAAGGCGCCATCATATTAAGGGAATAATTTAAAAACAAGGAGCTTCTGAACACTGTAGCGCAGCAGCTTCAGATATCAACACTATATCACAGACAGTTGAGAGATTGTCCCTTATCCTGTCATTTTGCTTAAACAAGCTCGTAAAGTGGCCAAAAAAATTCTATAGAGTGTAGGGATAAAATTAGCTTCAGTGCAGCCTTGACGGGCATGTGCATGTTATTACCTTTGACTGTAGCATATTATGTGTTACAAACTAGCAAGGATCTGTCCTGGAACACTCACGTCTGTTTAAAAAATGGAAAATAACCCACAAGTAAAATTTGACTCCTTAGTAGGGATGTGCGAATATTCGAAACTTTCAAATAACTAACTGAATAGTGTCCTATTTGACTCTGTCTTCGAATCGAATAGTAACTGTTCAGAGATGCGAATATTTTTTAAACACTTTTCAAATGTTTCAAAAAATGAACTGCAGCTAAATAAGCATAAAGTTGGATCAAAAGTATGGTAAATGTTTGCCCCTGTCGGCACAGTTTGGACATAAAACATGAGAACTTGCGTAGTGGAGCAGGCTATGTCACTTATGTAGCCTTACTTTGCAGGCTATACAGTGATCATTTGCACTCTCTGAAGAGCCCTGTGCATGGGAAGAAACTACTTATGTGCTTCTAATGCTCCATTTGTGCTTCTAATAAATTTTGCTTCATATAGCATACTATGCAATGACAGAAACTTGTTAACCTTAAGAATACTGGGATGTGAACATACCTTTATTATTGTGATAACAGCTTTCATTATTCAAGAAGTATTTCATGTTTGATTAGATTCGATTCACTTCAGGCACTATTTGATTCATATTCGATCTGGTTTCAAAAATCCCTGTTTGCACTGCCCTACTCCTTGGCACTAGCCTCCCATCAGTAATATCAGCAAGGAACTGTACCCGGGGAAATTCCTTCCCAGAATGCTAGCCAAAAGAGTGCCGCAATCTTCAGTGCATGCAGCTGAATCAGATAGTCTTTGCCTTAGCAAATCAATTTAGTGTGAATAAGCAATCATGCTGAAGGAATGATAATCTCCTGTTTCGACATACAGTCGCCGACCGATTTTCCGGACTCCAAAAATTCAGACATGCCCGATTATTCGGTCAGCTTCGCGGCACCGCCATTCTCCCCATAGACCATAATGTATAACAACTGCCGAAAGTTCGGACACCTTGCAACCTCTCGTCTGATTTTTCGGACACTCCTTTAGCTAACTCGGTCGAGAGCACCATGCACCGACTCTGACCGGTGCATGGTTCGACTTGCTGAACGCCATTTTTGTTTTGAACGGAGCTTCCTTGCTGCTCCACGAAGTGGCGCTACTAGAAATCCCCGCTCATCATCATCGTTTCTGCCTGGTTAGATAGAGCGGCTCTGCAGCAGTCCGATTTCAGCTTACTAAGCCATGTCAAGACAATCCAGCAGCTGATTTGTTTCCTCGCGCAAGACGCTGCGAGCAGCCGCGCTTTTCGTTTGTGCGACTGGTGTCGGCACGGTGGTGTTTGCTTTGTGTGCTGTGTCGAGGTTTCGGTGATCCAACGCGGCATACGTAAACATCGCGTCAAGGGTCTAATGGCGGCGACAGTGCCCGCGCAGACTGCGCTGGGGAATGCCGGCAAGCGGGTGCCGGGAGGCCTAAGATTTGTCGCCTTCCGATGTGCTCCCTACTGACGCGGAAAATGTTCTGCCGAGACCTGCGCAGTGGTGGCATTGCGATTCCGGACACCGTCTCATTTGACAGTTTCGTAGGTGCTGACACTGCTGTATTGACATGCGCAGAACTCGATGACGGCAAGATCATTCGTTAGGTTTCTGCTGCACCGCCGGACGATGACTCCGAGTCGGAAGATGACGCACCATGTGCTACGCTGCCGTCGCATGCGGAGCGTGTACAAGCAGTGACTGTGCTTTCAGCCGCCAATAGTGACCGTACGACCCTCTCAGAGATTCAGGCTCATCTGATTGCGCGTAAACGGAACAGCGTGCAACGGCGCATTCACGATTTCTTCCAAGGCTACTGCCGAGCCCGAATAAGTGCGTGGAAATAAAGGATTTCATTTTTTTTTCTTAATCTGCTTTTTCGGACACCTGTTTATTCGGACATTTTCGCAGTCCCCGTGAGGTCCGAATAAACGGTCGGCGACTGTACATGGATATACAATGAAACCAGCCATGAGGCAATTTATGTGTGTGTAGGGCAGATTCTACACTAACATCACGTGGCTACACCTCGGTAATTCAATCCTGAACCGGAAAATACAACACATAAAAGAGTACTCTTATGCTACGATAGTAAAACTGGGTCCAACTTGTGAACAAATGTTCTGCTATTTGCAGATATCAAAAAGCTTTCTAGTTTAACAGCCACAAGTCTTTTCATGATTCCAACTTGTACAATACGCATCATACTTTTGATTGCAAAACATCACAATGAAAAAGAAAAAAACCTCCATTAACCTAGAAGGCCATTAACCTAGAAGCACATAGGTACACTTTACTTTGCCGATCATCATACAGGGAATAAAAATTACTAAGGCAGGCCCGGATCGTGACCATCACACATTTGCAATAAGTCAGACATATGAACTGCTACAACACCAAGTAAAATGTCTTTCAACTCAGCAAGTTAATTGATGAGAACACTGTACACTGTCAACATGTAACATCATTATAGTAACGGCTAGTTTTTACAATTGCAATATTTCATTTTGCATCTCTACCAGCCGTATGTGGATGTGGAGCTGCAACCGCAAACCATAACCTGCACATACATGTCCCCTGGGCACCTAAAGTGACACTGCTTTACTTGGCACAACTCTTTCTCAACCTTGTTGTATTTGCGTGGTCAACACAATAGAAACTGTGTGCTTGTAGGCATTTGTGCACAAAGCAAGTGCTAAAGGAAAAAAGAAAAGGCTGGGCCTTACTAATAACATAGCTGCACTGATCTCAATCGGTCTCTTTCAATAGAAAAACAAAAACAAAATGACACAAACAGTGCATATGATACCAAATGCTATAACAACGTGCAGTTAGAGTTTAGCCTTGGTGCAGTGCATAAAGTTGTCGCATACAAGGTAGGCATTCATGGAGGGACATCACCTCTTTGCAGCTCTCCACGTGAGCTGGTGCAACAATGGGGCGACACTAGCTCTGCACCAGTGATGATAGCAAAAATACATCAAACCACCTCTGTGGACCTTCAGGCAGCCTTGTGAAGATTGCAACATGCCCATTGCAATCTCTCACTACGAGACGGAATTCAATGATGATGAGTGTTGAAAACAAAACTCTGAATGTCGGAGCAGCTGGCCTCACGTCTGTGCCTCTTGACAGCTGCTACTGGACTGTCGGCAGATGAGCTCACCGTACTTGATGCGCTGGCCTTCCTTGAGCTCAAGCGAGAAGTCCCGTGGTGCCTCAAAGATTAGCACAATGGTAGATCCCAGATTGAACTCGCCGAAGGGTTCGCCCTTCTCAACGCTGATGCCCTCAGAGTTGTGGTTGGACTGGAAGCATTGGTCATTGAAGTTATGCTTCTTGTACTTTCGCCGGTTGGTCACAAGGTTCTGTTGAGGCCATCAAAGAAACGCAAAAAGCAAAGATTTCGAGTCTGGATACAAACACGCAAATGGGTCAGGTAGTGAGAACATGTGTTGAGAAATCATGGGCCACATGCAAAAATATAAAATTTAGTTCCAGCACGGCATAGTTTCCAAGCAAATGCCAGACTTTTAGTTGTAAGTATGACAAAAGCTAGTCTGGATGAGAGGCATATATTGCTGCTATATGAACAGAAGCGCTATCCAAGATGATATAAAAGAAAAACGAGCAGGAATCCTGACATAATGTGTTTATTAGCATAAAAAAGGGGTTCCTAACAACCCACAATAATATTTTCCTATCTGAGTTATTTCATTTATTCGAAACACCACAATTTAACTGCCACAAAAAGGGCTTTCTCACAAGTATCTCTCGTATTTTAAGGTTATTATATATTGCTTGAACATAAGAGTGTCTTGAAAAAGCTTATCAGAACCTTCAGAAAAATTATACTTTATGCTGTGTGCGTATGTGCACTTTATGCAATGTGAGTGCATGGTGCAAGCTTGGACACAAAGACAAGCCAAAGTTTTAGCATGATTATAAAGAGAACTGTAACAATAAAGTACCCTGAGGAAAAACAATTCCTTCCCTAGTATGCAACTTACATTATCAAAGTAAACCTTGATGGAGCCAACGTTCGTAGCACCAACAGCAGTCATACTAAAGAATCCATGTCGCCACCGGCCCATATAGACTACACGCTCATTCATATTGAACAGGCCGGCTATCCAGTTGACGACACCTGGTCGCACACTCAGAAGGGTACCTGAAATATTACCAAAGCACAGTTTTATTTACCCTTCAACCTGGAAAAGCTGATACATGCGGTGTCCCAAGCCTGTGTTTTTAAAAGTATGACAGTTTACATTCTGATAACATGTGCACCTACAGAGATTTGAAATAAAAAGGCACAACCTCCGAGACAGATCGACTTCACTACCACATCAATTGCCAGTGCACATCTCTGAATTTAGGAACACTGAATTCAACAAGCACATTCCTTTCATCATGTTAAGCAGTTCAGACAGCTCAACTCCCAAAAGAAGGTGAGAACACCTTTGGTCGGAACACCAAAATGTAAGCTCACTTTTGTTAGGCACCTAATAACAAGAGTGAAGATCATGTAGGAAGATGTTATTATCCAAAGCAACCATTTTGTACATAAACCATTAAGCTGCATGCAGCATTGTCTTGTCACACACACTTCACTCAATTAAAAAGTGTTGCAAAAAACAGCAGCACTCATTTATGCTTTCAAAACAACTCTGACACCAACAGTGATAACCAATAGCAAGCACCCAACCTGTAAAACCAAAATCACAAAATGTACTACAAAGAGCAAAAAGAACCCACTCTTTCACTCTAAAAATTCTAAAAATGATTACACCCTTTGGGGCGTATCTTGTCCTCAAACAATAGTAGTCTGTTTTCTTTGCATTTCCTTTTTTGAAAACTCTGTGCTTGCTACTTTCCTGTCAAGAAAGCTATGTCATGCTGATAATGCACGTGCTGTTTGTGAACTGCAAATACCAAACATGCAGTATGAAAGAAAGGAAAGGCCTGCAAGACAGATGATTACAGTTTCGGGACAAGATAAGCCTCAATGGGTATAATAGTGAAGTAAAACTACACTCTTCAGAAGACGTTTCGTTCGTGTGACTCCTTTAAGCTATAAAACACTTAGATGTTCATCAGGGTTTATCTTAACCCAAAATATTCCCCATCTACCTTGTGTGAATTTTCTTTACTTCAACAATCTAGTGCCAGCTAGTTTTCTGGTGGGAAATGCTATGTCATGCCAAGATGTGCATGGCACTGCCAAGAGGAAAGTACTAAATATGCATGTGATTGATGGCAATTACCTTTGCAGGACTAAATAAGCTTGAAATGGTGTAAAACTTTTATAGGGTGGAGTTATTTTCACCTTGTAGGCTTTATTTCAGTTGTAAACTATAACTTTATAAGTGTACAGGTGTCACAACACCATGGTACAGCCTAGGGACAGTCATGGGTGCTTTTGAGAGCACCAGCAACCATTTGGGAATCAACGAACCTGGAAAGTGCCTCCGGTGTTGCACCTCCCACTGCACAGGGGAGTGGAAACGGTGATAGTCACCGGGGGCCAGGTACACCACGCAGTGGTACAAATCGGTGTCTTTCTGCTGCAGAAGTTTCTTGTGGTATTCCTCCTCACCCTGCAACACAGGCAAAAGCATTTCAGCAAAAAAACACCAGTCTTGACTGACTGTCGTCAATGCATTCAAAAGGCAAAACTAAGCTAGTTCTTGCAGAATAATACTGTGGGAATGTTCTCAACAGAAATTTTCAAGGAGGAAGCAGGATTCAGCTTGGTGTCTGAGTCACCAGATGAAATAATGCACTTGAATTTGGCTCTTTACAGACAAGTGTGCCACTTATTCAGAGCTGTTCTGAGAGGACCATACAGTTGGAGGTGCTCCGGTTCATATAGTCATTGTGGTTGACATCCACCTGAATGTAACACAAGGCTGTGCCAACCAATTTTAACATTCAAGACTGTAGCAACTGATAAATCAGGTGTCCACACACCAGCACAGCAAGCGTCCTTTAAGATGAACGTGAAAGGACCTCAGAAACCTGTTACCTCAACAAATCTTAATCTTGAGAAAAGAAAAGGGGGGGGGGGGGATTATGTGCCAAAATCACGATTCGATTATGAGGAATGCCGTAGTGGGAGACTCCGGAATACTATGGACCGCCAGGGGTTCTTTAACATGCACCTAAACCTAAATACACGGGTGCTTTTGCATTTCGCCCCCATCAATATGCGACCGCCGTAGCCGGGATTCGATCCCACGACCTCGTGCTTAGCAGCCAAACACCAAGATGTTGGTCTCGGCAGAAGTGCGCTGCATCTATGGGAAACCAGACAAAGGTCGCCCAACAATCGGCTCAGCATAGCAGAGGATCTGGCTTAAGAGTCTTGGTCACAAGTTATAACAGCAGGTTAAAACAGCAAATATTTTTCTCATGTGACTGATAAGCAAATTCCAACAGGAGTAATTTCTCCAGAGACAAAAGATTTGCAAAGCCACAGTGCTGCCTATCATGTCAAGCAAGGTGACTAAAAAGCAAGGTTGGCCTACCACAAATCAAAAGCTACAGTCGAAGCATTTAAACTGTCTCTGCTTAGTGATAGAAGTGTTTGAACACAGCATAGTGCAGGAAAGCAAAAGATGGGACAGGTAAATAAAAACACACATCGGACGAAGAAGGAGCCAACAAGGGATG
Organism: Dermacentor variabilis; assembly: GCF_050947875.1. Lineage (NCBI taxonomy): Eukaryota > Metazoa > Arthropoda > Arachnida > Ixodida > Ixodidae > Dermacentor > Dermacentor variabilis. The sequence continues at coordinate 47,445,008 of NC_134570.1, read as the reverse complement.
TGACTACTGTGACTATCACTACATGTGACTGTAAGACATATGTGAAAGGGTGAGATTGACAGAAAGACTGAGGAGAGAGGGAGTGAGTGTGAAGACACACAAAGAGGATTGTTCACTAACACAGTATGAGGCAACCATAAAAACGGGACAGATAACAAAACCAAGCAAAGCATACGCAAAAATAACTGTATTACTATGATTTTAATGGCTTCACAGTCTCTTGGCTTTTTATGGCCGTTATTAAATACTGAGTTACCACCCATTGCTCCCATTCTTCTTGCTCACAGCAGGAGGCAGTAATAGATCAGAATGAGCTGGCCAACTTACATTAGTGTGTAGACAGTGCGGGTCCCATGGATGAGGCCCAAGGAACCTTGGTAGTGAATAGGTGATGCCTTTCACCTGCTCCGCAAAACCTTTCTCTATGCGACCAAAATGCAGCACCGTGCCATCTGCTGGACTCACCTGGAAACAACCATGGCAACGCAATGTTTGACAAAAGACTAATCACAAGTAGTCTACCTACAATGTGCACGGTCTGTTTGTACAAAATATTTCATTGCATGAGCGAAAGCTTGACTCATAATTAAAATCGCACTAAGATGAATCTCAATCGTCGGGTGCAACTTTAGAAAAAAGGGGGCATCTTCTCCTCCAACGCAGATGCACGCGAGCCTCCACCAATGGGTGCGCGCTCTAGACTGACGCCATGAGCCGGATGGCCGGTGACCCCGCTGATGGAGAAGATGGCCGCCCGCCGAGTCGCATAAGTCATGTGCGTCTGCCCCTCATCATAGTGAATTCCCAGACTGTTTGTGGTAGTCTATATATATATCCTCCTCTAACTACTCGAGCAAAGGGAAACGTCGCTGGAAAGAAATCCTTTGCTCGCAACCAATGAGAGCGACAGAAGTAATGAGTGTTCAAAAAAAAAGTTTTTTTTTTTTTGCAATCATACCGGGAATATTATTGCGAGCTTACGATGCACCATTTGTGCAGCACGCGTTTATTCTGAGCCGTGATCCGGCGACAAAAGATTGCAGCGAGCATCACTGATGGTTCGCCACGGGAATTGGCGAGACTGCAGGTTTGCAAAAAAAAAAAGTGAGAAAACAGAAAAAAAACTATCCCATTCTTGAAAATAAGTTTGTGAAAACACACACACACACAAAAGAAATATTATGCTACTTAAAACCAAGAGTATTTATTTAATACGATGAATGAAGCATTTTTGTACCTTTCCTGCCTCGATCGTCTTCTCGCCCCTGGTTGGTAATGGTTTCAATAAATGCACTGCTTTCTTGTAAGTACTTGTTAAATAGCAACTCATTCATTTTAAGCTCGGAAAACTAGTAGTAAATGCGCGGTGTACATGTAAACCAGCGCAAAAGCCATGCAGAGTGCTGCTCCTCCTACTTTTGTCCCTTGCAATGAAACTAAAAACCAGACGACTTGCAGCGTTGTAGAAGGCACGGGGTTATTTTTTTCTCGCGTTCCGGCATGTGCTGTAGCATTTTAATCACAAGAGCTCTACCAAACCACCAAGAAATGGTGACATGTCAACCATGTTTTTGTCAGCTGACTACATCTTGCCACATGGTGTGGTAGAGTAGTGACTGGAAAAGAAGGAGACTTGTAACTGCGTGCCAATGCATATGCTGTATGCAGTGCTAATGTCTGAGGACTCGGTGTCTACTTCAATGAAATACCTAACAATGATGTCAAAATCAGGTCTTTTCTCAATTGCCGTCCTGTTTCAATTCAGGAACTCAGAATGTTGCGAAATCGCGACAACTGTCTAGCAAAGGCATGGGAGCCATCACACCTGCGTTTACAAACACTGCACTATTTACTCTTACCTCCCGACAAAACAACAAGCATACGAGCATGTGCCCCCTTCACATGAAAAAAAAGTTTCGTGGATCCACACGTGCCAACGTACCACACAGTCGCCTGGGCAAAGGGGTCTAAGGCCTGGCTTGAGTGAGCGTCGAAAGAACTCCCCCAGATTCCGATACTGCCGCAAGTCCTCCACTTCAGCCTCGTGTACGTCGCAGCCAACGGCCCATGCAAAAAGGCCCAGCACCGGTGCACGCAGCCACACAGGCAGCTCTATGTCGTTGGCCCAGCCCCACCACCGAGAAGCCATGCGCAGGGGCAGCATTCGGTAGAAGGACACCTGCACACAAGGCAAGAAAGCAACAGTTCAAATAAAAAAGAAGAAAAAGAACTGATAAGAGGCCGAGTTGCTGACCGTCGCGAAGCCCTCGCAAGAGGCGGATTTGATGAGTTCCACTATACCACTGCTGCCGCAAAGCAAAGGGCATTGCACCGGTAACAGTAATCATGATGCAGGTTGAAAGGCAACTATGGTAACACAATTGTAGGGCTCAGACCATGACAACCTGCTTAACCTTCAAGGCCGAACGGCAAGGAGGTGACAACAAAAAGATCTCACAATAGGAGTAGAGTTGAGGAGACCATACCCTTAAACTTCGCCTTAAAGTTCACTGGAGCAACCCACAACGGTATTTTCCTCGACATTCCTCTCAATGTTGCCTCAAACCCAAGTCAACAGGAAAGTGGTGAGGACTAGAGTTATGGTGCAAGCAGACCTCCTGTACATGTGTACTGAATGTGGTGAAATCGATCTATTAGGACCTGTGCATCATACTTTTGCCTGATCTGGTGCACAGTTTGAAGGAGCTGAAGAAGCATGTGTTTGCGGCCCAGTTTATTATCTTTAAATGAAATTGTATCCTGTTATACTATATTAGCATGTTTCCTGTATTCCCGTGCGTGTTTTTGCTTAGGGTGAATCTAGATGCTATGAAATTCGAGTGGGCTACAAAGGGTTTGGGGACCTTCAGCCAACACAAAATAATGACTAGTCAAAAATGTAATGTCATTACTCCTTAAAGCCTCATACAAGCACAGAACAGATTAGGACAGAGGCATGCCAGAAACCAGAGCGGCCGCAAATGTTTTGTACCATGGTGGCCTCTAGCTCACCACTCGATTTCCCAGGACTGGTCAGGCTGTGCACAAGACTGCATGTAACTGGACAGGATTAAATGCTATCAGTAGTTGCTATATAACCCTGTAAGCACTAACACATGCATAGACCTGGGGGACCTTTTGCAATTGGTTTCCCCCTCTCATTCAACCTCCAACACCTCCATCTCCTTTACACACACTTCTGACGACACACTCAAACAATGAAATGAAACGCACTTGGAGGCCAGAAGCAACGGGCTGTGGAGTGCTGTCGTCGTCTGCATTACGGCTGCGTAAGCTCCTCAGGTATGCCAGGCAGGCAAAACCAATCCCCAGTGGAATGGGCATCCACCGAAGACTTCGCGGGTACCGGCTTGCACCCACTGGTGAACTGCTTCGCTCCCAGGCTGGCCGCGGCGATGACTCACCCCCATCTAGTGAAAAAGATAGCACATTTACCCTCTGTCATCAATACAAATAACTATGAGAGAGAGAGAGAAGAGACACAAGGAGATGAACAAGATTCACATCCAGTTTATTACCCTACATTGGGGGGAAAGGGGATACGGGGATGAAAAGCCAGGAGTGGAGTAAAAGAGCACAAGTTGTGGCTACTTGAGAAGCTGTCAGCACTTTTAAGCTACATATGTCTGCACATTATAATTGCAAGTTTTTCACAAGTAACAGAACAATAAAAGTGACAAGAGTTTAGTTCTCAGGCCATTTGGCGTGATCGAGGTATAGAAATAAATTAACTGCCGATATAGAGCGCATCGTGGGGGCCTTCTATTTATGTTGTTAATTAACACAAAATTTCATTCACCTTCACTCACATGCGGCAAGCTTTCTAATGGAAGAATAAAAGCTTTACTGAAGTCGCATGCTAGCTTGAAAGTTACACCCTCCATCTTATTAAACTATTTAAGCCATACTAACGGCATTTTAAGTTAACTGGTGCTGTGGGTACCTGTGAAATTATGTCCAAAGCATTCATGTTTCATGCAACTATACAGCTCAAGGTATACATAGCACAGAAATAATCATGTTAAAAAGGCTAGAGAAATAAGATGTCCAGTAGACATATTTGCACATTCTTTCTTTTAGAATTCACAAGTGGAGTCTGTTGGATGAGAGTGTTGTGGATGCCCCCGTAATTATGTTTCCCTCATCCTCGCAAGATGTAAGCTTTAGCTGGATGTGCAAGTGACAACTGTGCCTGTATTTTTTAAAATGTTTTCATGCTTGTTATTTTCTTGACCTCCCTGCAATAATGCCCTAATGGGTGAGGTACATTGTTAAAGAATTATAATATATATATATATATATATATATAGAGAGAGAGAGAGAGAGAGAGAGAGAGAGAGAGAGAGAGTAAAATTCCTTCAAGACCTGCATGGCTTAAGTGATAGCTCACTCAGTGGCAAGATATGATCTATTTGAGTCCTTGTATTAATACCACCAACTTAGTTCACACCCCAACTTCACAGCAATCACAAGAGGAAAGCGTGAGATGAACAGGCTTTAATAGAAATTTCTTTTGTAACACAACTTTGTCCCCAATGACAAGTGCTTAGTCAAACAAAACGGCCACCAAGCTCTCAAAGCCTGTGTAACACGAGTGCACACACATGCCAGCAGCAAGGTCTCAGCAACAAGTTCTATTTGTGGGGTGTTTTACTCCTATAATTTATTTCATCTGGGCATTTGAGACCTAGACAGAGTGAAATACAATGTTTATAAACATGCAGCAAGCTGTGGCAAGTATTCATGGCAAAAAACTTTTATATACAGGACGGATGTAATGCCAAAGGCAATCCAAGAAGTATATATACTACTTGTTCCCAGAACATGAATGTAACTGGAAGTTAGTGTCCAGGAGCTGACACTGAACAGTGAGCACACATGAAATATTTGGTTTCTGACAGGCTGTAGTGTTTTTGACCCAATGTGAACTTTCAGGATCATTTTCAGGCACTCAATTTCACAAAACAGTAGGCCATACACTTCCACGGAACAGAAACTGACATGCAGCATGAAGAGTTAGTCACTTACAGTGTCAAGTGTAATTGAAATTCATGCTACACTTCATAGTGATAATCAAAGCAATTAGCTGACACCACAATGAGAGCCACACTTTCCTTAAGAACAATGGTTCGTCATTGTTTCACAGGCCATACAAAAGCATGAGCTTTGTCATACATCTCTGCACACATAAGAATGTTGTAAAAATGCTAGTAACAACCATATTAAGAAAGCAGATGCTGGAACCAGGGAAAGCATAGAGGAAGTCAACTGTGGTATTTAATTGAAATGAGAAGCATAATTAGAAAAGGCAACGAGCCAACATGACAAGTCTTGTAAGTAGTGAAGCGTCACAAAATGTTTGACATTTCATGAGCACTATGTTTAAAGTAGGATGTCTGTATCACAAAAGTTTATAGTGCCAGTTCCAGGTAGTTCTAGTTAGTGCCAGATCATTTCCAGTACAATTTAATGATAAAGTTCACTGTAACAGCCCTACAGTAACTTTGTCACTAGTTAGCATAGTCAATTTGGATTACTGAGGGAACAGAAGTCAGAGCCAGTAAGCAAACTGCTCACTGTGCCAAACAATTCAGTAACAACAGCCAAAAATGAGGACGGTTTGCAACAATTTTTTTTATCAAGAAAATGGGAGTGTGCAGGAACATCGTCAGTGTGTGCCTTTTGGGTTTGCTCAGACAAAGAAAGCATAAATGTCTCATAGGAGATGGACAACAAGCTGGATTTTATAACAAGGCGCATTCTTTCTAGCGATATATATATCACATTGAGTGCACAAATGTTGAGGAACCGCTTCCTGTAATTATTTGGTGAACAGATACGGCTTTTTTATACAATGGCTTCATGACGCCCATTCATCTGTATTTTATCACATGCCATGTGCAATGCCACAGTGTTAGTCGTCCACCTCCAACTCACCCACTCACCAATGCCCCCCCGCCCTCAACTCACACAGAGGCATCACATTGTGCCTACTGGGCAACCAATAAGGGGACTGTGCTTTTTTCTTTCTTTTTGCTTGCATATGCAACACATTTAGAATAATCATACAGCCTGTGCTTACAACAAAAATATACTATGGGAAGCTAATCAAAATAGAAGTAATACCCATGAACTCTGAAATCACAGGATATTTTATACATGCAGAGAGGCCACAATATGTGCACTAAGGTATTCTTAAAGGGACACTAAAGGCAAATACTAAGTCAAGCTAAAGTGATAGATTAGTGCTCGAGAATCTCTAAGGTGTCAATATTATCGCGAACAGAGCCTTAATAACAGAGAAACTGAGGTAAATGCAAGGCATGAAGAGACTCTTCCGGGACATTCAAGCACTTGCCCCGTGGTGAAAGCATTCCTCAGTTAAATTCTGTCGCTAGTGCTCAACTACTCGTTGCAAAAAAACATCTTTGTGTTGTATTATAAGATGAAATAAAATGCTACTTGTCCAGTTCTATATTATTCTTTAGAAAAGAGAACTCGTTGAAATTGCTGTTGACAATGACACGGGCGGCCGAAAAGTTTTGTTTGTGTTCGACTCTGCGCCACCCACGCTTTCACGTTTCAGCACTTTCCTGATTGTGCAGTGCTGCGCTGGTTTTGCTGGCTCGTGAAACTCGCACAAACTGGAAATAGCAGAAAATTCAACTTCCATGTGATGTCATCGAATGCCCTAACAGTCCATGCCACTTGACCAAAAAGCAGCTGCAGTGGTGAATACACCACTCTGTCTTGACACAATACCACCATCTGTCGGGAGCCGTTTTACTCACTGACAGCAAGCAGCAAGGGATGGTGATAGCGTATGCAACGTTACCACTCCTTTGGTTGGTGAGAGATTTGAGTTTCGAAAAAGGCATTCGGACCCTTCAGATGCAATTTTCTCGTAAACTAAGTCCTTTCTTGGCACGAAACAAGTGCTGCGAGGTTTCTGGGATAGTATTTAAACAGTGCATGTCGACTTAGTATTTACCTTTAGTGTTCCTTTAATGGTCAGTAAAATGTACACACTGAAGGAAACAGCTTAGAAATGTAATTCCCAATGAACCTGTCTTGATAAAGCCGCAACCTCATGACCTGAGAGTGGGCAAAACAGGCTGTTAAATTAACCAGTACGAGCTTTATGCAATGGAGAAACAAGATATATTAACTCTGGCAGTGTTCACAAATTATTGACATAAGTTACATATCAGAACATTAATGTTAAATAGAATTTAATGTGCAAGCACACCTTAAAATCATAATAAACAACTTAGTTTTACTGCAGTTGTAATTTGCACCAAATGTATGACAACATGAAGACCTGAATATATAACATGTAAGCGCAAACTCATTCATACCAAGATCCAGTTCATCTATAGCGGTGTTCTAAAATAAAAAGACACTTCTCTTATATGTTGTACCTTCTCTTACAAGTTGTACTACTGCCCAATTTATTTAATCAATGTAGCTAACTGCAATAATAAGAAAAAAAGAGCTCCTCATGTACATTCTTTATGGTTAGAATGAATGCCAACCAGCAGTGACCAAGCTGTGGTTTCTGACCACCTGACGAAACTGTCCTAACAAGAACATACCTCACAACACCCACACAACTAAGTAATGAAAGTATTTCAAACAAACATTATAGGCATGAATGAAGTACCTTGACTCAGTAGCAGTAGCAACCAGAGACAGACAGTGCTGCAGAGAAAAGACCGTTTTGCAGGGAGCCTGTCAACCATCCTGAAAGACTGCTTCGATATCAGCAGCCCTGTCACTGCTATGATGCGAAACAACTCGACTAGTGCCTGACCTACCAACATCACTTTGGCATGTAGCCCACAAGCCAACACACAGGAGAAATCCAACCCAACCAGGATTGAGCAGAAAAAAGATAAATGCACCAACACAAAACAAAACGCTGGCTCTTCTCAGAACTCCCTCACGTAAAGGTACCGCACTCGGACGGAGCGCAGGGGCAAAAGACTCGAGCCACGCACGTGTGAGGCTGATAAAGGAGGCTCCCCGACAGTTCCGAAAGCCGATGCTGGTGTCGCTGCTGCGCCTGATGGCCCCTTATCAAAGCACTCAGTTCGACCGCAGCACTGCCGGCTGAGCGCGGGGTGACAGCTTGTTTGAAGAATGGTCAGCGCTGACGATGGGAGAGGAGGAGGCCGGGGTGTCGACAGTGTTGTCCCGTCTGGATCCGGCAACGACATAGCCGCAAGAACGGGTGAGCAGCCAAGTGCTCACCGCTCTTATCTCGGTTACCCTCAACACACATGGAATGGTCACGTGATAACTCTCCCCTCTCACAATGTCGGTGCTACGCATTGTCAGGTTGTATGTGGAAGATGCATTTATTTTATTTCTTGTGGAAATGGTGCCACATTTTTTAGAGGCTCCTATCTTTCGGTGAGAACTATAGTAGGTTGCCAATGCCTTTATAATAATTTTTTGTTCAACTGTCAAACCTCAATGAATAAAAGACATGGTAAATATGTTAACAGTGAGAGTTGAGACCTTCTTGAGAAGCATAACTGACAGGTAGGAATGGCAGTCACTGAATTTGTAAAAGTTCCTATCACTGCTCTGTCATGACTAAGATAAACATGTGTGCCACAGGTGAGAATAACAATTGTGACTTGATAAATTGCTTTTAAGTAAATTTGCTCAAATGTTCACACACATGCAATATTTGAGAGAAACAACTGTCAGAAAGAAAAAAGAAAGATAATTTTAGACCTTAGCAATACAATGGGTATGTAATAGAAGCAGAAAAATAGTAGCGACATTACAGAACGCGATGGAAAACTAATGGCAAACTTCCTATACCTTACACGTGCAGTACTTAAGCTGAAGTGGCAGGCTGGAACTGTGTGATAGCGTACGACTTATTTCTGCTTGGCTACACATGCGGAACAAGCGCAACTGGATGCTTCTTATCTAATCTTTGGCAGAGATTTCTCCTCGTAATTTTCCCCTTTCCAGACGAGTAGCAGTCGCCTGCGTTCAAGACAACAAATTGCTAGTGTGTGTGCCTTATTTACATCAATGAGACTTGAGGACCGACGACAACAAAGATTTTTTCCAGCTAAAGTGCTACTGACCTCACCAAAGTGGCAGCACATGCTTGCATTCCAAGCTGCTAAGATTGATTGAGAAAGATTGAGAAATTGATGGAAAGCGAACCACAAAAGTCCTTTATGGCCATCTGTGAACATACATGAATAGTGACACACGGCAGACCAAAAAAAGAATTTGCTGAAAGGAAATGCGCATATTAAATATTGAGTCAACAAATGAAACATGCCAGCAGTACACACTGGGAAGGAACGCAAACATGAACAAACAAAGTGAAACACCTCTGATGCATAATTATTGAAGTCGACATTCAATATCTTTGCAAAATGATCTGCCTCCGCCTGCCTCCGTGAATTACTTACACCTGTGCTCGTCACCGGCATGCACAAATGCAGCCAAATTTGTTTTGTTTTTTCCATTCCTTGTTTCATTCCAACCTGCCTGTACAATTATCTCGTTACAATATTCATGGGTGATGCCGTACACAGGCCCTATTCTAACGGCAACTCAGTGGCGGCCAGTTTTCGAAAAGCAAAGGGCCGTGCAGGTGTCAGCAGAAGCACATCAGCTCTGTACCTAACCCCGAGTAATGTCAAAGGCCACCACTCACGGCTTGCCATGTGCCGCGTGCGACCAGAGCAGTTGGGTAGGCTGGCGGATGGCAGTGCGCACAGCCACGGTGACGAGAAAAAGGGAGAAGCCGGGGAATGGCAAGCGTCTTTGTGGCGACCTAGCCAAGGGCCGCCGCTGCGCTGGGTCGTCAACAGCAGCAGCGGCAGGCTCTGGTGTGAGAGCCACATGCTTTTTGGATCACACTCTCCCACCAGCTACAGATACAGCCAAGCGGCTCTGCAAGGGTGAGAACAAGAACAGCGGCAAGGCAACACATCAGAAAAAATATTAATGAAAGAAAGGAAAAACTGCTCGTGCATCAAGGCCAGATCATCAATTACCAATGCCAGAGCATCAAGGCCAAATGTGATTTTTCATAACACTGCATAAAATAGACAACAGAGAAGCTGGAGTGACAGCAGAGGCTTTCAACCAGTGCTACTGCCGCTATAAAAGTACCGGTGTTAGTAGATTTTGCTAGTGGCATGCTTTATTAGCACAGCCAATACAGGCAGGCGATATTCATGGAAGCATTGTGGTACGAGTCTGAATTGTAACATGAAAATATGTCAAATGCACACAGAAAGGTATGGTAAACATTTAAAGTGTACTATAATGCGTCACAAAGTGGTTTATGCTCATGAACAGCACCACAAAACATTACGAAGCATTTAGACAACAAAATTCGGCGAAAGTAAACCGAATTGAATTGACTCTGGGATTGGCCCATGCACTTCGGAGAGAGGTCCTAGACAGCTGCAGGTAGTGGTTTTTCATAGCTCTTTCCAGATGGTGTTAGGTGTCAGCACTGTGCTCCGCATTTACACATGTAGAGGGCATGGGAGAGAGAGCAGGAGAGAACAAAGGCAAGACGCCTGCTTCCCTATTTCATTTCTGTCACTGCATCTCAATCTTTGCATGGCATGTACAATGTCGTACACAGTTGCGTAGCATCACATAAGGTTGTAGAGGGTACATGCCAACGCAAGTTGTTCAGGTGTCGCATGAAGGACAGGGGCCCTTTAGTTTAAGGCCCTTGTAACGTGACCAGGATGAGAGGCTGCCCTGGATGCTTTGACAAGTGTCCAGCCAATACATGGGGATTTTATTTGTCATCGATCTACCAACGTGTTGAAAACAGGACCTCTCTTTTTTAAGGCATTACCTCTAGGCAGGCCTTGAAGGGACAATTTCACTGTTAAACACCAGTATTTTTGTTAAAATGTTGGGTTCTGACTGAAGCTCCTTTCTACAATGTTCTACTTTCATTCCATAAATTTAGGTCTTCTCATACCAAATGTCTTTTGACCTATTACTATTAAGGCATTCAGAGTCACAATTTTTTCATGGAAGCTCACAAAGTGAACTTTCAAAAATGAATATTTGTGAAAGCATTCTATGAGCCACTCTTTTTTTTCTCCTCAAGGAGACAAGAGAGGAAAAAAAAAAAGGAAAGGCAGGCATGTTAACCAGAAAAGCGTTATTTTGGCTACTATGTAAAAAACTGCATAAATTATGGGGTTTTACGTGCCAAAACCACTATCTGATTACGAGACACGCTGTAGTGAGGGACTTCAGATTAATTTTGACCACCTGGGGTTCTTTAACGTGCAGTCAAAGTGATAGAATGCAGCCAAATTTGTTTTGTTTTTTCCATTCCTTGTTTCATTCCAACCTCAAATGACCACAAGTATGGTACACGCCCGTTTTTGCATTTCGTCCCCTTTGAAATGCGGCCGCTGCGTCCGAGATTTTATTCCGTGACCTCATGCTAATCAGTACAATGCCAAAGCCACTAACGATGGGTAATTAGCTACAGTATAGAGTGAAAAGGAAAAAGGAGAATATAAAGATGAGAGACATCTCATCCCTGGAAAACAGGTTTCACTCAGAAAGTACAGAAAATATTGAAGACTTATTCATGGTGCCACTGATAAATTTTGGAGCAGCTTGGGGGACCCAAATAGAGATTTAGGAGCACTTGGCAACAAATAAATGCGAACTACTGGACACTTTCAAGTTAAACATCTCCTTAGGGGGTTTATACAATAATTTATTGTATGGACCCTTAATGAGACGTTTGCCTTATGAGTTGAAGCCCCAGCACACATCCTTGCTGAAACCACATGCATAGATGCAGCCTGCCATACCAGACATCAACAAATAGACTTTCACTATGATGCACCGTTGAATGCCCTATGACCCTGAAATCACAAATGCACATGCACACGCACACACACACACACACACACAAAGAAAGAAAAACTGCCGAGGCAGGTGCTGGCACATGGACCGGCTATGCGCTTATTTTTTCGGTGCCCATTTTAAAGGGAACCCCAAATGTTTGTTTCTCAAAGGAAAGATTGCTGGTGTTGACTACAGCCGCTGGGTGAAGACTACAAACACAAGAATGTTCGCATGAGATACGGGCATGAGTACACTCAAGTACACTTGAAGGGCTCGGAAAGCAAAATGTTCCCTTTGAAAGCGGGAGAAGTTTTGGACCGCGTTGCTCAGCTCCGACCCTGACCTGCAGGCCAAGGTCATCGAGAGAGCTGAAGAAGCCGCCCGGGCCCAGGGGCTCGTGGCTGCCTAACAACAAGGTCATCCGTCAATACCTTGTTTTCAAATAAAGTCTTTACTCACTCACTCACTGGACGCTACACAGGCATGCTGAGTTATGTGTTTGACCACAAAAACAACTACACAAGCTGCGCGAGACCAGGCTTCTTGTCGACTTTACGCCCCTTGCATAACCGCTCACGCAATCCTGTTTCAGCGCACGCCGCATGCAACGAGGGCTGATACTGATCGCTGCTGCCCGCTGTTTTGCTCCTTTTTCGTGTCTCAGCTGTTCGAGCTCGCGTTGTCTCGCAACAAGCTCCCCGCGTGGACGCTATTTTCGACCGCTAGGAGGTAAGGGAGTGGGAGGGCATATACTGTCCGGGTCTGCCAATGCCCGGAGTAGTAGCAGTGAAGCGGTCCGAGCCAAACCAGAGAGAGGGAGAGAGAAGGTGGGCAAGAGGGTGGACGAGGGGCTGGTGTAAGGGTGCGGATGATTTACGTCGCGCGCGTAGGTCGGCGGCAGCGGTGGTGGTGGTCAGTTCATCACGCGTGTGGATCGATGCACGGGTTCAGCGTACCGGCCGCGAGTCGCGCACGTACAGCCGTGTACATCCGCGATGGGCCATGCGCGCACAATCCGGACGATCGAATGTGCCAAGTCACGTGCCCTACGCGTGACTACAGCCGGTGATGAACGCCGCGGCAAGACAGGCTTTGTCGAGGAAAAAAAAAAAAAAAAAAAGAAAAGCCGAGAGCACGAGAGAAGGGACATATGGGCACCGGTGTCGTTCGCAAAAAAAAAAAAAAAAAATCATTGAAACCCGCGTTGCGGTGTCAACCCACCACCCCTCCTTGACCTCTCTCTTTTTTTTTTTTCCTAACGCATGCAGGAAGAAATAAAGTAAAGCTGCCGACACACGGCGTAACTTTCGCAATAGGGTGGGGGGAGGGGGATAAGAAATACAAGTACCGCCGCATTCTTTTTTTTTTTTTCGGAAAGCGAGGCGCAAGAGTGGACCCCCCCCCCCTCCCCCCCTCGCGAACGAGACCTAAGAGCGTTACTTGATAAGATATACCCTGATCGCAAACCGATACTGCGTGACCGCTTTCCTGCAACTCAGCGCGAAATCACGCCAGCTTTGGCCATCGACCAATCGCTCAGCATTCCCCGAGTTGCGAGGGCATCTCAGCGCTCGCACCCGCATAAGACAACCCAACACCATTACATTACCCTCTCCATCAACGACTTAATAACGATCAAGGCCGGCCTACGATCCGCCGAGCCCCCAAATCGCTTCAAGCATGAAGCAACAAGGCGGGAGCCTGCCGGTTTTCTTCGCTAGCTCGTTCGTCTGTTTACTTACTTACTCGACTTCGTTTTCTTTATCGAATCATCGACGCGGCCCCGTATCGGCGTACACACGCGCTAAACCGCTAAGCTCTGCCGCAGGGCGCGCCGAAATCCGACAGTTGGCAAAACAAACAAAAAAGCGAACGCGGCGCGCCGGAACTTCCACGTCGCCGACGCGCTGGCGGCAGCATCGAACGAGCGCTTGCGGCGCCGTGCGCAAAGTGGGCGGGTGATATCGCGCGACGCGGCGAAGCTTCCCGAGAAGTAGCCGTGCGTTGCAGGAAAGGCCGCCGCTGCGGCAGCGGAGCCCGCGCGAACACGGTCGACGCGCCCGGGTCAGCGTTACTACTTCCGAGTCAAAGTATTTTATTTAGGCATGAGAAAACGGTTGCCTAGGAGGCAGACATAAAGGCAATTATTGCCTGACAGAGTGTCAACCCCCTTCCCCCCACTCCCCAAACATCTCACCCTACATCACTTTAATAATTGCTACATTGCCTGTCGACAGAACTTTCAATTATAAAATCAGTGGAAAGCACTGGCAACAATGCATCAAAATGAAAACATTTGAAACAAGAGTATTCTGTATCGCGAGGAATGCGCAACTGAGAACGAATGACATTTGTGACATGAAGTACATGAAAATCGACCTGGTACGCGTTACCGAAAAAAAAAAAAGAGAAATGTGCAATCCATTTGCCTTACCTATTACGCGCAGAATAGATTCGTTTACACTTCTATCTGGATGCCTACACTCGACTCGCAGCGGAGCCACTGCCCGGCAGTGGTGCCGTGAAATCTGCGGGTACCGTCAGCCAATCAGAAAAAGAGACCCAGAAGAAAGGCCTCCTCCTTATCCACTGGCTACGTCGACGACGATTATGATTGAATTCTACCTTGAAACGGGGGGCGATGGCTACAAGAGCGAAAACAGTGCAACAAACGGGAGAAGAAACAGATACACAAGCATGTGGCCACCACGCTCCAGCCTATTTGAATTCGTCCCTGCTAATAATAAGGTGCTCCGCGTCTCGCCGTTTTGTCGGACAGGCACGTAATCGCCATGCGGTCAAACTCGTTGCCGAGAATGAACAGTTTCACAACAATCAGCCGCTCCACGAAAGCTTCGCCTCAGATAAGATTCCAAATACGTGCGTTGGGTCTGCATTTCTGAGCACCGTTGCTCGTGCAACACGTGCGGACGGGTCACTCTGGAACGATTATTTCTAACGAGATGATATGCGCGGGCAACGGGTAAGCTAGGTGGCTGTACTAGCTGACAACCTAAGAATTCAGTACAGGCCCCACAAGAACAATGCATCCCGCATATTTGCCCTCTGTATCGCACAACACTCCAAAACAAAGTTTCCCGGAGAGACGCTGATCAGTGGCGTAGCTAGGTCGTCTAGCACCCGGGGCCCATAGGCCTTCTGTCACCCCCTGCCCCCCCCCCCCCCGCCGCGGGTGTAGCCGGCGGAAAGACGGGTGTGGCAAGACGTATATGACACCCCCCCCACTGACCCCTTGCACCCGGGGCCCACGGCCCCCCGGCCCCCCCCCCTGTTGCTACGCCACTGACGCTGATATTGAAAGAAGTTCGCTACAGAAATGGGCGAGTGCAATTAGCTGGTACCACATATGTACGCGTTCTCTTTGAGCTGAACAATAGTCCGTCTGCCGCTGCATTGTTACGCAGTCGCCGATTATACAGCGTGTGACCTATTGTCGATCACAACCGCTATTCGAAAAAAAAAAAACGAATCGTAACGAACCATGGCTCTATTTAACGAATTTTTAAGTATAACCACCCGTGATCTTACAGTGCGACCTCGTATCCATGATAGCTACAGGGACTCCAGATTAATTTTGATCAATTAGTGTTCTTTGCCGGGCACCTGACGATTAACACATGGAACGTTTCTTGAATTTCGCGAAGTCAGGAACCGAGCGCACAGCCACGCCGCGCTTTTTCAAAGCCATTTATCCCTCGCACACTGTTATACATATACCGAGAAACTCCACAGAGAGATGGAAAGCGAGAAAACCGTTCACTAGATTTGAGCAAATACGAAGTAAACGGCACCATGACGAACAGCCCCTTCTAGTATTTCTTCGATCGTGCGGCTAACAGCGTGCGCTACCCCGAAAAAAAAAAAATAAGAAAGGATGCTCGGGGGACCCTGCTCAACCGGAACGGAGGATGGATTCCTAATTGTGGTTGTCTCGAGTGGTTATCGGTCTGGCAGGTGCCCCGCAGTAGTTACAGGCCCATTCGTGAGTTTGCATGCCTAAGCGAAACGAAGGATGGTTTCCTAATTTGCTATGGTTGTCTCGAGGGGTACGTTGCCGATCTGGCTGGCGTCCCGCAGCGCTTACAGGCCCCTTTGTGTGTGTGCGACTTTAGAAGAACCCTTTTCAAGAACTGCCCAACTCTAGGGGAGAACGCTTCCCGCGAACCAACGTCGCCTAGAAGAAAGAATAAGCGCCTACGATCCCGGACCTGCGGGTTGCCACCTGCGGAGGCGGGCTCGTACAAGCTCACTGGGGAGAAGGAATCCGCCGCCTATTCCCCGACCAGTTGAAGGAAAAAACCAGTCACAATACACAAAGGACAAGAAGAGCGGTTCACACCACGACTTTGGTGTGAACAGTCGTTGTGGTGTGAATCTCGCTTCTTGTACTTCGTTTTGTGACTGGTTTTTCCCTTCAACTATGTACCAACTGGCCCGGATTTCAACCCTTCTCCCCGACCAGACACTGCGGGTTGATACCTGCGGAGGCGGGCCCGTGCAAGCTCACCGGAGGGGGGGGGAGGGATCCACCGCCCATCCACAACCAGACTCGGTGCTGGTCACGTGATGTTGACGTGAGCAAGATCCCGCCTACGATTTTTGTGGGCCTATTTAAAGGGCCCCGCAAGGCACTTCCCCCACTTCATACTCTTCTTATCTTTCACCAACCATTGAAAAAACCATGCAAGTTTCGCACTAGAAATCGTCTCGTCCTTGCCTGGTACGCCTGCAGCCCGCCGACTACGCCACGCTACCCAAAAGTAACGCCGGTCGAGCTTCGAGAAACAGGCATCGCAACAACTAGTCGGCAGCGGTGGGATACGCAACCCAAAAGTAACGCCGGTCGAGCTTCAAGTAACCGGCATCGCAACAACTGGTCGGCACCGGTGGGATACGCTACCTAAAAGTAACGCTGGTCGAGCTTCAAGTAACTGGCGTCGCAACAACTAGTCGGCAGCGGTGGGGTACGCTACCCAAAAGTAACGCCGGTCGAGCTTCAAGTAAAGGCTCAACCAGACGTACGCGTTCCAATGCGCCCGCACGCGCCGCACCACGCCTGGGCGCGTACGGCGTCAGGCGCGGAGGCTGTTTCGCGTGTCGGCGCGCGGCGGCGTGGAGACCTACAACCGCTAGAATTTTTGCGCCCGCGCCGGAAGCTGCCGCTCGCGTCAGTAGCATGACACACCTCACATGACCACGCCAAGCCAACGTCACTTCCGGAACGACTCTTCGCGCGACGTTCAGGCAAGCTTGCGGGAAACATGGCGGCGGTCCCGGCTGCCCGCTTCGAATTGAATTTGGCGTTGCTTTTGTAAAATGCACTTCGTTCGTAGCAAATGACTGTGTAAACGGCTTTCGCTTAGTCTCAGGCCGCTTCGACGACAGAGTATTATGGATAACCTCGTGGTGTTTTCGAGATCGCTTCTCGTTTCGAACGAGTCGAAGCCTAACGAAAGAAACGTTCGAGATGTCAACGCCACCTGTCGTTAATGGCGCGAAATAGCCGCAACAACGGCATATGGCCTCTGAGATTCGAAGATATCGCCGGTCAACTAAAATTGTAGAAAACGTGCGCTGCTTAGCGTACGCTATATTATAGCGTATAGCGTACGCTGTAGTTGCTGACGCTAAACTAAAACTGTCTAATATGTAACACATTGCTTAACGAGGCCGTTAAGCGAAGGCTAGACTGCCTTGAACATGGCAAGCTAGCAACACTGCGCCGCCGCGACGAGACGCGCGGCTACGCGCGGCAACTCGTGCATCGTTTGGGTGCGCGCCCTCTTCCTCCGTCGGGCGCCACGCGACGTCGAGTCAGCGCGGCGTGTGCGGACGCATT
This sequence comes from Dermacentor variabilis, assembly GCF_050947875.1. NCBI lineage: Eukaryota > Metazoa > Arthropoda > Arachnida > Ixodida > Ixodidae > Dermacentor > Dermacentor variabilis. Next base: position 47,427,244 of record NC_134570.1, on the reverse strand, counting down.
GGAACGCGTACGTCTGGTTGAGCCTTAACCGGCGTCGCAACAACTGGTCGGCACCGGTGGGATACGCTACCTAAACGTAACGCTGGTCGAGCTTCAAGTAACTGGCGTCGCAACAACTAGTCGGCAGAGGTGGGATACGCTACCCAAAAGTAACGCCGGTCGAGCTTCGAGAAACAGGCGTCGCAACAACTAGTCGGCAGCGGTGGGATACGCAACCCAAAAGTAACGCCGGTCGAGCTTCAAGTAACCGGCATCGCAACAACTGGTCGGCACCGGTGGGATACGCTACCTAAAAGTAACGCTGGTCGAGCTTCAAGTAACTGGCGTCGCAACAACTAGTCGGCAGCGGTGGGATACGCTACCCAAAAGTAACGCCGGTCGAGCTTCAAGTAACCGGCGTCGCAACAACTGGTCGGCACCGGTGGGATACGCTACCTAAAAGTAACGCTGGTCGAGCTTCAAGTAACTGGCGTCGCAACAACTAGTCGGCAGCGGTGGGATACGCTACCCAAAAGTAACGCCGGTCGAGCTTCAAGTAACCGGCGTCGCAACAACTAGTCGGCAGCGGTGGGATACGCAACCCAAAAGTAACGCCGGTCGAGCTTCAAGTAACCGGCGTCGCAACAACTGGTCGGCACCGGTGGGATACGCTACCTAAATGTAACGCTGGTCGAGCTTCAAGTAACTGGCGTCGCAACAACTAGTCGGCAGCGGTGGGATACGCTACCCAAAAGTAACGCCGGTCGAGCTTCAAGTAACCGGCGTCGCAACAACTGGTCGGCAGCGGTGGGATACGCAACCCAAAAGTAACGCCGGTCGAGCTTCAAGTAACCGGCATCGCAACAACTGGTCGGCACCGGTGGGATACGCTACCTAAAAGTAACGCTGGTCGAGCTTCAAGTAACTGGCGTCGCAAGAACTAGTCGGCAGCGGTGGGATACGCTACCCAAAAGTAACGCCGGTCGAGCTTCAAGTAACCGGCGTCGCAACACCACACATGTACCCCGCCCCCCCCCTCCCGAAAAATAAAGCGGATACCTTATTTACTTTGAAAGTTATTCGCCCTAAAAGCGCTGACGGAAAGCAACGCGTACAGATGCCGTAAAAAGGACAACCAAAGGACGCTTCCACGTGTAGGTGCTCGCGAAGAGCCCACATATACGTCGGTCGCTGATCCTGAGCAACGAGCCGCTATATACGCAAGCACTCAGAAGGCAGCCGCGAGTCTTGGCCAACGTGACCGCGGGCACGCGAGACACGGCTTCCTATACACGTTAACACAACACACACACTACGCAACAACCCTCTCGCATACGCACGGCCACAGCAGCGCTCGCTTGGAAGCCCGCTTGTGTCGCCATCGACCGGACGACCTGAGTGTGTCCCATTCATACGCGTCGAGGAAAAGAGTGGAGCGGCAACCGGAGGTGGCGCCGGCGAGTGCGCTTCCTCGAAGAGCTCGCACCGGCTAAGTTTAGAACTAACCGCTGGTCCACCACCATGCCAAGCACGCGCTACTGAGCTGCTCACCGAGTCGAGAGAGGAAGGAAAAAAGAAAAAGAAAAGAAGAGGGCTGCCGCACGAACGGTCGCACTCCGTGCCGCGGCGTTGACTCTTATCTTACAAGGCACACGTCACTTTTGACGTCACCGCCAGCTCTCGTCGCGCACGCCTAGTCAGTCAGTCATTACACGATCACTCAAGGTCGACGGCGTCCTTGGTTGTTTCGGCAGAGCGCGTTCTCACAGGAGAGAGCAGCGATCAGTTACCTCTCCAACCGCGATGCGGCCACCGTGATGTACCCGACAAGGATCACACGATAACGGTCATACAAGTAAACACTCATGGGTGAAATCGCTTCCCTCGGTAGCAAGATCAATTAACAAAAGAGTGAAAAAAAGAGGATAGAGCGACAGAGAGAGAGAGAGAGAACGGGGGGGGGGAGGTTGTAGCAGCAACCAGCAATGCTGCCTGCGACAGAGATAAGGCAAGTCCAAGGTACAAGAGTGAAGGGGTCGGAGCTTCAGTAACATATCGAAAATAATAAATAAAAAGGAAAAGGGGATGGCGGGGGAGGTTACGCTCAATTGAGGGCGCGGCTAGACGCAGTAAATGAGGATACATGCTTTCAACAGGCTCGGGTAAGGGCAAAGCAAACGACCTGCAGAATTTTCCATTGAAGCACGAGGGCATGTCCTGCGTGGTCCCCCTATCGTGACGAAGAAACAGCTTGAACGCAGGACAACCAGCTTAAAGGACGCAGTGACGTGTCCTGCATCCTTAAACCAGTGTTCTTTTTTTGTTCTTGTTTTGTTTTTCTAGTTAGCTCGTTTACTGGCTTTTTGTTTTCAATGCGAGTTCATTGGTTATCACTCTGATGCCTCTTAGGTAAACCAACGTCAGCACTAGTTAGAAAGTGCTATATGGACACCAGCAACGCGCGCAACAGGCCTGAGGGGTGCACATGTGAGCGTAGTTATTGAATTAGCATGGCGGTAAAAGAGCGCGAAGTCAGGATAACACTTTAAAGGGACACTAAAGGCAAATACTAAGTCCACGTGGCCTGATCAAATATCATTCCAGAAACCTCGCAACGCTTGTTTCGTGCCAATGATGGACTTACTTTACGAGAAAACTGCATCTGAAGGGTCCGAATACCTTTTTCGGAATTCAAGTCTCCCGCCACCCAACCGGTGGGGGGAGTGGTAACGTTGCATACGCCATCAACATCCTTTGCTGCCGTTGGTGAATAAAACAGCGCCCGACAGACGGCGGTACCGAGCCCAGACAGAGCGGCATTTAAATTACATTTGAAAAATAACAGCCGAATCTTTCCAAGGCAACGACGAGGTTGTATTTGAAGAAAAAAAAAAAAAGAGCATGAAAGAGAACAACCAGGCGGAAAAGGAGCTGGCGCTGGCAAATTTCAACTGGAAGAAAGCCGAAGAAAAAATTCCTAAGCGCACAGCCACAGGAATAGATGAGGTTCCCGCTAGGCTGATTAATGAACTAGGAACAAAAAGTAAGGAAGCTATGGTGAAAGCAGTGGAAAAACTTTTAAAAGACAGACAAATACCAGGCAGTTGGCGACAAAGTAGAGTGAATTTAGTTTATAAAGGTAAGGGGGAGAAAGAATTCACTCGCATAGACCGTTGACCATTACATCGCTAATATACAGGTTAGCAATGCAGGCAATCAAATCAAATGTAGTTTAGAAGAACTTGTTGTTGGGCTAGTTGGTACATATTAGCGAACATTGTTAAACTGCGCGAATAAACGGACCACAGAGACAGCATGGGACAAGGACGGGCACAGACTTGCAACTAATGTTTATTCTACAAAGACCACGTATAAGTACACCCTCGACACAGCATGGGACAAGGACTGCGCCCGTCCTGGTCCCATGCTGTCTCTGTGGTCCGTTTGTTCGCGCAGTTTAACAATGTTCGCCAATCAAATCAAAGCTGCAAGCATGGGCAGAGAATAATGATATTTTGGGAGAACTTCAGAATGGCTTCAGAATAGGCAGGCATTTGGATGATAGCTTATTTGTTCTTACTCAGTGTATTCAAATATCAAGAGTAGAAAGCAGACCGTTACATGCGGCCTTTTTAAACATTACATGGGGGGGGGGGGGTATGACAACGTAGATACTAACATTGTGTGGGATATTCTGCAAGGGGAAGGCTTAGGCGACGACTGTCTACAGCTTTTGAGAGAGATTTACCTAGAAAATACCGCTTCCATTGAATGGAAAGGGATGAGGAGCGAGGAGAAAGTTGATATCACCAAGGGAATGAGGCAGGCGTGCCCTTTATCCCCACTGCTCTTCATGATGTACATGGTGAGGATGGAGAGGGCGCTTGAAGGAAGTAATATCGGGTTTAATCTCTCATACAAACAGGTGGGCACAGTAGTAGAGCAGCAGCTCCCAGGTTTATTTTATGCGGACTACATTGTGTTGCTAATTAAAAAACAAAGTGATTTGCAACGTCTGGCTAATATCTGTGGACAAGAAGGCGAGAATTTAGGTTTGAAATTTAGTGTTCGAAAATCAGGTGTTATGGTATTCAATGAAAACAGTGGACAGACAGTGGAGACACAGGGCCAAGAAATACCTCGGGTACGTAACAGAATAGGAATACCTTGGTATATGGATAAACGAAGGCAATAGATATATGGAAACACAGGAAAAAACCATAACAGTAAATGGGAAGAGAAATGCAGCCGTAATGGAAGCACAGGGCGCTATGGGGATACAATAGGTACGAGTTGCTCCGGGGTATGTGGAAAGGTGTAACGGTTGCAGGACTTACTTTTGGAAATGCGGTTGCTTGCTTTAAATCAGTGGTACAATCAGGACTCGATGGCAACCGAAGGTCAGTGGGACGCCTTGCACTGGGCGCTCACGGGAAGACTACAAATGAAGCTGTGCAGGGTGATATGGGCTGGACAAGTTTTGAAGTGACGGAAGCTGACAGTAAAATTGATTATGAAGAACGACTGAGAAATATGGAAGAAAGTAAATGGACTGGGAGAGTGTTGAGGCATTTGTACAGGAAAAAACATTGATTCACAGTGGAGGAAAATAAATTGGAAGCTTACCAGCAAGTATGCGGCCCGTAGGGTGAGCAACACAGCAACAAAGGACGTCAAGCAGAAAATCAGAGAGGCTGAAATAATCTCATGGGTGACGGCAATGAAAAGAAACCTGCCATGAGTGACTACCTAAGAGGAAAAAACGAAATCATGAAATGGACAATTTATAATAACTCATAGGGAAGCTCATTACTTTTCGAAGCGAGATCAGGATGCCTTAGAACACACACTTATGAAGAAAGATATAAGAACGAAGAAGAAGCATGTGCTTGCTGCGGTAAAGCTAAGGAAACGATGGAGCATGTTTTATTAGAATGTGAAGATGTCTGCCCAGCGGTCGATTTAGGCAACGCTGGCGTCCTTGAAGCCCTTGGGTTCAGCGAGAGCAGGGGGGAAGTAAACATGTCCGCAATAGAGATGAGTAAGAAGCGATTAAAGGATTGGTGGAAGAAAAGTAAGGAAAAGACAAAAAAAAAAAAGACCTACAAAAACAATGTTCACAATAGGGGGTCAGAAAGTTTGGTTATGGGAATTTGTCGTGAGATTTCTTTTTTTTTCTTCTTTTTTTTAACCTACGTAGGACATTAGGCAGTTTAATAGCAAGAGCTTGGTGGCGCAACCCACCGCCCCGTTCCAAAGGGGACGCTCATAACATCTGCCCATCCATACAGAGCGGTGGATTCGCCGCTGCAGCTGCTTTTTTTGGTCAAGTGGCGTAGAACGTTTGGTGTCCCGCGACATCACATGGAAGTTCAATTCTCTGCTACTTGCAGTTTGTGCGAGTTTCGCGAGCCAGTAAAACCAGCGCAGCACTGCGCGCGTCGTCGTCAAGCATGTGTTGTCAAGGGTAATTTCAATGAGTTTTTTTTTCTAAAAATGAAATAGAACCGGATAAGTGCAATTTTATTTCGTCTTATAATACAACGCAATGTTTTCTTTTCGAAACGAGTGGTTGAGTCCTATACTCGCGGACAACTTTTCTTGGCTACGAAGCGAAGGCTACGGAAACTAAGCGCGCCTCTTTCAACGCTGCTGGAAGTAGTCCCGCAGTTTTTCTCACGTTTTCTTACGAGGAAAATAGGAAACAATACTATTTAGTTTTTTTTACAGCACCTAATTTGAAACAATACGTAACATTCACCAGTCAAATGTTGGTATTTTACTGTACTTTTAGTTCGCTCTTTCGAGTTTTCGCACACCCGAGACCGTCGCACGTTTTGCACATTCATCCAACGCAAATTGACTCCCGTGTCTTCTGGTGAGCGTTAGTCGCTTGCTGTCCCGCCAATCAACACCCCTCAGGCTGTTGGCTAACTTTAGCAACTGAAGACTGTTGACGCACACAAAAAAAGTTTTTCCAGCGTCTGCGCGGAAACCAAGCCCTTGGGTTCAGCGAGAGCAGGGGGGAAGTAAACATGTCCGCAATAGAGATGAGTAAGAGGCGATTAAAGGATTGGTGGAAGAAAAGTAAGGAAACGACAAAAAACAAAAAAAAAACAAAGACCTACAAAAACAATGTTCACAATAGGGGGTCAATAGGGGGTACAAACGAGCGAGCGAGCTGACTGCTGCGCCAGCTCTACCGACGGCAGCGTCGGTGGCGCGTCGCCATACGGCTGCTTCGGAGCTCCGACGCAGGCTGCTGTGCTGGCTGTCGAGAACTGGGTACACGTCGTACGCGAATGAACATTGGTTCACGCCGAGTGAATTGTATCTGCCTCGACTAGAGAGGTTGTGCGAGGTTGGCGAAACCGGTGCCGAGCGCGCCCGGAGACTACATTGCGCACGAATACAGTCACGCGCAAAAGCTCCGCCCCCGTAGCTTAATCTTCGCTTTATAAAGCCAAAAAAAGTTGTCCGCGAGTACAGTGACAGAATTTAACTGAAGAGTTCTTTCGCCATGGGGCAAGTACTTGAATGTCCCGGGGGATCGTCTCTAATCTTGTCCCGCATTTACCCCAATTTCTCGACTCTGTTCGTCTTAGGCATTCTCGAGCATTATTCTATCACTTTAGCTTGACTTAATATTTGCCTTTAGTGTCCCTTTAAGGATACAATGGTAACCAAGGAACTCGCGTTGAGAAAGTGTGTAGTCGAGTAGGAAGAAGTGGAGGAACGGCGCGGCACCGTAAAAAAGAGAAAGAAAAAAGAGATTTCTGTACGTCTTCTGAAGTAGCATTTACAGTTTTCAATAAGCTAGCGACGTTTTAACGCATACATTCTTGATGCGCAACCACGCGAAGCGCGTACAATCTCCGCATCAATTGCGCGTTGGCGCTTCAATTCCACACCCGACAGCTCGACATTGAAATCAGTCAAAACGCGCTTCTCGCAGTTGCTCCTCCAAGCAGAGAGACACATCCTTGCCGACACAAACCTGACGCGATTAAGCGGCCATTACAGTACCGCCTGTGGTACCCGAGTTGACCCAGACCGACCCGACCACGTTCCCATTCGCTTCGCTTAAGCGTATCGCTCGAGTTAACCCACGGTTAGGGCGCCTCGGCGCGCGCACACTGCACGCAACAACACTGATCAATAAAACACCAAGCTACCACGTTAAGTCAACCCACCAGAGGCGCGTTGACGCAAGTTGGCCCAACGCCCGCGTGCCCATCAGCCCAGGAGGCAGATTTCGACACGACAAGCCGATTCGACAAGAGCTTGTTGCGTGCATACCGGTCCCTTTCACCGCTGCGTAACAGCAGTGGAAAACTTCTAGACGCAAATGTATGACGTCCTGGTTTGTCCAGCTATATTTACACATATTGCTTTATGCGTGTATTTTTATCCTCCCACTGTGTGTTTCAGCTAACGTTAGCCAAGCTGTCTAAAGGGAAGAAAAAAAAAGAAGCAGTACTAGATACAAGACTTACGATGTTCGGTCGTTTGAGCCTTGTACCATACCTTTTGTCTTAAAATCGTATCTTGCACCGTGTTTGTTAACCTCTACTTTTATTTTTCGTTGAAAAGCTTGGCTAACGTTAGCTGGAACACCATACATTTTCATTTGTTCAGACACAAGAAAGCGTTTTGGTGCCTCGAGCTTAAGTATGTCGCATTTATTACGCATTTTGCACAAAAAATTCATTAGCTGTATGTGGTTAACAGCGGAGAAATGTTAGTGACAATTTAAAGAGCCTTGCATTGACCGACTGTATAACGACTGCTTTTCTTCTTGTTTAGCAAGATATCCTATAGAGCGAGATAGGAAGCATCTTGGAACGCCGCGTATGGGCGAGAAACTTGTGGAGACCTCCGTTATCTAACGTGAATTCAGGTATTTCTTTTTGTTCTCGTTCCGACATCGGTTGAGTGCACCTGCATGCAGATACTGCGCGTGCGCAGGCAACATTTCTTGCTTTTCAAATGGTGCGCAGAATCGAGCCACGTCAGTGCCGCAGTTATCGACTACTCAGACGAGGCTCCCGCTATATGCTTATCTACGGATGCTTGGTTGGCCGAAGCGCGAAGTCTTGCCAGACTTGCTTGCCTATAACGCAAAAAAGAATGTCAAGGCCTCCTGTAGCAACTCCCTGTCTAGACAGTCAGCGGAACCAGTGCCGTTGCTTGTACACTACTGAATCGGGGACAAACACGCAAAGAAAGTCAAGAAAAGTCTAACAATGACTGTTTCATCTGACCAATAACAATCTGTCTGCCCTGTCTAGACAGTCAACGGAGCCAGCGCAATTGCTCGTACACAACTGAATCAGGGACAAACATTCAAAGAAAGTCAAGAAAAGTTTGAGAATGACTGTTTCATCGGACCAATAACAATCTGCGAAAAGGGGCACGACTCAGACTCCATGACTACTACGCATGCCACTGAATGGCTTCTCCGGTGAACGTCCAAATAGGCACGTACTTCCCTCTTCCTCTCAAACATTCTTCTTCTTCCGCTTTCTTTTTTCTTTTTGTCTCACTTCTGGGATTCTTCTTTTCTTTCATCCCTTTTGTAACTTTGTTAGCTAGGTGTTAAACGGGGCTCGTTGGCAGTACGTCGAAAACCGGGCAAACAAGCAGCACTCGTAGGGAGCGCGTGGTCTGCCACAGTTTACAAGGAAACACCAACGATAACAAGTTGGGCATACATATTACTACAGCTTCGAGTGGACGCCAACTGTCGCGCAAAATGTTGGATATATACATGCACGCAAACAATATCAACGGCAAAACAGCGGCGCCGGTTCGTCGCAGTGACGTCATCACGCATTCACAACTATTTTCGCGTGTATGGGCCGTTTTTAGGAGATGAAAGTTCTAAAAGAAAAAAAAGAAACCATCGAGAGCCTTTGGTCTCTGTTAGAATTCAATCCGATCCATGTTTTTCATCGCGCCGCTAACTAGGATCGAGCAGACGTGGTCAAAATCGGTGACGTCACAGGGAGCTAATGTGGGAATCCCGAGGTGGCATCGCCACCAGTGTTGTTAGCGAGTAAGCCGTTAAATTTAGCGAGTCCCTAGTCTCCTTAAGCGACAACTTTGCTTTTTCGAAGTCTCAGCTACCGTGGTCTCCGCGACATAATCAGCAACCCAAATAACCAATGAATTGTTCCGGCAAAATTCTTCAACGGGCTAAGTTCAATGACTCATCCCCATTTTATTCAAAGAGGGACGTATGGGCCTACATTTGTCGATCAACTAAGGGCACACCGAATCACCTAATAGTGAGCCTCATTATGGTGCAACAAAGCTTTCTAGACAAAGCACTATTTTGAGAGTTCTGATGCCGTTTCAAAAGATCGGTGATTGTTCTCCCTTTTCACACTGTGGCCGTTGATTTGCCACAGAACGGAGTAATTTAAAGCTAAAGTCTACAAAATAATCAGGACGATGCCTAGGAACAATTAGAAGAAAATTACCAGCAAGTCACCATCGTTATCAGTTTCTGACTTTTCGCTAGAGAATGGAGCGCTCTGGGCCGCTGGCTGACGACCATTACTATTTCTTCTCGAAATAAAACAGCGCGCGAAAACGAGGACGGATAGAGGACAGACACACACACACACGCCACAAGCGCTCACTCGCAAGTGAAGGGTTTATCGAATCGTTCACTCAAACGGAAACAAGCAAACATGTACACGTGACAGGAGTGGCCGCAGCGTCTTCTAAATCAGTCAAAGCTATAGTAAAATATGTGCTGCAGAGAGGTAAAATTCCTTGTCATGCAAACTAAGTGACGTCCGGCTAACACGGCTTTTTTTTTTTTCTTTGCTCCATATGATAGGCTTCCGTCAGTTCCCGGGGAGCCTTGATATTTACGCGCTGCTGAGCACGAGGTCGCGGGATCGAATCCCGGCCACGGCGGCCGCATTTCGATGGGGGCGAAATGCGAAAACACCCGTGTACTTAGATTTAGGTGCACGCTAAAGAACCCCAGGTGGTCGAAATTTCCGGAGTCCTCCACTACGGCGTGCCTCATAATCAGAAGGTGGTTTTGGCACGTAAAACCCTACAATTTTTTTTTATATTTACGCCGAAATAGCATCTCGGTGCTCGCAAAAGGCGGTATGCAGCCACACAGATCGGCAGTGCAAGCCTATAGACTAGTCGGAGTTGCATTCTTTACCGAAGCACCACATTATCTCAATCGTACATTAATGCAGCGTCCTCCTGTTTGCCTCACGTACGTTTTTTTCCACGCGATAAAGAGATCTTACGCACTACACCACTATCACAAGGCGCAAACTTTTGCACGTGCTCAAAGCATGTGTGGAATCAAGCCCGCGTGAAAGTTTGTGCCTTAATTGTAGAGTGGTATAGTGCGTAATATATATTTGTCACGTGGAAGAACGTACGTTATATTGCGCAACTGGGCGCGCAATATAACGAATAAATTGACAAGGAGGAACAAGGAAAATGCAAATTTCGCGATAGAAACGTTACGGGGCTTTATTTCAACGTGCGGCTTAGAGAGGCCCGGGACACCTTGGAGCTGCTCCAAAGCGCACTGTCGTGAGGGCTCCCACTGCAAGACCGCAGCGCGCCCTTTTCGAACGGTTTCACAAGGGGCTATCAAGTTCGGGAACGCCGCCGCGCGGTCCATTCGCGCAGATAACGCTCGACCCCCCCCTCCCCGCCCCCTACTCCACAAACACACACACACTCTTTCCACTTACTTCCTGAGCCTCTTTCACAGGTGCTGACAACGACAGTTTCGCGCGACTAAAAGCGCGCGCTCGCGCGATTGGGGGGGAGGGGCAACGATTGGGCAACGCATGCATGCAGCGCGAAAGGTCAGTCACGCGACGCTGGAAGCAGAGACTGCCAGAGGATAAGATGCGAGGCGGAGCAGGCAGTTCATTTCCCTCCCCCGCCATTTTTTTTTTAAACGGTGCTAAATGAAGGAGGCGCCTCTCAGCCTTTTTTTTATCTCTTCCGCAGAACGGCGAATGACGCAAGCTGCCTGCAGACCGCGGCGAGCGCGCATCTTTCCAAGAGCCTCATATGGAAAGGCGGAAGCCACGCGCCAAGTACAAGCCATGCATACGTATACCTAGAACGGTATCGCAATCATGAGGAGAGGGAGGTGGTTCGATATGTCCGACAGCCTGTGCAACGCAGCTTCTGCATGCGTTAACAGAATGAGCCTGGGCTTCTCGGTGCTATGCACATCGACCGGTTCTGCCAGCATAATTTGAGGCAAGGACGAATAGAGGTGACGCAGACCATGTACTAACAAATGAATTTTATCGTATAATTGCGCAAGCACTAAGTACGTACATCGGATACGTGTATGTATGTATGTATGTATGTATGTATGTATGTATGTATGTATGTATGTATGTATGTATGTATGTATGTATGTATGTATGTATGTATGTATGTATGTATGTATGTATGTATGTATGTATGTATGTTGCTGTTGGCGTTACCTGACATGAACTTGTGCACGAATGCAATAAATTTGGATCGTCAGTAAGCGGCGTTCTTTATGCTCCTGCCTCGTTCGTCGTCTTCAACCTCGAAATACACTCATAAAAAGCCAGAAACCCGCGGCAGTCGGCACTCCACATGAACAAACACACACACAAAAAAAAAAAAGAATATGAAGGGCACTTGTGCAGAGCGTCAACATTTTGCGATGCTTTCTACGCCTGCCTGTCACGGCTGACCCGACGATTCGGCGACTTTCGAAATGTATATTCTTCAGTCGGGACGTCCTATTCCAGAACACGACAGCCGCCAGGTGCAGTTCCGCCAAAGCCGCATATAATAAACGCCAGGGCAGCACCCAGGAATAATTTTCGGGAGGGGTTTTGCGGTTGCAGGGGGGGGGGGGGCAACGGTGGTCAGCTTGAAAGATTTCTATTCACTTAAGAGAGAAGTAGTTTAATGATTGGAAAAAGTAGAGAGGTCGGCCGGAAAAAGGAGCATCTGTCCTGCTACTCTACGTAACGGAAGGGGAAGAAGGGAAGAAAAAGGGTTACAATGGGGTCACAATGATAATGGGAGGAACGAGGTGAAAGACACATTGCATAACTGTTATCACAAGCGTGAGTCCAGGCCCGTGTCGCCTAAGAAAGGTGAAAGAGCACCCATTGTCTCTATCGTCTGCCAACTCTGTGGCCATGCGCCTAGCAAGAGGTCCTCCCACAGTGGTCTGTTGTGTCACTTAGTTTCGCGTGTGAATCAGGCACATCGCTAACATGTGGTATAGTATAATCATACATATCACATATATTGGCATGCACATACAAATACAATTACTTGTAAACCTATGTGAGTTGTGATGAGCAGCAGGCATCACCGCAGGAATAATTTCGGAGATTGTCAGGACCCGCCCTCACCCTCCGGCATGCATGGTTACCGGGCCTGGATAACATACGTTACTACGCAAGAACAGTTAGAAATCAGCGACGTGATCGAAGGCTCGGCGTGCTATAACGTTGGAAACTACGCGAGACTCGAGCACCTAGCTGCTGCGCATTAGGTAATTTACAAGCGCAATATAACGGGAGCTACCGGTCCCCACACAGGCGCGACCATGCTCGAACACTCTCGCGGAAGCAGTAAAAGGTTTTAACATCGCGACTACGTGCGAGACGCGCCGAACGGATGAAACAAGGCACGGACGTGTGGGAAGTCGGTGGCCAGTTTTACAGCCTGCCTCCGTAAACGTATTACATTTTACGCCGGAATACCGATAAGAGGGACGTGATGATGATGCTCCAAGCTGCTGCTTTGAGACGGGGTAGTGGCAACGCCACTCAAGTTCGTTATTCTGATCTTTCTCTGTTCACCTAAATGTTTCTTTAAAATCTTATTACGTTATTTTGTCGACGATTATCGGCCACTTTTAATCGACAATTGGAAGCGCAGAGAAAGCGAATACGGCGAACAAGCTTTGCAGAAATCCGCAATGGCGAAGGATGTTTCTGAGAAAACCGTTGGCTAGGCTTTGTAGCTATATGCGCTATGCTGATCTCGGGTGGATGACACTATTTCCGTTTCACGAAGCTTGCCTTTTTTTTTTTTTTTACCTCGCGTATTTCCGCAGAAATCGTTAGCTCATCGTCAGCCTACATTAAAGTCCACTGCAGAAAAATGAAGAAAGTAGATCACTGCCAGTGATGTCAAATTATACATCCACGTCAAGCCAGCCCACCCTATATAGATATACAGACATATTCAGGCGACTAATAATAATAATAATAATAATAATAATAATAATAATAATAATAAAAGAAAAACTTAAGCGCGTCCTTACCTCCCCACTTCTAAAAGTGAATCGGAGCAGAAGTCAAACAGGACATTGCCTAATTTGCATAACCCTCCCGTTGGGTGCCCTTATCGCCGCTCTTCGCGTACACGCATTTCGCGCGGCCATTCCGCATGGCTTCACCTCGTCGCACGTCACGCAATATTGTTTTCGCTCTGTACACAGCCCGGGAATCTGTCGCGACTCACAGCGGCCTCCGATATTTATTACCAGGCCATGATGGACCAGCATTAAACCTACACCGCGTTTGTAAAACTTATGCGTCAGTACCAATCCACGATGGACCAGCATTAAACGTATCCGCGTTTGCAAAATGTATGCGTCAAGACACGTATGCGCCTTCCCCGACATTTTCTTTCAGACCCTCTTATCGAATCACCTAACAGGAAATTGCCAAATCTATTCTTGTTGCCCGAGTTGGAAAGGCAGGGACAAGGTCTCACTGGAGTGTGAGGTCGCACCGAACGAGCCCCTACTGAATGTGGTCTCAACGAGGACCCACTGAAATAATCGAACTGCTCAGGAACCTACAGCGTCATATTATACCACATTGCTCGGGCTCACTGAAGGCGTTCCCGAATGGTTCGTCTTCAAATATAAAATCTATCCTCAGTGAAGAATGCCTCCCCGCTCCCCCCCCCCCTTTTTTTTTTCGAGCGAGAGAGCGATTCGGTGTATCTGACGTACTCTTTCAGTCACGAAACGTCGAACGAACGTCCATTTTAAGAGAGGGCGCTACATCTAATACGTCTCGCGAGCCTCGTGTACCGCATTTCTGGGCTTCGGCATGCACAACCATTTGCGAACTGTTGCACATGCAACGCGGAATCTCGTCGAAAAAATTGTTAATTTGCGAAGTCGCAAATCCCTCCGAAGGCAGAAGGACAATGCTAAGACAAATCCGCGTGCATGTGTACTACCGCCTCAATTTTCATGCTGGATGGATGGATGGAAGGTAGGAGCGTCCCCTTTGAAACGGGGTGATGGCAGTTGCCACCATGCTGGAAACTACAATTGGAAACTGCGAACCCTTGCGGCTCCCGCGGACACTAATTATATAGAGCCATGGCCTCCGAGATCACACCCCGCGCGCGGGATGATCTCAGAGGATAGCAGGGTGTGATCTCGGAGGCTATGATATAGCACAACACGAGTGCGTTCCCACGGGAAACATTACCTGCAGCAAAACCTAAAGACACTACGTCCAAGATTTTTGTTTCTTTTTAAGAGGAATGACTTCCCACTTTTGCTCGTTTCCTGGGGGTTGGCGGTCGGACTTGCCATATAAGGCGCCGGTGCAAATAAGGGTTCATGCCCTCGCACCACCGAGTGAGGGGGGGGGGGGGGCGTGTTCGCCGCCGAACGGCGACTTTTTGATGTGCACGTGATATCACATGCGAGCTTTGATGCGTCTGAAGGTTTAGGTGCGGTAACGCAGCGTTTGGCAAGGAAAACGTTCGCTCGTTCGTTCGGTCGGACTATTAGCTTACACTGACAATGACTGTCAATGGTTTCTGCCCAAAGTTCTTTTTCTCTTTCTTTCTTTTCCAGTGAAGCCGAGTCGTGTCGTCTCACGATTCGAGCACTCGCCAACTTGTGAAGCGGAGAAATTGCGGCCCCAAGGTCGCGGCGCTCTTCGAGCGTCTATTTCCCGAACGGGAAAGCACACGAGAAAAACAAAGCGTGGAGCAGAGATGCGTGACATGTACACGCGGCGCGCGGTGTTTCTTTTGTTTCAATGATGCCAACAATGCAGGCAGGGGCCGTAACTCGCGTCCACAAGGCGTAGGCGAAAGGGGGAGGGAAGGGAGAGGGGAATCGATGTCGTGCGCAGTGAAGCAACAATACAAGGCGGGGTCGCGCAAATACGTCGACGAGACTCGTATCGTAGAGGGGGATCGGCACGCGAAGCGCGCGTTTCACGAGACTCGCGATGTCGATCGCGAGTGTCTCGAGAGAGAAGTGCGCAAAGAGCGAAGACGACGCATTCGAGGAGGACGCTCTGTGGTCAATAAAACGTCCATCGGAACATAGCCTCCGAAAAACAACAACGTCCAGAGTGCGCGAAGAATATAAGTGTTTGCTAAAGTGAACACGCAGCTAGTAAAGATGATTAATAATAACTGATCACTCAACAAAGTCAATCAAACATAACAGCGACGAAGTGAGAAATGCTTTTTTTTGTTTGTATTGCTTGAACGTTACATCCAAAAATACCGCAGAATCCCTTCCAACACGAACTCGAAGGGGAATTCTTTTTTTTTCGGGGGGGGGGGGGGGCGGGAGCGGGGGATTTACGTGCCAAAACCACTTTCTGATTAAGAGGCACGCCGTAGTATAGGACTCCGGAAATTTCGACCACCTGGGGTTCTTTAACGTGCACCTAAATCTAAGTTCACGGGTGTTGTCGCATTTCGCCGCCATCGAAATGCGGCCGCCGTGCAGTGAAAATTTGTTGGTCTTATCAGAAACCACATAACTTAACATCAGCTATTCCTGTTGTGCCAGAATATCCACTACACAAAAGAAACGAAGCAGCGTTAAAACCAAAAGCGGGGAGTAAGAAGATGCTTTCGTTCGATTTAAATTATAAGTTTTATGCACTCTTCACTGAGCTGCTGAGTAACTTCCTCATATCCGAAAATTCGTCATAACCGGGTTTCGCCTTAATGATTCCGATATGGAAGTTGCGTAGCGAGCGTAAATGAAGCGCGAATCGGCGCGCTAGCGCTTAATAACCTGTGCCAGGCTCTTTGTACACAATGCGAGGCTACGCGAAATTCCGCAAGTATGCGTCTCCACGTACAGTTTGAACTAACCACGACGGCAGACTTCAGGTCGGAGTCGAAATTAAGGTGTCAACACGCGGGCGGCTTTCTCTCCCTCGCACCGCCCAAGCTTTGAAAACGCGCGCCTCAGGTTCAACAGTGCTACTTAGCTGGAATGTAGCCATCTTGGTTAGGGCAAAATAATTTGGTCGGAAAGCCTGCTTACGGAATATCGCCTATCCCGTATTGCGCACGCCAAAACATTTAAAGCAGAAGCACTGATGAAAATAATGATATTCAAGATGGCCCGCAAGCATCTTAAGATACAGTTTGAATGATATATCACATATGCGTGTAAGCTGTTTTAATATGTACGTGCTGGCTCTCGGTACGTCATCGTGTTGAAGTGAATTCTGGAACTTTACGTTACAAAACCACGACTTTATTATGAAGTACGCCCCAGTCTCCGGATCAACATTCACCACCCCAGTTTCTCCAACGTGCACCTAAATCTAAGTGCGCGTGCGTAATTGCACTTCGCCCCCCATGGAAATGCGGCCGCCGCCGCGGCCAGACTCCAACACGCGACATCGAAAATCAACAGCGCAACGCCATAGCAATAATAAGTTACCCGTGGCGGGCACGTCATCACGTAGCGGATTCACTTCTGTAACTCTTTTTCGCGACGTTTTAGATCCAGCATAGATTTTCATTTGTCTCGACGAGTGCTTTCCAAGCGTGCCAGATATGGAATAGACGTTCTCGTATCTGAGGCTCCTGTAAAGAGTTCTCAAGCGAAGTCCCGCATTCTGTGGACTCGACAAAACTAGCAGAAGAATTTAAAATTTCCCATCCACATTTTGCAGCAGCACGCTTTTCGTGATTGTGAAAAAGTGAAAAAGAAAGAGAAATGCAGTGAGACTAAAGTTCTAGTGGCCATAATTAAGTCACGGACACGCTTAACGGGATAGAAGTTTGCTAGCCGCGCGGTTTTAATCACCCGCGTAAATGTTCGACACTGGTTTCAATGTGCATAACATCGTCACCACGTAATGCAACATCCCTTCCCGCCTTCGCCTTCATCTACGCTGCACACGCCAGAGAAGATCCTCGGCAAACCGATAGAGACAGAAAGACTGCAAATTCCCTCGCTCTCGATCTAACATAGACAGAGACAAATTTCCCCGACCATTATGATAATCGCTAATGCTAAATTTGAGCGCAATTCTATACGTGTTTTCATTTCGCGATATAGTGGCGGGCGCGGAAAATCTACCTCCTGCGGCACGCTGCAAACGGAGCGAAGTCTGGAGTGACAGTCTCGCCAATCGGGAGATCGGGAGAGGCAGCGCGTGGGTGACGCGTGGGCGCGAATCACAGCAGCCGCCGCCGCAGACAGACCTCCGCTCATGCAGCGCTTTGCGTCCATACAGACGACGCGCACTACGCTGACGCCATCTCGTAGCCATCGTCGCCGCAGGGCCCCATCTTGCGCGGCACTATACGCCTTTCTTCTCACGCTTTCGCCATACCTTCCTCCTCGCGCTGTCTTCGGTATCGCCGTATTTCAACGACCGCTGCGCTCAGCGTTCATCCTCCGCTGTGCTCGTTCACTCGGTTACGAGATACGACGCCGACGCAGGCACTAGCGCTTAAGCGCTGCGCTATAAATAAAGTAAATAGAGAGAAGTGCGATGGCCGAGGCAACCTGCTAAACTGAGCGCAGCCGTAGACGAAACAAAAACATGGTCACCCGAGTACATGTACAGCGCAACTCCCAGCCGCAATGCACGGTTCACTTGCCCTCCATTCGATTCTATGTTGTCCGCATCGCTCGTTGAGAATTTGTGATCGGCTGATCCTGGTGATAACCGCGACAATCGTGCACCTATCATTACGGTTCGAGCCTCGGTCATTATCTGTGCCCAGCACAGGCGTTATATATTCGAGCGTCTGATAAAAAAAGAAAGAAAAATATGTAGATGGCAGTTTTATTTTAGTGCTAATAGAATTTCTGAAAGTCTCGTTTCAGGTCGCGCAATTCATTTGTTGAGCTAGAATACGCGACGAGGCGGACATGCACGAGCATTCGAAATGAAGAATCAACTACGTCTAACGAAATCTCGCTAATCAACTTTTTAAACTAATTACTCAAAGGCGCCTATCGCAGTTTCGGAATTGCACCCGTTGAGTTCGTTAGGCAAATCTGATTGGAACGAATTCTGAGATGTTCGTTCCCCCATTTTGGTGTTCCACTTTTGTTCCAGTTCCAGCAAGATTCGCAGGCCACTGTTCACAACTTCCAGCCAGCACGAAAGCGCCAATTCTTTTTATGCGAGAGGGCGCCACAGCGGTGCACGGTCGTAAAATTAAAAAAAAAAGGAGAAAAAAAATAATAAAAAAGGAACGTGATGACAGTGCACGCCGATTTAATGCTTTCAGTACCCGCAAGCCTGTTTCGTCACCTTTTCGATATCTGCGACACAGACAAAGGCGCACTTTCATTTATGACATCCCAGTTGTAATGTGCACAGTTTATCACGGAAGTGTGTTTAGCGGCGCCCATCTTGACCTGTTAACGCTGGCGTTTTGATCTGCAATGAGCAAATGCACGGAATTAAATTTTAATGTAGGAATATATATATATAATGTAGGAAATTCGGGAATACAACGTGCGATATACCTGACGAACTGGCGTTTTCTACCTGTAACAATGGAATGCGCGGTGTTACAGCTCGTCCGGCGCTTTATGACCGTGCTATAATTCTGCGTCACTCTCTCTCTCTTTATATATATATATATATATATATATATATATATATATATATATATATATATATATATATATATATATAAGCTTAAAGACTGTTCATGTAACGTGCTCAGGATGGCAACGATTCCATTCGCTCGCTTCTATTTCCTTATCATCCAACGTTCACGATCGGCCGATCCTGGCGATAACCACGGTGTCGATAACGTCGGCGTACCTGTGACGAGGCGTGAAAAGGAATAGGGCGTGGAATGGAATCGGCACATTATCCTCGACCCTGCTCTCGCTATGCGCTCGCGCGCGTGTGCTAGCACCACGATTCTTGATGAGCACAGGTTGCGGGTACAGAGCTGCGTACACACAGCTTACACGCGAGCGCCTGCTCTGGACAGTATATATATACACGTCGCTATAGCATCGCCGACGGTGATCGAGTGACACTGGGGCCCCGGAACTGGGGTTTGACGGATTGTTTACTCGCTCAGACATTTCTCAAAAAGGAAAGAAAACTTGTAGAAGGACTGCAGAAGAGAAAAGGTGCGAGATCGCTGGCACCGCCCCGTCGCCTTGCGGCATTAAGAGACCCTACAGATGTGACGTTATCTAGAAAACGTTTGTGTGTGTGAATGAATGAATGCATGAATGAATAAATGAATGTGGTTTTACGTGCCAAAACCGCGATTTGATTATGAGGCACGCCGTAGTGGGGGACTCCGAATTAATTTTGACTGCCATAGGATATTTAACGTCCCCCAAAAATGCACAGGGCACGGGTGTTCGTCCCTATCGAAATGCGGCCGCCGCGGCCGGGATTCGATCCCGCGACCTCGTGCTTAGCAGTGCAGCACCACAGCCGCTAAGCCACCGCGGCAGGTACATTGCAATTTGCGCGCGATTGTGGCTAGTGAATATGCGTGGATATCGACTTGGGAACTAATTTTGAGCATGGCGCCAGTTTCGGAATATGCGCCGTCAAACTTGTTGTGAAAATGCACTGTGCTCTGCTTATCCTTTATTTAAAAAAAAAAAAAATAGAACAAGCTCTTTTATGCATTGGAGCACGAAAGTAACCGGAAGGCAAACATATTTCGTAGCACACATTGAAAATTAATGTTTCGAAACTGGTGTCACCCTCACAAAGCGTTCAAAGTGCATACGCCTTACGAACTCGCCGGCTACGATTCGTAAATTGCAATATGCGCATAAGGTAATTAATTAACGTGTTATTTAGTGGCCTTTTGTTAATTAGTGGTCTGTTCATTTTTGATTTCCCGTGAAAGTAATGTCCGCCTCATCGAGTAATTTAGATCAAGGGTTTGAATTGTGCGATCTGCCACACGCACATCTTTTTTTAAAAGTTTGGTGTAAAGGCACGACGGACAAAATAGGAAGACCACGAATCCAAAAGAACACGAATCCAAAAGTACTGCGGTGACCGGAAACGGTCGGCGCACGCTAGCGTGCATAAAAGCGTAAGAATTATCCGGAGGAGATTTGCTTCTGCGTATAATCACTAAAAATTAACTAAGGAGGTGTGCCAACGTGTCTAAATTAATTACTGCGATATATATATAAGGAATCTACTTGTATTAAGTGAATTGAGTTAAAGAAATGATAAATTAATGGAAATGAAAGCGGATGCAAACACAACTGGCCCTGGCCGAAGGTGGGATACGAACAAAGTGAGCTACCACGGCGCCGTTTTCCCATCCACTTTCAGGGGCATTTATGTTCTATCTATTACAACTAACCCTGGGAACGTTAGCCAGCGCCACCACCCACAAACCTTGGCGACTGATGCGGAACATCATTTCTGCCGCAGGCGTCACGAGTAAGTGATCCTTTTGGGTGAAGGCAACAGGCCAATAAACCCACACATGCTACCTGAAGGCACCAATCTTACCGGATTCGGGACCCTCGCAATGTAATGAACGAGAAGAACATCCGCCGCCAAGACTTGTGAGTGGTGACGCTCACTCCCAGGGTTAGTTCTAGCAGTGAACACGAGTGCCCCAGAAAGTGGATGGGAAAACGGCGCCGCGGTAGCTCAACTGGCAAGAGCGTCGCACGCGTAATGCGAAGACGTGGTTTCGTATCCAACCTGCGGTCAGTTGTTTCTTCAACTACTTTCATTTCCATTAATTTATAATTGCTTTAACTCAATTAGCAAGTACAAGTAACCTCCCCTATGTTGTCTTTGTTCCCTTCTATGACATATATATATATATATACAAATAAAAGGGTACAACAGAACTATAAGAGTGCGTAGTGCTACTGCATGGTGTGAGAGAACATTTACGTTAAACAAAGCGGCCGATAGTGATGCTGAAAGTTCTGGCGGTGTACAAACATTCAATCGCAAGATACTCGGGCTAGAACTTGTGCAATTCTCGTGAAAACTCTTTTACAGTTTTAATTTTTAGAATTTTCTCACCTAAACCAAGTTCTTTCTTTCTTTATTTTTTTCTGGCTGACCGACATGCTTAGAAGATAACTTCCCAGCGCCTTCAGCTTCATTCGGGTTTTAGAAAGGGGCCCAATGTTCCGTTACTAACACACGCCGCGAAATGGTTGAATGGCTTCGTAAGCGGCGTATATACATACAATGGAAACAATGTCACAAACAGGCAGGCCTATCCCGCGTTGAATGAAACTGAAAAGGAAGGTCTCTTCAAGACTGACGCGCACCGGAGCATGACACATGCGAAGGGAGAGAGTTCCATTACACACACGCGCGCACGCGGCTACAACGTCCGAACTTGCGTTTCGTGTTTCGCTTTCGTCATATGCCCGGTACTTATTCCGTGCAACTTTCACTTCAACCATAGACACCACCCCCAACGGTGCCGAGAACGATGCGTACGACACCATCAAGGAAAATAAATAAGGTAAACAGGAAAGAGAGACAGAGCGAGAGAGATAGAAAAAAACAATTAAGAAGAAATGTGGATATAAAAAAAAACGCCAAGGAAAATGACAAGGAATGCCCCTGACCGTATTGTGAAGCGAAGCGGGTGCTGTCCCTTTGCTATGACCAACGCGAACTCCCGCTGGGTCGCTCGCTCTCGGAACACGCATCAGGGGGGTACGGACGAGAGACCTTGGCAGTGGCAGGCAACCACTGGTTGCGCAAAAGAGAAAAAAAAAACCGCGCCGACACGGAATGTGAGAATGCCCCGAGGCGAGCGGTGCTAGAGCCACGGGAATCATTATTTTTTTGAGTGACTCTACGCGGCGCCGATTAGCAGGGCCCCAAGGCGACGACTGCGGACCCTGTTATTACGGTCCTGACAAGAGTGCGAGTCGCCGACTCCCTCGCTAGCCGTCTGAGTGTTCTCATCCCGCGAACGGCATGACAGGGTCGGACCTAAAGTTTTCGCGGCCTGAGTAGGACCAAGGTAGGGGCCATAAAATGCATTACTCAGTATCGTGCTGTAGTAGTACGCCGAAAGCTACATGGGCACACGGACTAACGAGTTAAAAGGAAACATTTCTAATTCTAAGCGAGTTGACGCGCAGATATTACGTATTATCCCTACAGACGGGCCCAAAGGCCCCCAAATTAAGATGCTTTTTCAGATGAAGCAACAAAACAACGTCGAAACCAAATTCATGTCGCTCCGAGTGCAACGCTGCTGCAATTCTTCGGTCGAAAAAGAAGCACGACATGCGACACGGCCAGTTGATAGCATTCATTTGACGAGTACAGCAAATGGAGTGTCGCTGTTTACACATTCACAAACAAAAACAAACGCTACCCTAGAAGACGAGATACGAGTAAACACGGGTAGGCGGCCAAGACCCAGCCTACAGCTTATTCGTTTCATTCGCCAAATGTATCGTTCCCGTGTGGTTACCGTCCTTCTCCAGACGGGGCCAGCTAAGTACTGTTGCATGAGACGCGGTAAACGAAAATCCGCGATTGTTCACTGCAACCTCCAGCGAACGCAATAACACTCATCATGCTATGAAAACAAACGTCGGGCGGCGTGGTGTAGTCTGGAGGCGAGCAACAACATCCAAGCCATTGCAAGCAGCGGCGCATTTCTCGCACCCCGGCGTCCGCTAATGATCTCATCACATGCGGACAACAGCTAACATAACAGGCAGTAATACGTATTTCAACTGTAAACAACTTCAGAACCCAGTGAATGCTGAACCACTGCAAGAACTCGATGAAAGAGAATAAAACGCCACTCACCCAACATCAGGCCGCCATTGCGCTGATGATGTCAATGCGCCCAGCGCCTCAAAAAAGTCGAGTTTCGCGGCGCAACAGTCGATGATGAGACTTCGCCACACCCGATAAAAACAAAAATACAAGGTACAATCTGCAGAACCCTTTACACTTGCGTAGTACCGCTATAATACACCTTTAATAAAAAATATGTTATTTGACTTGCCTATTGCTGTCAGCGTATCAGCGAGCCAACAAAGATCGGTGCCAAAGCTAGGCCCGAGTAAAAACGAAAGCGAAACTCCAATTGTCTTGCACCGGCGACGCGTATGTGAATGTATGCGCTCAAACAACCGTGAGACTTTCACTCGTCTTTTTTCAGGTAAAGTTGTCCTTTCGTTGTTGTTGCCCGTACATGTAACAATCATGGGTACCTCGTGGCACTGGTAAACTAGTGTGAGCCAGCCATTTGCTGCGCCAGCACATACCAGTTTTACCAAACCCAAATTTAGTGCTGTAATAATACATTGCGAGGACTTTTTCTTTGCTTCCATGAATCAAAGAAATAATAATAAAAACACCTGCTTAAGTGCGCTCTCAGACAAAGGGGCTTTGGGTTGATCTGCCACACGATAATCGTCATCTGCCTCGCTTGCGTTTCCTTTCTTGAAAACGCCGCGCCCGCAACTTTCCTGTCTGCAATGCTATATCATGCTGATAACGCGCATGCCGTTCGTTACTGAGAAGTACCGGGCTCGCAGCGTTAAAGAAAGGAAATGCGGACTAGACAGATGACGTATATCGTTGTGTGGGAAGATACGACGCAAAGGGTGTAATTTTGTTTTGGAGTGTGTTGAAGCACTGTCTACACTCTTAAGCTAAATTACACCGTTTTGCATGCCGTTCGTGACTTGGAAGTACCGGGCTCCCAGCGTTAAAATCAGGCAAGGTGCAGTATTCATTCCTTAGAAACCTAGCTAGGTACTACAATAGATGCTGTTGCGACATTACCATTGGTACAAAGACTGCACCACAAAGTGCACTTAGTCATTCTTCTAAGCAGTAAAGGTACTTTCTTCAGCGATCCTGCGGCCTACAACTACGGATCACTAATTCAGGGTGCTTTTATTCTATTTATTTGCAATACATTATCTAAATGAGGCAATGGTCAATTTAATTTGCCTTTCACTTAACGAAACAGGCAGGAAATATTGCCTGCATAAATGTTTTAAGCACTGGCGAATTGACAGCTACAAAAATTTGAATAATATGCCCCACAAAACGATGCTTTTGTGTGGATGTAAACCTAAAAAGGTTTTGTCCTGCTGTGGAGGAACATGCCACATAAAACAATAGTGTTACACCTTCAGAGACGTTTGCACATGCTTAGAAAGTGTGGAGAAAGACGTGGACACACTGAAGAATAATGGACAGGTGTATATAAAATGTATATTTAAAAAAAAAACGTCCATATACAATTATGTACACAACACAATGCACTCACATCTCACTAGTGTCACATAAATACAGGCATGCAACATCCAGATAAACCTTGCGTCATTAATTTTCCAGAACACTTTCTTTGTAGCGTGATTCATCTCCACTTTGGAGCCTTAAAAACTGGTCTTCTCTCAGAAAGCTCAGCAACTTCTCAAATGGCTTGTATTTTCTCAATGTTGAACTGCTGCCAACAATAATCAACTTGTGTCGTGCCCGACTCACAGCCACAGTAAGGCGTCTCTGGTCATTCAAGATTTCAGTTTCCTGCGACAGACAGAAAAAAGACACGACAAAGTCAATGCAAACAAAACATTTTTACAGGGTAACATATGGTCATTGCATATAAATAATCTTCTAATGTCAGCTTTGATACTCCAAACCGACACTGATTTCAAGCACATTGGAACCACACAAAATGTGCATTTTTGAGTTGTAGAGTGCTCCAATGTGCCCAAGCTGCTTATGAACACACTATGGGCAGCCACAAAGAATTGGACAGCGAAGACATGTAGGCCCTGCTTGACGAAAATCGCTGAGAAGGATAGTAAGACATATACGGACCTCATTTTTTTAAAGTAAAATAAAGTTTCTGTGCTTTGGAACTTGCTTTTTCGCGAGTATTAACAGGTAAATAATGCACAGTCGTCAAAACGATTGACGGCCAAGCCGTCCACCCTTCTGTTGTTGTCATATCCCTCAAACTGACAGAAACAAGTGCTAACAGACGGACATTATAAAAAAAAATGCTCAATAAAACATTCTTTTAATTTGGACAGAAGCAAGCCAAGTGATGAAAAGTTTATAATGCACTTATACTAAATGCATACCTCAATGTGGCAAGGGTGTGCACATGCATGCAAACAGTTCAGCCTAGACAGACTAGTGCACATATTTTAATGTGTTAATACTGCCACATATAGGGCGGACCAACTGTCGTGCATCAAGATTTAAACATATGCAAATGCCACGTAGCTGGACAGAACCAAGGTAATGCTTGCCGTCACTAGGAAATACTCCGATGATTTTTTGCAGTGTGCCTAATTACATAATTAGTCTTAATTATCTTCTCAAATACTGTAATTAGATGAAACATGTCAATGAGAAAATCGTAGAGCAACATGAAGAACTCCCAATACAGCTTTCTGTTGCTAAACATGTGCCACATAAAATTTTTTTTCCGTGTGTAAAAGAAGCCCGCAAATACACAAAATTGCCGCACAACCGGCTGCTAGGGGCACTTTTCATTTAATTATAATATCTGAGTTTATTAATTAATGAAGACTAATTATGCAATTAGGCAGAATGCAAAATATCATCTGAGTATATCCAAGCGATGGCAAATAACATTAAGTTATTTCTGTCCAGCTATATGGCATTTACATATTTTTAAATCACGGTGCATGATAGTTGGGACACCCTGTACAATCAATAATCTGCTGTTCTATTGTATTCTATAGGTATCTTGAACTTTTAGGATGTGTCTTTGTTGTGCTCCGACAGTTTTTCTTCAGTTTTTTTGCTTGTGTTCTTTTTATTTTAGGAAGGATTATGTTTAAATGTCTATACTGTAACTATCACTGATTTATTGTGACACCCCTAAGTAATGCTCGTACGGGACTTTAGGGAACTTGAATTAAAAAGATATGGTAAGATTTCTTGTACTAATGTCATCAATCCTTAAATTGAGAGAGCACACATACAGACACACACCTTGCTATCACCCGTATACTTCTTCACACAGGAAAGCAGGACGACACTTTTCTCTTTGCCCTGAAACTGGTCTACCGTGCTGATGTCCACTTGCACCGTGCGAGAGACTGCTTGCTTCAGCAGCTGCACTTGGTTTCGAAATGGGGCGATTACACCAACTTCTTCAGGAGGCAGACCACCCTATCATGAGGCAATGACGGCAAATAAATTTATATTTGTGCACATCCAAAAGTGTAACCCACCCAGAAAAAAAAGTTGCATTGAGACAAAAAGTGGACAGCGAGCAATATACTTTAGCTATTTTCAGTTTGTAACACTAAGAGAAAAGAGTGAATGCATGGGCTGTGCACACACACAGGAATGGTCAAGTGCATTATATACTAACAGCTGCCATGCATGTGTTCAGCCAATCACCCATACTTGTCGCAGTACTATTAGAAGCTTTCGGATGAGTATCAATCACTGGAAAGCCCAGCATCAAGCAAGTGCGTAGAACCATTGTCAACTTGGAAGTCAAGCTACTCTAAAGCCACATGGTGACAGAGCACAAGTGATGAAGAGCTTTTAGCTACAACAGAAGACCAGCCAAGTAATGAAAGTTCTGTAGGTCACACACACACCAACACAAAGGAACTTCTTCCACAGAGCGTGTGAATCTAGATTTCAGAAGTCGGCTCATAAGAATTACAGTACTAACTGGACGCCCTCAAATAAATCAAAAGCTTTGCGTATTGCCCTCTCCCACGCCTCTTAGTGATACATGCTGTGAATTCCCCCTCCCTCTTTCTTGAAACTTCAATGTGCCTTGTTCCTCACCTGTGCAGAGCTATTTTACTGCAAAGCTAAAATAAAGCACTGTACAGTGTCACCGGCACAAAATATCATGGGACTTCTTTCACTCCTGGTAGATGACGTACGACACACAATTTAACATGCAAATTCTCGTATCACACATGAGACCTTGCGAAGCTATTTCTATGTGTCTGTACAATAAATGAGGCAGCACATGTGTGGTCATTTCTCTTAATATTGAAATATTGTACATCAGGTAATGAGAATGTTGGAGTTTATGGCACTCTCTGGAAGTCCAAGGTGGGTTCCTATAAGTTTCTATATGTGCTTGGGAATTCCTACGCTAGCTGATTTATTGGCCTTATGAAAAGCTCACCTTTATCAAAACACTAACTAACTGCAAGATAATGTTGACTTCAATCTCGCTAGTTGTGCCCTTTCTGTCACTGGTGTCCTCGTGGCTTGATGTCAGTGCATCAGTGCACACAAACAACACTGCTGTCTCTAGTTCTTTAGAGGTGGCCTTCAACATCCAGCAGTCTGGAGGCAGAACATGACCCAGTGTGGATGGAAGATTTGGCAGTGACAGGCTTGCGTTTGCCACATCATCGGATCCACATTCCAGTTGGCCAGCATAAGTCAGCTTGTTACACACAGCGGTGATCTCTCTGAAATACAGATCAGGAATTTCATGTATACTGGCATGCAAAAATGAAAGGCAGCTGCAACAAACCAAACTAAGACGTTGCTTTCTTCTTTTAATACATGTCAGTGTATGCGACAAAGGTGCGATCAATTCACGCACATTTCGTTTTCGACTAGAGTACACTTAGAACAAGGTGCGGAATGCCACTGGGTGTGGGCCCGAGCAGCCCAACTGTGAGCCACTCAGGTTACATGACAGCTGCATGTTGCAGTTTTAAGGGGGGACACGGTGAAAATGATCACGATTCTTGGCCGAAAAATGTGCTTTTAGATTATGGTAGCTTCAGGTTCCTTGACCACTCAAGAACGTGCGAAAAAATTGTACTATCCGCATCAGTGTAATGAAAAACTAGCGTTTTTTTTTTTTACACGGTTGTGCTGCTGCGCAAGTGAGATCATCCACTGTGGCTGCCGTTTTCAAATGCAAGAATGTATAGAGGGGCACGGTGTGGCTGTTATTGTCAGAGAGCTTGTTCCTCGTTCTTTCAACATGCCGCCTGTTCCAGAAAGTGTTACCCACCACAATCGTGGGCAAAGCAGGCTTGATTCCGTACTGCGCTCACAGACTCACCGGGGTTGCCTACTGCGCAACTACAGCGGATGAGCATCACGTGCCTGCTGATGCTCGCTATGAACAGGCGCACACAACAGGTGAAGAAGGCAGTGACACTTCTTCTCTTTTTTTTTTTGGTCACATCACCAGGCGTGGAGAAGTGGCTACTTTTTCATGCCATCTCATTCCAAAGATCCACGTGGAAAGAAGCACCAGGCAGTTCTTGCCACGAGTGAGAGCCAGACGACTTAATCTGGAACCCCTTCCGGTCCCTTCAGAGATGTTGCCGAACACGAGTACGCTCGTCCACTTGTTTTCTTTCTCTCTCTATCTCTCTTCTTTTGTTTTATTTCTACCCTTCCCTTAACAGCTTTAAAGTGGCCAGGAAGAAACAAGTTCGAAGCAATTGCAACAGAAGAGAGTGAAATTGAAGAAGACTCCACGTATATTTCAGGGGAACTTTAGTGGCTAAGAATGCATTAAGAATAAAATAGCAAGTTTCTAAACTTTTGAAACCATTTTTCTAGCTTTACGTTTTTTGACAGATGTTCGCGTTATCAAAAAATATCGTAGTTGTATTAGACAAAGCATGCTTATTTGTAGTACATTTCTTGGCATGAAATTTCATGCTGAGTGCTACTGTGAACTCAAATGTTTAGGTAGGTTTTGCATTTATCTTAATGAAAAAATTTTAAATTTCAATGCACGGTGGAAGTGCAATTTTAACAGTGCTAATTATGTAAATTTCTAAAATAGAAAAAATCCTGAACTGGAAACAATGTCACCACACAGTAGCATAACGTTGGCCTTCCTAATATTATATCAGGCACAAGAATGCTAAAATTGGCTGTCATTTTAGAATGACAGTTTTTGAGACCAATGGTAGTCGTTTGATTTGAAGATTATTAGCCTTTCGAAAAACTTCTTTACAATATTAAAATTCAGCATCTGGACTTAAATTATTGCTTTACACATCCCCTGTAACTATCACAACAATTGAGTAAGCGGTTCGTATGTTCACTTACACACGCAGTGTCCCCCCTAAAGTAATTAGTAAGCATAAGACATGTTCCCTTTCCTACTGTTTCCATTGAATGTTTACGATATAAGCAGGTCTACTGTGAAAGGAATGCACGTGTACAATGTGAGAGACAATTGATGGAGCCGGGTTATCTTTAACATCCTGTACTGTTTCACCAGCACAAACACTCTCAACTAGGTATTGTTCCCTTTAATTTAGGTAAGCTGAAAACAAAACTTAACTTACACTAAATTATGGGGGTTTTGCAAGCCAAACCACAATATGATTATGAGGCACGCTGTAGCGGGAGTCTACGGATTAATTTGGACCACCTGGAGTTCCTTAACGTGCACCCAAATCTAAGTACACAGGTGTTTTCGCATTTCGCCCTCATCAAAACGCAGCCGTCATGGCTGCGATTTGATCCCCCGAACTCGTGCTTAGCAGTGCAGTACCAAAGCCACTAAGCAACCACTTCGGGTCA
Source organism: Dermacentor variabilis (assembly GCF_050947875.1). NCBI lineage: Eukaryota > Metazoa > Arthropoda > Arachnida > Ixodida > Ixodidae > Dermacentor > Dermacentor variabilis. The sequence goes on along the minus strand of NC_134570.1, from coordinate 47,397,440 downwards.
AGGTGAAAACAATGAACGTAAACTGAATGGAGAAATTAGGAAACACAAGAACTGTCTATGCAGCTTCATTAATCAAGAACACTGTGAAGTATGGCTGTCTGGACAAGCAATAGTGGTATAAATGCTTTTCTGGCAGGACAAAATGCATCTGGATGCTGCGGCTTCACAGAATCACATTTACCTGTTCATCCTGTACTGAACGGGAAGCACAACTGTGTTTTCTGGTCGTTCGAGCCTTGCAAACAAGCTCTCGTCCATGCCTTTTTTCCTGAAGAGATCACAGTGGAACAACAAGCACATATAAACTTGGGAACATTCAGTGTTCATTTGGCATGAAAGCACCTGCTGGAAAGCATTCGAAATACTAAACATTGCAATAAAACCAACCTCTTTGCCTGCTCTCTTAAGCTGATACATGTTGTCCATAACTTGTAATGTCACGCTCGTGGCTTATAAAAAAAAAAACTACTTGGCAGGCTGCACTTGGAAATGAAAATACGGCATGTGTTTGAGAATTTTAGATTGGATTCCGTGACTGGCAACCACACTACTATTACTCCAGAATGAAAAACGCTGTAGCACATGCTCTGAAAAGGTTTGAATGAGAATGTACCTTGCATCATCACTTTGCACCACGGGTGGCAATTGCTGAGTGTCGCCAACAAGCACAAAGGAACGGGCCAGGAAAAGGGGTCCCAGGCAGGCGGGCTGCAAGGCCTGAGAAGCCTCATCCACAATGCAGGCATCGAAGCGCAGCCTCTTAAGTGGTCCTTGACCCGAGCCCAGACAAGTGCAGGCGACCACTAGCTGCATGGAAAGAAAAGTAACAGATGTGAGAGAAGTTTATTATTTGCCAGAATGGGTGAGTCAGCGACAGGTGCTTAGGCCAATGAAGTACTGAGAGAATCTAATGAATTGAATTGATCAAGAAGGCAGAGCAGCTGGACATGGTGCTCTGGAGGAAGGTCAATGGGCGTGGTGGAGGGATGCATTGAGGAAGATGCAGGCACAGGGTCTATAAAGGAGACGTAAGCAGGTGAGGTCTCCGAACACGCAAAAAATTATGTGTGCTGGGTCAGTGCGACCAAGGTGCTCAAAGCATAACACACTAAGCGGGAGCAACATTGGGCTACAAATGCATGTGGAAGTGACACCAGCATAAAGATTGAGCACAGTGGATGGTGGAAGAACAGTACGGTGACGAGCAAAGTGGTTGGATAGCATAAAGGGCACACTGCTGTCATAGAAGAAGTCACACAAGGAGACGACCACAGACAACCCCGAACATGTGGCTGTGATGACGAGTTTGGGAAGGGTCCCTTGGCAAGTGGCATTTCACAGAAAAGTAATAAACCTTGGAGCGGATGCAGTCAGTGATAGCATAATGTCTTGACAGAAAATCCCAGCCCAAGATGGACATAATGAGGACAAGCAAGAACAAAAAACTTGATCATGTAGGGCATGTTCAATGACAACCCGGCCTCTGCGAGATCCTAAAGGCTCGATGTTGTGCATTTGCCATACGTAGGCAGACACCTGAAAGCAGCATTGTGATCTTCCAATGATGATGAAATTACAGATGAAATTTTGTTATGGATTAGAAAGAACAGGCAAGAAAAGTACAAGAGCAGTGAGCACGGGTCACAAGATAGTAACTTCTGCTTTTTCTGGAATTTATGGTGGCATAAGACACGCTGCTGTGGGCTCTTGAAGCATATTGTCCTTCACCATACTTGAAGCGTGGCCTGGCAGACAATGAAGTCGTTTGACTTTACAGGCTCCACAACTTCTCCATTGAAGGTTTTGAGTTTACTGTAAAACTTTTAAGGTTGTTTAATTGTTAAATAATTACCTAAGTTCATAATAAAACTGCTTTGAGTTGCTCAAGGGAACAGTGAACAATACTAAGTTGTTTGCAATCTCACAACGCACACATGCACTTTCTAAGGCTTGGCACAAGTTACCTGAAACACCCAGTACTAGTATAATGAAAGTATTTTCATGTCGGATGAGGCTGTTATGATACAAGGTTCAACTAAAACCAAATTCTCAGTAAACACAGCTCTAATGGCTGGCACACGAAGCTTACTTGGCTTTCGTAAAACTCCTGCAGTCCCAGAGTAGTACTGATGGTAGCAGTCAGACTACTTGCGCTGAACTCTCTGAGATCTGGATGGACCTTGCTGGTAGCACCGAGTCTAACAAAGGGCACGCCACGGACCTTTAACTTTAGCAATACACTGTCCACCCCACTGTGTGTATAGCTTGTCAACAGTACCCGCTTCTTGAGCAGCACCAAGGCTTGAACTAAGGCAGCAATGGTAGTGGTTTTGCCTGAAACAAATAACAAAATCGGATAGCAGAACAATCATCAATTACAGGATTATTGTAAAGCGAAACATTTTCTGCAAGTTTTGATGACTTAAATTTGCAGCAGCTGATGAACGGACAAGTGTAAAAATGAATCTTTGTGAGGGAACACTGCAAAAGCTGACAAGAACATAAATGAGACAAAGATGCATGCTGACTTCCAGTTGACAGTTTGTTAATAAATGTGCCTAATTTATATAATCCACTCACAAACTGCGATCATAGAAACGTCTCTAGTGACAGGGAAGGAAGCAAAGAATGAAAAGATAATTGTATAATAAATAAAACTTAAAGAACATACCAAAAGATCATGAATCACCGGAAATGTCTACCGCTTGTACTTGCCTTCCTACAAAACACCTATGTATGCAACTTGTTCCTGCACTATATGCACAGCTTCTATGACTATGTGGGTGTGGTCACTGTTGTGTTGATGGATAACGGTGGTACGTTTGAATGAAGGTACTTTCATCCCGTTTATGTCTTTGTCGGTCTTCGCACTCTTCACTTACTAAGATGAATTATCATCTAGCGAAATCAGCAACCCTGCTAAGACAAAAGCTGCATATGCCACATCATATTCACTAAAGCGTTCGGCAGCTAGATTAACTGGTCTTATCTCTGTCGCTCTTGTAGCACTAGTGGCCTGGATGATAAAAAAATTATGGCTCTTGCAGGTAAGATTCTCTCCCCTTAGAGTTAAGTGGCAGGACTCGGCTCACAAATGAAGCATGAAATGTGCAGACAAATATGTGCACATTGATTGGTCATGATGAAGGCATAGCCACATTGCTCAATTATTTACGTCGTCATAAAGACAGACAAACTGCTCTCGAGAACAGCATGTGAAATGTCTGCGCAAATTTTAGCCTGTAATAAATGGCTAGAGTTAACGATTTGAAATAATCAATTATATCCTTTCTTGCAGATAGGAGAAAAAACTAGAAATGTATAATAATTAAGAGCAAACACCTGTTCCTGGCATGCCCTTGAAAAGGACGTAGTCTTCGCTCATCAAAAACTTGAGAATGGCTCGACGCTGAAAATTGTTAAGGGGTTTGAGCACAGCGTGGCACGCAACGGCAATCTCCTTGGACAATGTTTTGCGGTACACAGGCATGGATCGGTCGATGACCAGCGACCTCAGCTTGTCAGACTCAGGCTCAGCACTCATCAACCTTGCCAAGTTGGAATAGCTGATGGTGAACGAAGCTGATGAGAACACCTTGTCGATGCGGAATGTCTTTGTCTGCCACTCCTGACAGGTGTGCATGTTCCTAGAGGGAAATAGAGAAGTGGTTAATACCATGTAAAAACACCATTCAACATTCCATTCTAGTCTACATCTAGGGGTGTTTTTGCGCATGGAATTATAGACTGCTTCAAAGCAACAGCATGAAGAGGCATAATAAAAGCAGCATATTAGTTGGCACTAGCACAACATCCAGAGATCTGCTACTGACATTTCAGCTTATTACTTGTTAGATTCTACTCTTAGCAGATTCCCAAAGCATTTCATGGAATAATACCCTGTTTTCAGTGTTCGTTCAGCAGAATCCATGTGAAAATGGCAACACTGCTCTTCATATGTCTTTTCTGTAATACTTTCAGATCTTGAAAAGCAATGTGCTATCAATGAACAAAAAATATGGAATTCTAGTTCTGAAACAACAGTCTAGCTTCTTTCTTTCACCGCAACAATTATAAACTTGCAACAACAATAACAGAGCAGTACATTTACAAGGACAATATGACGGTTATGAATGACATTGTGCACTTACTTGTCCAAGTCCAACACCACCTCATCGTTAGCCACAGTGGTCACAGTACCCGTAGCCACCGCAACACAGGTCAAGCTCTCCTGTTCGCTAACAGCAATGCGATCACCCACATTAAGGCCAAAGCACTTCGTGAAGCTGCCCAACGGAGAAGAACCACTTCTGTGGAAGGTGTGCCGGAAGGCTTGTTCATTGACAGAAAGGATCTCCTGATTCCTGGCAAGTTTCATGTTGCTGAAGCAAACGCCTTTATTTTCCCTGAAATGAAATGACATGCACTGTGTGCAGCAGCATAACAATGATCAAGCTTAGCCCACAGTTGCACCTACTTTTATACATTTTACAACTCGGACATGTAAGGACAATAGGCACAACTAAGCAGTGCAATCATCACCTTTTCATGGCGTCTTCCACCCAGAAGCGATCTTGAAGATCAAGCTTGGCATGCTCCATTTCCATATTCAACATGGTGCACCAATCCAAGAAGTAGCTGGTATGCTCAGCACTCAAGTGCTTGACACTGTCCACAACAAACTGCGGCTCTGGCTGTGTCTTCAGCTGTGACGTTCTACCTTCTGCTGAGCTTCTGCGAGTGTTGAACAAAAAAAAGTTCTTGTAGGCTGGAAGTTTTACAATAGTGATTGTATATGCACATAAACAGTAGACTTCCGTTAGTTTGACTGCAGTTAATTCAATTTTTTGTTTTAATTTGATCCCGTCCAAAGGTGCCAGCTGACGCCCATGCATTTCTATGGGCCCAAGCTTTCGTTATTTCAATCCTAAAATTGGCGTTTGCTGCATAATTCGAACATGACTGGTCAGCATGCACGCACCTGACCCCTATTGTGACTGAAACAGCAATCCCTTAACTGGCAGCGTCATTTTAAGGACTTATGGGCCAGTGAATGCATTGAACACACACATAAAAAAAACTCCCATCAAAAGCGCCTATCTTTGGCCTGCCCTAGGAATATTTTCAAGCAATGATGGTAGCTCAAGATGTGTGATTACGGTATCAATTCCGATTCTAACACGGGCCTTTTTTTTTCCTAGGAAACTTGGGCCGAAAACAGTGTTCGCAACATTAGTATGCTTTGTCGCATAACAGTGTTGTATTGTGGCGAGGCTAACTTTAGAAAACCGGCCACCTACTAAAAAAAATCAGGTATGCGTTAGATTTACATTTTGTTTAGGAGCTTCAACGTTATCTCTATGTTAATCCTCTACTTTGGGTACATAGAAGCCATGCACACATGGATTCGGGGTCATGTTAGAATCAGGCAGATACGGTCAAATTAATCAGCGATGTGTTTCGGAATCTTTTATGCCTCTTGTTTCATTTGACCCGCCAGGTAATTTGATCAGTTTTGTTTGTCTAGTCGGGGTCCAATTAACAGAAGTCGACTGCACTGCTGTATTTGCTATAGATTATTCTGCTTGGTGAAACGTCAGCAACACAAAACAGACAGAGTAGTGACAGACAAGTATCATCTGTCTCTGTTTATATTGCTTTCAATGTTTCATGTTGCTTACATTGTGCTGATCAAACTAATGTAAGGCAAACCAAACCACCAACATGCCCAAGAACGAGTTTTCTTGGGCATAGTATCTTCAAAACTGCAAAATGACCTAACAAGTAGAAACAAGGAACATGTGTCCTTCTCCCAAAGGCTGCTACCACAAAAGCTTCTGTAAACCTTTATTTTCTGCAAATTTCTGCACATTTAAGGGTTAATTAAAAAACTGCATGCTTTAAAAGAGAGGACAGATCACAGACCTCCTGTAGATGGAACATGTTGTGGCATAGGGGCATTTGGGGCAGAAGCGCTGGCTATCAATGGGTGTGGGCAAGACACCGGTAGCATCAGCCAAGTAGGAGGCAAGCTCATTGCGCCTCTGCAACAGGTCCCTGCGCTCAGCATGCCTGGAAGGCACCCGCTGCATGTCCACACAGTCACGAATGTAGAGCAGGAGGCCCTCTTCCACACCCGCAGCCTGTCGTTCTGCCATCATCATTGCATATAGGATCACCTGAAGAAGAGAAATTTCAAATCTTCGAGACAGCCAAAGACACGCCACAATTTTTTAGTTCCGAATACCATACTCATAGAATACATAGTCAAACGACATATAGACTGGTGTATATACTATATAAACCCTATGCAGTGTGCTGCCACCTCGTAGTGAACCCAGGTACTTTGCCTTTCCGTTCAAGTTAGGCACCATCAAATATCAAAGACAAGTGCCTGTTCCCATCTCTACACAAATTTGAGCTTTCGTTACAGCTTGGAGTCCTGCAAGCATTTTCAGCTAACATAACACGGAGTGGCGACTGCTGCACTGCAAGCTCAAGTTGACTGTTCAAGTTTGCTGAAGGTCGAAAAGAGTCTTACCTGCCCCTTGTGTTCAGACGAGAAAGTGTGTCGTCCAGTTTTGAGCTCCAGTGGCACCAGCTGGCGGTGGTTATGCACCTTGACCTCCAGCGTGGCATCTACTTTGCCCTTGATTCCTAGGCGTGGGCACCAGTAATTGTCCTCGATGTCCCTCACTTCGGTCACAAGTAAGCCCTGCTTGCCGCCAGCAGGAAGCTTTGTGCCCATGTAGTCCTTTATCCAGCGTGATATATTGGGAAGAAGCTTTAAGAGCAGTTCCCTCACCTCAGTCTCAGAAGTGTTAAGGCTGTACCTACAAGAAAATGTAAGGAAAGAAGACGCCTTTGCTGTGTGCTCCCAGAGCTCTATTTCATCACAGCTGCCAGTAAATTGAGCCCAGTGAAGTGCATCTTGAATTCTTTAAAACCACTGAGAAATGTACAATTTGAGACTGCACTTGTTTGAGCTACAGCACTGCAAATGTTTCCTTCGTAACTACATACATGAAGGAGTACTTAACATCCTGTGCTATCGCCTTTCATTATGTAGCCTACAGTTAGCAAATGCAGACATTCAACAAAGCAATGCAAAAATCTCACACTTTTGATTGTTTGACGAAGCTTGTCCCAAGGTAAATAGAGAAATGAGGGTAGCGCAACAAACAAGGACAAAGAAAAGTATGCACCACGAGTCCTCAGGTGTTCTATAGCAGAACTTAGGCTGTAAGAGACACAGCAACAAGAACCTGAGATGAACTAAGTACCATTAGGGATTGTTAGGATGTGTCTAAATCTAAATGCAAGAGCATCGTCGTGTTTTGCATTTATTGAAATGTGGCTGTGGCGGTCGGAATTGGAACCCATATCGTTAGGGCAATGGAGTTACGGTGGCGAGTCTTTTGCTAGGATTTCTTGCTCTGGTGCACATTGGCAGCCAGTGGTTGAAATGAATATTTTGGCTTTGCCATGCCAATTTTTTAAGGACACCGCATGTCTGAAGTTTGATCCAAATCCACCAAGTGGACTAACCCTTATAAATGGTCAGCATAGTCTAAGCCACGGACCCACATCTTCAAAGACACAAGTTTCAGGGAGCAATTGCTTGAAGCACGCTTCTAACATACTTTTGATACAGCACCACACCAAATAAGCGTATCTATCTTGATGTATGAGTGTGTATGTGGTTTTGAGAAGAATTCATCTGAAGGGCAAGGGCTCCATCCAGTCCTGACCCTTACCCCCAACTTTTGTTTTTTTGCGCCTGCTTTAAGTAATGCGTATAGTATTAATTACTTTTCACAAGGTTTTGGAGTAGAAAAAACTCTACCAATGATGCAAAGAACAAATAATAATAATATCTAACAATAATAACAAAAATGTATAATATATAAACAAATAATATCTCAGTTACCCACAATGGCTGTGTACGCAAAAATGCAGTCACAAGGCTTAATGAACCTTGATAATGGGCAGTTTGCAGAGTACTGATGCTATATAAAAAATGAAGGTAAACTTACATTTCACTCAAGAAATCATTCCTGTGGAGAACCTTGTTCAGTATTTTCAACATCTCATCCTTGCTAGCATTTCTGGTCACTGCCTGTAAATTTGAAAAAGTCTAAGTGCCCTATTTGTTTCAAGGGGCACTAAAGATGAATGCTGAATGCAACACCCCTAGATATGATACCTGATACTCCCTCTGCATATATTTGGTGAAAAAGGTTAGCTCGATAACAAACAATATAATAGCGAGAACTTTCACATGTTAAAATTCAGGGCCAAACCACTGCCCACGTGCATCATTCCAACACCACAGATTTCAATATATACATTGTTTCATTACAGTGACAGCGAAGAACCAGTCAATTAAAAAACTCTGAATCATGAATTTAACTCATTTCTTTATTGGACAAACTTGTATCCAGAAAACAAGTAACGTTCGAAGCAGAATAAAAATGGCAACCACGATCGCCAGTTGTCAATATCTGATCTGCGGGTTAAGTGCATCAGCTAGTTATACGTGCCTATTCATACATTATAGCGAAATCGCTGGCGCTAACATAAATTCCACGACCAACAGCACCATGATTATGGCGTGCATAATCTCAATAGATAAATCTCTTTTCACTGTATAATTGGCAACAACCTTCTGAAATGTTAGATATGTGTAGAAGCATCATCTGCCAAAAGATAAAATTTTATCATGAGAATCCAACAAACAAAGACAACAAGGAAACCACAGGGGAAATTACTTGTACTTACTAAATCAATTAAAGAAATGATAAATTAATGGCAATGAAAGTGAACGAAAAAACAACTTTCCGCAGGTGGGGAACGATCCCACGTCTTCGTATTACGTGTGTGATGCTCTACCAATTGAGCTACCGCGGCACGGCTTCCCCATCCACGTTCTTAAAGATAAATTTGTCACGGTGGCTATACAGTAAAAACGGTCAAAAAAAAAAAAAAGACAAAGTGATGTACGTGTGCAAATATGCACATATTTCATTGATTTTTTTAATGCAGGAAAATTTTAATTTTACAAGATGAAATGTTGCCAATTCTTCAGATACTGTCTAATGCTATTTTATTGACAATTCCCTTTGGCCACTGAGTCATCCCTAGTAAACAAAGCTTGATCAGCGTGAGTGACAATTAGACGGCAGTGGCTATATATACTGCCAAAAATGTACAGCGTGCCAACAAGCAATGTCGCTGATACACAGTATTCACAACGAAGCAGCCTGCCATTAAGGGATGCTGAAGAGCAACACAAAATGTGCTTGAAATCGTGGAGTTTTGCTTCAAGATTATTTCATCTCTATGGCAAAAAAGAGTCAACTACTGGCAGAGAAACTGATGGACAATGTTTCCATTATTAAATATTGCACACAAACTGTAGTGCTCTAAGTCAGTATCACATTATGGATTTTAGACTATATTCCTGCGTTTGGGCTTTTTCTTTGTGGAGGGTGTTCTTGAAACGAGCAATTAATTGTTTTAGAATGCAATATAATCGCAGTTTATCGAAATAATGGTAATTATAGCTTGGCATACTGTCAAAATCCATATTGCCAGAAGAAAAAAAAGAGGGAGAGAATAATTAAATTCTGGGATTTGACTTGCCAATAAGATGACACGAGATAGATAGGGCTCTGGATTAACTTTGACCATGGAGTTTTTTAACTTGCCCCTAAATCTAAGAATGTAGGCGCTTTTACATTTCGCCTAAACGAGATGTGCCCCCTTTAGCCAGAATCGAACCCACGACGACAAGCTCGGCAGCACAACGCCATAGCCACTGAGCTACTGTGGCGAGTTAGAATGCAATTATCAAACTATATATTTATACCTGGGCAGATGCTGTCAAAATCCATGATGTAACTGTAGGCAACTTCAATGTGGTGTTGCCACCCACCTTTTGCTTTGGCACCTTTTCTGGCTTACAAACTCCATGCAGCGAAGCTAATGTTTTTGACATTCCAGGAGCACAAATTTACAAATGTAGGTTAACTTAGTACTCCTCTTTTTATGTCCTGAATGTAAGGACAGGTCAACTTACAAGGTGTTTCATAAGCACCGAAACCACAGGGCTGTCAATGAGCCTCACCTTTTGGAACAACTCGTGAGCAATGCTGCCAACAAGCATGGTCACATTGGAGCCATCGATGTCCCTAAACTTGCTCGCAAGCACACTTTTGCGAGTGCAGAACAGAGAGGCCATTATTGATGTGCTATTCACAAGCATGTCGGGATTCGTCACAATGAGGCCACCTTCGCTGTCTATAGTTGCAGTCTTCCCTACGAATTTGGCATGAATGTAAATGAAATCACCTAGGCAGACCTTCTCATTTTGCCTGATTTCAAAGGAAAAGGGAAAAAAACAAAAGTAACGTCAACACAGTAACAAAGTATCAGAGTTCTTTTCACAGCAAAAAAGTAGTTCTGCAGAACTCAACAAGGTGGAGGAAGTTTAATGACGGTAAAATTGTCATCCATCGGACAGTAGCATGAAGCTCCGATCTTCCTCCACTTCACAAATTTGTGCTGAACTTTTGCCATATTCAGTGCTCCTGCATTCCATGTTGTCAATGGATTTAGCCTCACCCCGCCATCTGCTAGGTCTGCCGGTTAGCACAGTGACTGCCCTGAAAAGGTGCTGGTCCTGGGTCCAATTCCCAAGCCTGGACAATATTTTTTTACTAACTGCAAAGTTTTCTTTCTGGGAAACCCATATAGGTTTTTGTTGTAGCTTCGTGCTAGCATCAGATGGATAACTTCTTCCCGCCAAGCTTTTTATGCAGCAACCAGATGCACTACACTTCTGATTTTAAAAAATTAAATTATGGGGTTTTACGTGCCAAAACCACTTTCTGATTATGAGGCGCGCCGTAGTGGAGGACTCGGGCAATTTTGACCACCTGGGGTTCTTTAACGTGCGCCTAAATCTAAGTACACGGGTGTTTTCGCATTGCGCCCCCATCGAAATGCGGCCGCCGTGACCGGGATTCGATCCCGCGACCTCGTGCTCAGCAGCCCAACACCATAGCCACTGAGAAACCACGGCGGGTACTTCTGATTTTCCTCCCAGCATCATCTACAGCAAGTATATGTGTCAACAGCAAGCAGTACACAAAAGCTAAGATAGGTGTTATCTGCATTTACTGAAAGTAATCGGTATTTAAACCTTCAATTAAAATCTAACTTTTCACACGAACATATAAACTTATATAGACTGCACCATGAACAAAAAAAAAGAAGAAAAAGAAAGGTCATATGTAGCAACAGACAGAACACGGCATGCAATTCAAAGACTGAGCAAATTCCTTTCTTCTAATTTTCCTGGGTTCAGTCTTAATAACGTGCATTTCCCTTGACTGATGTTATTATGCTATTTAAGCTGTTTCTAGCAGCAAACCCTTTATGCTTGTCTATAAGATGCATTACTATTGCCTTTTGTTATTTTGAATCTGACAGGATTGTGTGAATTGTTCAAGTTATCTGGAGGATCAAATCAAGTGGGTGAAATTTCGTACAAGTTTACTGTCATATTAGTTACAAAAATATTTTGCAATCGCCTACTGCTGCCTCAGAATACTTAAATGCCCTTTTGACAATAACCTCCAAGTAAGAACACCATCTCTACAGCATAGAGCACTGATTACACTTGGAGACAGCGGCCAGGTGCTGCAGAAAATATCTTCACAGCTATTTTTTTTACGTCCTGTCTTAAATTTTTGCCTACCAGAGAGAAAGAAGGCAAGCCATGCAGATGCACGCAAATTTGCACACCCGCCTGGTTCTTATTGTACACACTGACGTTTTGATGCGACTATCATTCTTTGCCAATTTCGGCCATTTTGAATCCGTCCATCCGTCCAGTCTACTCTCTTATGCTGACCCAGTGGCCCAAGTTTTCTACCAGCTTGGGCCACTAGGGATATGCTTGTGGTCAGGCAGGTACCAAGGATTTTTCCTTGGATGGGGGGGGGGGGGGGGCAATCCAACGTAACTTTTCTACACAAATGAGGGGGGGAACCTTTACTAGTACAAATATTAATAATGTCCACCATTTGCCATAAAGACGTGTAAAACTGCAAAAGAGAAATGAAATAAGGTGTACCTCACAGATACGCCTGTGAGATACACCTCTCCTTTACTTGGCAAACAAGGAACGACAACAAATGGACTCGCGTACCAAAGAAGTGCAGGAGGAACCCTGCCAAGAAAAAGTAAACAAGCGAAAGTGTAAAACAAAAATTTCTAGTACCATCTTTTGAATTAGCTCTGGAAGAATTATACAGAAATATATATTTGCCGAAGAATCACAGTTTTTTTGGATCCCTCGTTTGCTGCGCTACCAAGTTAAGTGCCAAAACCGACTCGTATTGTTACTTGAGAAGTTGTGTAACGGTGCATGGCCACCAGTCCCAAACAACCGCATAGAACGCAGGACACTGCGGTTCTAGACGCACTGCGCCCACCATGGAAGGTTAGAAAAACACCCACATTAGCACAGCAGAGAAGTGGCTATGTCAGGCGGCTCGATTGATAACTGTAGAAAGCGTCATTCAAAACACACGGAATTATTCTCCACTTCCAGAGGCATTTCCTCTACTTCCTTTTTCAATAAAAAGATGTTGATCCATAAATATTGTCACTAAAAACGGGTAAATTTGTTAACTTTCACTTTTCCTTCCTTTTTGGCTGTTGCCTCGGCTCTCTCCCTAAATAGATCACTTAATTTATTCACTCCTTGCGACTCTTGTTTCCAGTTGCCAAATTTGCACGACAAGTGCTGCACAATTACGGAAAAACCACATGAGGCAACAGATGACAGTCACATTACTTATGGTTTTAATGGTTATTCAAGGGTTGGATGATGGACACTGCTTCACATTATTTTATTTTCCACCTTGCCTAACCCATATCGTGGGTATATGGTTCCGAGGATCTGCCAGCATCGCGGCGAGCCGTCACTTAAGGAAATAATGAAGCAAAAGGAAAAGTTACACGCAACTGGCGTTTTCTCCGGCCACAACTCGTTCCATGAGCATACAGACGAGCTGACTATGAACCAAATCCCTTTCCTGGTCCCCGGATCAGTCTAAACAAAGAAGTTTGAACTAATGATGCAACAGTGATGCACATGACCATTGAATAGATGGTGAGGACTGAACGCATCTTGAGTTAATAGCGTGGGCACTGAACTGATCAGAAAACTGGCCTTCACACCCCAGGAAATGCTGATAACTACCGCCATCCAAAAAGGAGTGAAAAAGGCAGCAAAATGTTGATCGCCGAAAAGCTTTCAAGTCTCAAAATTGATTTGGCAGCGCTTTAGGAATGAGTGTGAGGAGTGGTGGCGTGGGTGGCGAGGGGCCCCCCGGGTACGTGCCTGCTGGTGACGACGTCGTAGTCGTTTCATTCTCGTCACTCCATCTTTGTGATATGACTCTCACCATGCCGTTGTCTTCACATCAGTGGTGCAACTTGTCTAATAGTTTGGGCCACTAGGGCATTAACTCATGGTCACGATGCCAGTGTGCTTGTTGCATCGTCGTCACTCCAGCTTCGTCATTCAACTCTCATTACATCAACATACAGGCTTTATGATACAGTCACTGTTATGCCATTGTCATCATCCCATTGTTTTCATACTGTTGCATGGCATGGTTATTGTGTCGTCATGACACAGCCATTGTCATGCATATGTCGTCACATTGTTGTCATTATAACTTTGTCATCTGTCTCTTGTCCCACCATGGGCTTCACACAGTAGTCATACCATTGTTGTCTTACCATCATAATCACGTCAGTAATGTAATCGCATTGTATTCCTGTCACTGTCATCATGCCGCCTATGTAGTTCCATCGACACCAATCCATCATTTTATCATAATGACGCTGTTGTTAGTCAATTGTCATTATGCTGCCATTGTCGTGGCGTCATCATCATTGCTTCATCATCAGAGTCGTTATCATGCATCCGTTGTAACACCATCGTCATCATGCCATCACCATCATTCCAGTTTTGTCATCCAACTCTCGTCATGCCATTGTCCTCACACCATCATTGTCGTACAAGCTTTATGATGCAGTCGTTGTCACGCCATTGTCATTGTACACTCATCGTCATCCCATTATCCTTGTACCTCTGTCATTCCATCACAGTCATACCATTGGCGTGATGCCATCACAGCTGATACGCCATTGTCATACACCATTGTCATTCTAACTTTGACATCCTACTCTCTTTATGCTGATGTTACCACATTTTTGTTTTACCATCGTCATTACTTTAGTGGTGTCATCCTATTGTCATTGACATCTTTCCTTCTTTGTCTTTCTATCATAATTGCGCTGTCCTCATTCAATCGTGATTATGCCGCAGTTGTCATGCCATCATCGTCAGTCTGTCATGCACCTGTTTTCATACTGTTGTCATATTGCCATCACCCTCCTGTTGTCCTCATGTCGTAATCGTCGTACTGTCGTCGTTACACCATCGCCATCATTTAAGAATCATCTCATTGTCACCATGCCTCCTCTGGCATTCCAGTAACGTCACTCCGTCGTCACGACTACATTGGCATCATACAGTCATCATCATGCTACCATGCCCATTTGCGACCTTGGCAAGCATGTGCTATAGTAAAGTGGGATAATACCGGAGTATGTCGGATGTAGTCGAAGTAACGCAGGTCTCGAAATGACCACTACAGATGAGAAATAAATGTGACTTCATAAATAGTGTGTTGCTACATTACTCGAACGCTATCACATTACCATCGATAAACCCATTGTGAGATGAGTTCTGCCGTAATTTTCACCCATGATTAAACATTTAGCCGTTAGTTTAGCACTTTTGTCGGGCTCTTTGTGTCAGCATTTGCTCGTCTGCACCCCAGTCCTCGACACGCACACAGAAAAGAAGTATATATATATATATAAATAATAGGTAACTACAGGTATTCTTGTGGCCGAAAGTCTTAAAACAAGGGGTCCTTAAAAAAGAACTTGGCAACTCATATCTGACAACCTGAAAATTACAAGTGTGGCGCGATGTTTGCAATGCCAAGTCTGAACTGCAGTCTTCAGTTTCAGGTTACGTGCCAAGGCACTGAGAATATTCTTTCTTTTTTTTGGAACAGCTGGCTTCAGATCACGGCTACTTCAGATCATGAGGATGCAAAAGACGTACTGTATGAATGGACCTACCAGGAACCTTTCAGGACACATTGAAGCTCCTCTTGTGATGCAGTTTGGTGGACAGTAAGGTGAACACATCCTGGCGTAGCATAGCTTATGTCTCTTACAACAGCTTTCACACTGCGATACACTGGCACGGCACTGATGTCAAAGTCAAGGCTGCAATGACAGTTACACATGAATGAATTCATCCAAGTGATTGGAGCAAAGTTATGCTGTCCTGCTGAAAATCAATAACCCTTGAGCAGAACTTATGCCACAAAAGATACGACCCACTACCACACGCTTGGCAGCAGAAAACCATACCACAGCTACAGGTGAACAATTAGTGACGCAAAACTAGTGTTATCGACTATTAGAGTCATTATCAAATTAGTGATAGCACAAGAACTATCAATACCACCATCGATAGCACACTATCAATATAGTGCACTGTTGATATCGAGACTACTATCACTTACACTTTAGATAGTACTGTTGATAATGCTCTATTGATAATGGAAAATCACTCAAAGTAATGCACATAAACACTGCAACTTAAACTAGGTGACATTCCCTGTTACTATTTGCATGAACTGAGTTTTACTGCTGGTCAGTTTTCACAAAATTTCTAGCAATACCATTAGTCGTGACTTGGAGTCTATCGATAACACTGTCAATAGCGAACTGTCGTAATACACACAATGGTACTACTATTGAGAACAATGGTACTACTATTGATAGGTTTTGTTACACTGTCGATAGTTTCATATCAGAATATGGTAATACTATCAATACTCCTATCTACTGTTCAAAAAAACGTTCAATAGTAAGTTTACTGATAGTTCCACATCACTGCGAACAACACAACCTATTTGATCTGTTTGTGCCTCTGTGATCTGAATACAGGCAGAAGAAAAACAGTGCAGTAACATGCCGCTTAGTGTGGCTACTAAAGTAACAACACACATGGCAGCCTGAAGTTATGTGCCAAAACATACTGTCTATAGAGATACAATCACAACAACGTTAAATTAAATTCTGGGGTTTTTATGTGCCAAAACCCCAATATAATTGTGAGGCACGCTGTAGTGGGAGACGCCAGATTAATTTTGTCCTTAATGTGCACCCAATGCATGGTACATGGTGTTCTTGCATTTCACCCCCACTGAAAAGCAGCCGCGGCAGCCAGGATTCAGTCCCGCGACCTCAGGCTTAGCTGCGCAACACCAATGTCACTGCACCACCAAGGCGGGTGGATATAATCATACAGATTAGGAAATTAATGGGATGGCAACCACCCCTTACAGATGACCGACTACCACAACTGCATGTATGTGAATTCCGAACATGAAGAAAACATTCCCTTAATGGGGGAAAAAAAAAGAAACAATGAGACAGCTCCAGCTCTTGTAGGAAAACACTGCTTAGAGCATATAGCTACCTAAGCAGACAACAAATTGAAAGGTGGTTGTCTCCTCTCATATTCCCATTGCAATAATAATCATAGTTAAAATTATGCAGACCCAACACAAAGCTTGGAATCCATGTGAAATGAAGCTTTCGTGAAGCGGTTAATCAATTGCTATAAATTTAACGTTTTCGTTCCTTTGTCTTTGGTGTAAAGAAAACTGGCACATACGCATGTGCTCTTGTGTACCTGTGTGGCAATCATCTCAAAGAGCTAGTAGGTGTTGACATGATAGAAGTGTACGTACGATTGTGGCCTAACGGTCAGGACATCATGCTTGTGTGCCAGGGGACCGAGGTTCGATCTTACCATAGGGCATGCCATCACATTTTTTTTTTTTTTTTAACTGTGAGCTATTTGGCTAGACAGCAGCAGCACCCAGTAGGTATGGTTAGGAAACCTTGGGAGGGTTGGCAAAGAAAGCTTTGCTCTAAAAAGAAAACAGATTCTGCTCCACAAATCACAGTAGTGCTTTCTGCAGCCTATATGACTTTCTTGTCTGAGTGAGTAGTATGAATCATGGGAACGTACGGGGAATGTCCAATCTGAGCACACAAGACGGCTTGCAGAAACAGAGTACTGCACAAATCGGAATTTAGAGGAGGTTTACAATTCATGCACTGAGCTCGCATTTCCCTCAAACAATATGGTTCCAAAATGCACAATCATTTGTCCTGAAACACGGTTTTCAACACATTGTTACTTTGTGCCTGCAAGCTCCCACACATCAAAGGTGTACTAACCTTTCATTTCCAAAATCAAAGTCATCATCTAGTCCCCAATCATCTACTGGATTATTTTCGCCACAAGTCAAGTTGACCTGCACATTCTCATCACTAGTGCGAGTTTTTTCCGTAATCAGATTCTCTGAGCCACCTTGGCAAAATTGCTGCAGGGAAGCTTTCTCTTCAGGGATGTTTTCTTTTGTTGCTAGTACTTGAAAGGAATGCAGAACGTTGGCACCAGCAACAATTTTTGAGTTCTGAGCAAATGGGGAGCGCTTGAAGTCAACTTTCACACACTGGTCGACTTCATCCTCATGTTTTCGTTTTGTTTGTAGCAATGTATCAGTTTTTGAAGATGCACTCCTCGGCAATTGCTTGGCCGGCGAGCTCCTGAGCCTTAACGGCTTTGGCAATGTCCTTTCTGTGAGTGTCTCTGTGCCCAACTGCTTGAGTGGGATTTTTACAGGTGGCCTGCCTATGGCAGTGCGCTTTGTCAGCACAGACTTGCAGGCTTGCTGGCATTGTGTCGGAGGCACAACGTCGTCATCGCTCAAATCAATGACGTCCTGAGACAACGAAGGTGAACCTTTCTTCTCGGTGTTTGCTTCACCCAAAGTGGACTCTTTCAAGCTCTAAAAAAGAATGTTTGAGAAAGAAATAAATGCTCATGCACTGCAATGCACTGTTAAAAACAATGCTACCCTCATAAACATGCAACGTTGCGCATTTTATGTACACAAAAAGAGGGCAGCGGTTGCTCTGGATATTCTATTAATACTCCTCTACACTTACAAAATGTAATGAATTCTGGGGTTTTATGTGCTGAAACTATGAGATGATTTATGAGGCACGCCATAGTGGAGCACTCTGGATTAATTTTTACCACCTGGGGTTCTTGAATGTGCACCGTACACAAGTGTTTTTGCATTTAGCCTCCATTGAAATGTCACCGCTGCGACTGGGATTTTATTTCATGCATTCAGGCTTAGCAGCGCAACACCAAAGCCACTACACCACCATGGCAGGTACACTTAGAGACAGAAGTGACAAAACTTCTCTACTACATGAAGACATGTTACACGTTGTTATGCTACAATGAGCTGAAGGAGCACAGCTATACGACTCACAATACTACCATGCATTACATATAGGTACAGTCTTTGTCAAAAGTATACAGGCTACGCTGCCTATAACTGCCATACTTACTACAGGCTATTTAAGCTCTCTAGGGAATGAAAGGACCTCTCATACTCAGCATCCATGAGTGTCAGGAGTGCCACAGGAACCACAACACACAGCCGAGCAACATACAGGGCATTTACACAAACCCAACAGAAATGAGTTTAGTTGGCTTGTGGGGCTCGAATATGCCTGTCGGGTTCATTTAACTGCTAGCCAGTCAGGCCGAATGAGCATCAAGTCGGGCTGAGTCAGGTGAACTGCATCAGGTAGATTGACCCAGCCCGACCTGCTTGTAGAACACGTGTAAACACGAGTGTCTCAGGCCACTCAGAGCTGATACCTGCACTGAACAACTGTGATGTCACAATTTACGTGTTGGCAGTGGAAACAGTATCAAAACAAGGCAAAGATAGACACTGTGCAGTGCAACCTCGTCGCAGTGATAAGATCCATGAAACAGAGCTATTTAAGACAGCTGTAGGAACCGGAAACCCAGTTCAAATGCACTGATGTCTTAGCTTGACACTGTGTGCCGCCATTCCCTAGACAAGTCAGAAGCGAGTTCCTGCAATCGCGATCGCGAAGGGCTCAGTCAGCCGAATTGCTGACTCGTCCCGTGTGCATCTGGTTCACATAAACATACTCGTTATGGTAAAGGCGTGAAGTAGCCTGTATACTTTTGACAAAAGCTGTACAAGTAATCCTGTTGTTTCCTTCACTAATGCTGAATGACTTTGCCCATTAAAGCCTTTCTGCTTTGTAGCAAAAGCCGCAGAGCTTGAAGGTCTTTTTTCTTCTTTTTTTTTTAGCAATGAAAATATCAACAAAATCTAATTTGTCTACTCTATAGACATAAAGCAAGAAGTTGAGACAAGGGGGATTGAAGTGTTTCAGTTTTCCTAAAGGCTAATATAGCCATAATGTAGTGAGATGGTTTCCAAAGAGCCTCACTGACAAAATTTATGCAACAACTAGAAACTATTTTTACCTTATTGAAATAGCCAGACAGCAGTCTTTGGCCTTTGGACAGCGATGTCTGAAATATATTTAAAAATATAGTCAGCTCAAGCCAAGCCACAAAACAGGAAGGAAGGGATAAACATGAATATGAGCAGTGATCAGACATGTCAGGATTAGGATGTACAATGGTTGCAAGATGCAAGCAGTTCAGTTAGTGAACCATGGTGTATTCTAACTCACATACCTTGCTAATTCTCCCCTGCATATGCACCAGGATGGCAGGTTATTTGGGCGTCTATATTGGGGGCTTTTTCTCAGTACACATACCAATCATAGAACACGGCATGTTGCAAGTTTTGTACAAGACTGGAATGTGTCTTTTGAAGGTACCCGAGTACTGCACATAATAACAAAAGTAGATACTGGAGTTTTACCATGCTGAGAACAAGACTTGATTATGAGGCACGGCATAGTGTGGGTCTCCACATTACTTTTGACCACATATGGTTATTTGACGGGCACTGAAATCTAAGTATACGAACGTTTCTGCATTCCACCGCCTTCGTAACGCGGCCACCGCAGCCATGATCACACCGTATACCTCGAGCAGAGCAGCCATGCAAATGCTATAGCTGAACTTCGTAACAGCCAGATCATTTGTCACCATTACTTTACGTCATTATGCCGCTCTTTCTTTAGCTTTTGTTTCCTTGTTTAGCGAGTAGAAAGCTAGAGCGCAAAAACTCAAGTGAGCTTCGCATTCTTCAATTCCTCACTCTCCCGTATGAACACCAACCTATTCCATTTTACATGAAAATCGCACAGCAGATTGGGTGCCACAATAGCACAATCATCCAAAATAGTTCACACGCACAAACAGGGAGAATAGTGCGAAACTTATATAAGAAACGTACCAGTCACAACCAACGTGTCAACTTGGTCCATCACTAGAAAACAACACTTCTTGGGTCAAGCTGTCACTGTTACGATACTCTGGTGATTCTTATACCGTTAATTATGTAGCTGTGTATCCTCCAAACGCAAACATAATTAAATAAATAAAAGATTAACTTAAACGCAGACAAGCAACCTTCAAGGTGTGCCACGTCAGATATTATTATAATTTTGAAGTAAAGCTCAAAATTGTCGTTGGCAGGGAACAAGAGCTGAATTTAATAAGATGGACAAGGCGATCTTTGGGATCTTGCATAGCCGGAACGCCGGTAGCGGCTGTCGCCCAAGCACTCGAGCTAGAATTAACAAAACACCGCTTTCTTTCTGTTTAATGTGTTCAGTTAGCGTGTTATGTTGAGCGCCGAGAAATGCAGACAACGGCCTCGATTAAACTGTAAAAATCGTCTTTGATTGCGCGCGAACTTGCATGCGGATTCGCAGATAAGGTTTAAAAGTTTCACAACAAAGCAATGACATACAGTGACAGGAGCTGCATGAACTTAAAAACGTCACCTGTTTTTTCGTTTTCATGGCAGCTCCAGTGTTACAAGGTCGCATCATCACGAATAAGATCGCCAAGTCTACACGAACTTGCCATTTACCGCCATTCAGACAAGCCCGCCAGCGCCGAGATGGCCAAGATGAACGGTGGTACGGTCTCCCTGCTGCGGCGCTGCGGTCTCTCGTTATTTTCAGTTTCAGTTTCGAGTCGCTCGACGTTCCGAACACGGCGACTACGACGTGTCACAGTCATAGCTCCTTTTTGAAATGAGCTAGTTATAGCGCGTTACAGGAAACGAGGACACAAGAAGCCACAAATACGCACACGCAACACTGTTAGCGCAGATTCTTTGTGCCTTCCCATGTCCTTGTTCCCTGGCCGCGCTACAACTTGCTCGTTTCAAGATGAACCAACAAGCCCGCATCGCCACTCGTAGCTTCTGCCCGCTTCTCGCATATGTGGTACACAAAAGCATGGCCAAGATTGAGATCCGTTAATCCGAAATGTTCGCGATTCCGGTGCGTTACTACCCCAAGGAGGTTACCACATATCAAGTTAACTTGATAAGGGGGAGTGCGTCCAGCGCTAGAAGGATATAACAAAATTTGCTAGAGTGTAAGGGGGCGCTCTTCAAGTGAAGGCCCCTGAAACGGTTCTGACGAATTTTGTAGACGCGTAGGGTACAGCTAAAGTTAATCATTCGCAACACAATTTGTGTGAACCGTCTCATATTAAGAGAGCTACGGACGATTACAAGTTACCCTTCTCCATAGCCATGCATTTTCTCCTCAACTCGTTCGCCGAGTGATGGCGATCTAAGCTCCGCCTTCATTGGCTTTGCGTCATGATAGCATGCCGTGTCGCCTACTTCCGGTTCTCTAGGAGCGAGCGCGCGAAGCCTCTCAAACCTCTCCGCCAGCTGTTTGGCAGTCGACCCCAAGCGAGAGCTATCGAAGTAGCGTGCGTTGCGAGCATTTTGTCACAGCGCGGAACGTGTCTGGTATTCCGGTAACCACAGGCGAGCTGGTCGTTTCGACGGATGGGTGGAAGAATAAACTCATGCTGATGAAGCAACTTTAGCGTAGACGTACGTGAGCGGCCTCATCGGTCTAGACCTGTCTGCACTGTTCAGCCACCTGCTAGCGCAGAGCTTAACCAGCCTAACAAAGAGCTAATATTGCTCTAACCAAGTGTAAAACATTTTAAACATTTACAAAAACATCGTGTTAACGATTGCGCTCCTGCGAAAAATTCACACTAGCAGAAAAGAAGAATACGCTTCGTTACTGCCACTGTGTTTGTGTGTGACCTCTGTGTGACCAGGGGCGCGATCGGAGATATTTTGTTCGATACGCGTTCTGTTCAGTTGCTGCAACGTCACAGAGTTGCAGTATGCAAAATTTGTGACAGCGGGGCGGAGAGAGCAGCCAATCAGGAAGCGGTGACCTCCCCGGAAGTTTACTTGCGTCGTTTGTCGTCTGCTTGTAAACAGTGTACTACAAAACCAAATGTTTCTCGTCTTCCAAGTGAATTAAATCTTTATCTAAAGAAATGTATTTTTTTTTTCTTCTCAAGCCCAAACACGTTTTCAAATAGTAGTACGTGTGACTACTGCAGTTTATAACTATCAGGTTCTTTGCGTCGTCCCTAGGTGGTGTCGCGCACAGCGAGAAGGAAAAAGAAAAAAAAAACGACGGGAAGAGTGGCGCACTTTTCAAGAGGCAGCGACAACATCCCAGTGGCTCGCTGGCACCGATGATCTTGTCGATTTCTCTGTACAACCAACGAATTATTTGTTTCGAGAAACAAAAACGACGCCGAAATTCACTTTCTGCCATCTCTTCAAACGCGTTTCGCACCGCCACCCGCTCTCCTCCTTCCTCTAGAAAAGCCAGCGCAACAATCAAATTTTCCAACGGAAGAGCCATTTTCTAGAATTAAACTATGAACTGGATTCAAACCTGCCATTCCGCAGCCGAAAAGGCCACCTGTTGGATCCAATCCAATCCACCAGACGCGCCATGCGAAGCCGTATGATCGCTCCAAACTTCTCAACTCCCGTCGCGTTCGGACGAAATGCTCGGTGGGCGGATGATTGACAGGAGCGTGTCGTCATTTTGACGTCACCAAAAACGGGGCGGCGCCCCGCGGCTGGCGACGTCGGCGCGGAATAGGCCAATCGCGCGCGCCGGTAACCGAACGAACGCGCCGAACAACCATCTCCGATCGCACCCCAGGTGGCTGCACCGTGCAGATCATTCGCGATTCTGCTCATCCCGTGAAACGGCACGGTCAAGCGGCCAGGCCCTGTCCCCTCGCTTGCGTTTACCCGAATGCCAGACTCGCGAAACGCTATTGTGGTAATAATCCTCCGGTGTAAAGTGGCGGCCGCAAACGTGCAAATACTGGCGCCGATCGCATACCGGTAGTTCGATGCGTTGCAGCCACTCCACTCGTTTGCTGCCTTGCAGAGGTACGCTATGTCGCAGCTTGACATATTGCCAGTCGCTACTTTTGCAGTCCACAACGCAACAAAGGCGAATCATGGTGCTCGCGAAAAGACAGGCCGACACTGACCGCGGAGCTCTCGTCAAGACGGAGCTCGTTGTAACACAAGGAGACGACACTTGCTGTGCGCCAGAAGTGCTTAAGTGTACTGAGAAATTGCTCTCGTGCATTCTCATTATACTTTCTTTTTATAAAAACAAATGAACTAACATTCCAACTATTACAAACATCATTTGTTTACCATAAGGTTGAAAAATTATTGATCACGCGCCCTGGTCAGCCAATCGGATAGCTCGCCCCACTGATGTCATAGGGGTGATTGCCGTCATATGCTTAGAAATTTTGCAGAGGGCGTCGTTATAGTCCCTCGTCTGTGTTAAGTAGATCCAATGTGGTGATGGATAATTGTTTCCCTGGAGGCGTCGCCAAATGCGAGCGTCTTCCAGAGAGAGAGAGAGACCGATGCGGAGGCGGAAAGATTCTTCTTTCGGCTTTGTAATGATCGACAATTTCCCTGTACGTGATGATGCTATCTTTTATCCCTGGAACTGGCTGCTCCAGAGTTGCCCGGTGGTAGAGTGCTCGGGCGAGCTCGTGAGCGGCTTCGTTGCCTAGGACTTTTTCATGGGCCGGTACCCAAATAAAAGTTATGTCCCTCCTGGGGCATACGCTAGACCATATAATATGGGAGTGTGCTGGCTCCTCAGGGGCCAAGGAAAACATTGACAGTAGATAAGCCTTGGAGGCCTTGTTCCAGAGCTAGGCTGAAGACGACCAGCGTCGAGCAATCCGCCTGGCCGTTGAGGCCGTGAAGACTCACCGTCCTCAACGCGCGGGGACTGCTTCGTCCTCCGCCCCTAACTACGTGTAGGTTAAGAAGCAGACGCCCCAGCTCGGTGGAATAATAAGGTTTTCAATCAGTCAATCAATGCCGTCATATGGGTAGGGGCGGCTTAAAATTTCGCCAAGCAGGGTGCTACGATCGGCAGCGATGTTCATCTTTAAAACCTTATCATAAATCACACGCTTTACGCGGACTCTTAGACGTGTCAATGAATGATCAGAAGGATCTACTCTAGCTACTCAGTACGTTTGTAGAAAATCGTCGAAATCGTTTCAGCGCCCCTTTAAGTAACTATTTTTGCAGCCAACTCTACTGCGCACGTTTTCAATCCGCCGCTCCACAATTTGCAGTATGAATGGAGCGCAGTGCGTTAGCGAAAACTCAGTTGCGTTTCCGACAGCTGATAGCACAGAAGCAAGGTAGAAGCGCTAACGGTTTCGTATTCGTGCACTGCCACGTGCGGCGCGCCGCCGAAAGCGCCATTCCGTTTCTCTAGAACGGGCTCCGCGGAAAGGGTGAATAGGCGGCTTCCACTCCAGCAATTTCTTTATATCCACTTAGGTCCAGGGAGAGATCCCCGCTGAGCTTTTCTTTTTTTTTTGAGTGACAACTTGGTGGCAGCACCGTTGCCTTCACCTGAATGAGCTTGTCACGGCTAGGTGGCGTGTTTCGCCACCCGATTTAAAGGGTGGCGAAACACGCCATCCATCCATCCATTATCCATCCATCCACGCGGATCCGCGCGCCCCCTGGGCGCTTGTCGCGTCGGAGGCATTATATACCGCAGCTGCGTGGAGCTTTGGCAGATGTTCCACTCTTCTGCATCATTTTTGATACTCGGTGGCGGAAACACTGAATCTATTCCCAACCGATCTGTAGCAAATAGAAATAATTATGGCTAGTAATAGTAATTTAGAGTGATGGTAGTAACGGGTAATTTTGACAGCACGCCGCCGCCCTAGCGGTGCGGCAACAACATTGAAATCACTTGACGGGCTGATTCTTTGATATACCAAAGGCTAGGGACGTCGCTGCCCACGTCTGAAGCTGCCGTCGCCGCGGCAGCTTGCTGGAATAGAACCCCAGAATAGAGTCCCAGGCTCTATTCTCGACGCGCATGGTGGCTGCACGGCAGCCCCATGTTGACTCTCCGATTGGCTGTCGAAAGGTCAGGTATTCAAGATGTTTTGCTGGGGAGCGGATGTTTTGCAAAATGCAAGGTTGCGCTTTGATTAAATTGGGGAAACGTGACGTACGTAAGCTGCAAATTTTACCGACTAATAATTTTTTTCCGGTTCTTGGAAGCTACATTGCGACGTTAGAGCTTCAGAAAGAAAGTGAACGGTAACGTTCAGAAGCCCATGATGCAACGCATCTGCAATTTCGCGGATATGTGGTGGCGGTCCAAGGTAGCCGCCATATGTCGGCTTGTTCATTGGCAGGAGAAATATCATGTGAGGAGCGTCACAGAAAGGGCAGTCGTTGCGTAGACATATATTTGACGTTGGGTGACGATGCTTTGGGCCTCCGTTGCAGAGACTTTTCCGCCATAATTATCGGTGTGACGAGCGGAAGACGAGCCGCGCGAATTATATGTTAATGAGTGGGCAAATATGCAATTGCGGCCGAGAGGCACGGGCATCACCGCGTTTTCCCCATCGTTGGGCCACAAAAATATCTTGTTCATAACGCGTGCTCATAGCATTTCCATCGTTCTCGGGTGGTGTTGGCATTTATGTTTTGGGCAATCATTTTCATAAAGAAAAACGCATTTATTTGAAATAATATTCGTTGAACATTACAAACCTTTTGTGACACTTTGCACTTTTCTCTGCTGCGCTGTTATTGTAATCAATGTCATGGACTTTTCAAATCATCCGAGGTTATGACAAGGGCGGATTTTTAATTTATACGAAAGAAATTTTGGAAAAGCGGCGTTTTTAAGTTATATCACGCGGTGCGTGTAAGCACTTCACGTGAACATGCAGTAGGCAGCGCAGGCGCGTGCGTCGAGAAGCGGATGCTTCTGGCGCACCCAACGCCGTCGGTGATATTCGGCTGCTTCTCAGCCAGCCGTGTCGGGCTCAGTCATACCCCTGTCAAGCGGGCAAGTTAAGTGTACTTAAGGGGAGTGCACTTAGGGACCTTGAGCGACACTTTAGACTACGCGGTGCTTAAAGGGCCCCTGAAACGGTTCGGACAAATTTTGTAGACGCGTAGGGTACAGCTTAAGTAGAACATTCGCACCACAATTTAAGTGCAGCGTTACGTATTAATGGAGCTACAAGCGATTAGAAGTTACCCTCCTCCCCATCCACGCTTTTCCTCCTCAACTCGTTCGCCGAGCCAGCTGGGCTACGCTCCGCCTTCACTGGTCCTGCGTCACGATGCGACGTCACATCGTCCACTTCCGGTTGTTTTGGAGCCCGCCCGCGCAAGACCTCTCCGCTAGCCGCTTGGCTGTCGACCCCAAGCGAGAGCTATCGAAGCAGCGTGCGTTGCGAGCATTCTGTCGTAGCGCCGAACGTGTCTGGTATTCCGTTAACCACAGGCTAGCTGGTCATTTCGGCAAATCAATGGAGGCATAAACTCAAGCTGATGAAGGAACTTTGGCGTAGACGTACGTGAGCGGCATGATCGGTCTACACGGTCCAGACACTTGTTGGCGCAGCGCTTAACCAGCCAAAGAAAGCGCTGATATTGCTCTAACCAAGTGTAAAACATTTTAAACATTTATAAAAACAACGTGTCGATGATTACACTCCTGCGAAAAATACGCACCAGCAGCAAAGAAGAATACGCTTCGTTGCTGCTACTGTGTATGGTTGCGCTCTATGCCACCAGGTGGCTGCACCGTGCAGACCATTCACATTTGCCCTTCTGCTCATCTCGGCTCATCCCGTTACGGCACAGTCAAGCGGCCAGACCCTGTCCCCTTTAGCTTACGTTTGCCCTAATACGGGACTCGCGAAACGCTGTTGCGTTAGTAATCTTCCGGTGTAAAGTGACGGCCACAAACGCGCAAATGCTGGCGCCGATCGGATAGCGGTAGTCCGATGCGCAGCAGCCGTACGCTGCCTTGCAGAGGGACACGATGTCGCACCTTGACATATTGCCAGTCGCTACGTTTGCAGTCCACAAGGCAACAAAGTCGAATCATAGTGCTCGCGAAAAGACTGAGACCAACTGTGACCGCGGAGCTCTCGTCAAAATGGAGTACGTTGTAACACAAGCAGACGACACTTGCTGTGTGCCGGAAGTGCTTAAGTGTGCTGAAAAATTGTTCTTGTGCATTCTCTTTATGCTACTTTCTTTTCATAAAAACAAATTAACTAACATTCCAACTATTACGAAGGTCATTTGTTTACCATAAGGTTGGAAAAATTATCGATTACGTGCCCTGGTCAGCCAATCGGATAGCTCGCCCCACTGACGTCATATGGGTGATTTTGGTCATATGGGTAGGGGCGGCTTAAAATTCCGCCGAGCAGTGCGCTGCGATCGGCAGCGATGTGCATTTTTAAAACCTTATAATAAATTACACGCTTTACGCAGAGCACTTAGATGTGTCAATTAATGATCAGAAGGACCTACTCTAACGACTCAGTATGTTTGTAGAAAATCGTCAAAAGCGTTTCAGGGTCCCTTTAACGGTAAAACAGGGCGCACTGCCACTAAAAGAAATGGCGACAAACTAAAATAATGTTTTTTGTAGATGTAGGTTAAAATAAAAAGAAACTTTCTAAAAAGCGATTGCTTTAGTTGTATGATGAATAAAAAAAATCTTAATTTATATTTACTCAACAAAAGAAACGGAAATACATTTATTATAAGAGCGTTACAAGTCAAGGCCGGCCAAAACGAATGCCTAGCCAATCCAGAAGAAAATGGTGGCGTTAGGGTGGCTAGGTGGCGTGCGACGAGGTGGCATTTGATCCTTCTTGAACGGAATATCAGCGAGTTTTGTTCTGACTATTTTGTTAAAAGCTGTTCAACAAGAACGAACTTCTGTGTCCTTTTTCTACGTGTTACATTTTGTATCGTTGAAACCGCTGGCGGCGAGGCTACATACGCACTCAACCAGCAAAGTGCGTTCCGTGAACGCACTCCGACAGGAGTGCACTCTTCTGCGAGTACACTCCACATGCGACGTTTAGATTTGGCAGAGTGCACTTGCCCGCTTGACCGGGGTATCACTTGTTTTTCACGAGATAGTGACAAGGCGGCCTACAACGTGCTCTCATCACCATATGCTTGGTCGCGTATGCCGTCTCGAGGTGGAAAACAAGCGCGTTGGTGTCAATATACGATGACTCATTCCATTTCTCTGGGCTACAATAAAGCAGACGACAGCTTTCACGCAGCGGACGACGGAAGCGAGAGGCGTTATGGAGCGCAGCTCTGCCGCCCCACATTCAGCGTCTTCCCGCGGCGTTTTCTGGCGTTTCATCATCCGGCGTCGCTCGGCGTCGACGCTGAGGGTGGCGCCATAGAGAAAGGCGGCGCGCTCAAGAGGCACCAGGCTGGGAGCCTATTTACATGCAAGCCCTGTTTTAGGGTGGTGACAACACCAAGATTTTGACAGTTTTTTTTTACCGCCAAATTTGGTGAGTAGCCATTTTGGTCCCAAATCTCGCTAGCAGTCGCACTGCATTCCTGTTTTTTTTTTTGTCACGCTTTGATGTACCCATGTTGGCACGCGACCTATTCAATTTCTTCAATTTAGGTTTATACCAATGCGCACACGAAACCTGCATATATCTTTAATATACTAAACACCTCTTCCTTTTGTTTTACCACATCCAACTTTTTTGACCCGCCGTGGTTGCTCAGTGGCTATGGTGTTGGGCTGCTGAGCACGAGGTCGCGGGATCGAATCCCGACAAAGGCGGCCGTATTTCGATGGGGGCGATATGCGAAAACACCTGTGTACTCTGGAGTCCTCCACTACGGCGTGCCTCAGAAAGTGGTTTTGACACGTGAAACCGCATGATTTAATTTTATTTAATATCAAAACTTTTTATTTCTGTTGCATGTCGTGGGACACGTATATAGCACGAAGTTATAAGGCACGGTGACGTGCTCGTGGCAGCATTATCTCACGCCAAGAATTTGAACTGCATTAAGCACTGTCATTGCCTTCCACTTGTACGTAATAAGTAAAGGGAGTTTTTCAAAGTGTGCTGTAATAGCGACTATGATTATCAGCCTGTTTAACTAAAACGTAGACGTGCCGTGGCTGCTGAAGCCAAAGTTAATTTTTTTAATTTGTTCGTTTCACGTCAGCAAGGGTTGCGGGAAACGTGGTCTAACTGTCGGCTGGTCTTTCGCCATCTTATCTCCCACATCTTGTAATTTGTCGGAAAGCTTTTTCGCTAAGATCAAAGTTGTGAAGCGGCGGTAGTCCAAATCTCGGCCACCCTTTGTTGGCGGCCGGGGTCATCTCCACTCAAGTGGAGGCGTTCTTCGGTTGGCAGACGTCGCAATCGTGGCAAGCCAACCACCCCAGAAGGCTTTTACGCCATCGATGTTGTCGTCCCTGAGTGGACAAGTCCCGAAGACGTTGTGACGGGACGGCTTCAATAGTAAACCGAGAGGAGCTAAGTGTAATGCGTCCAACACTTCGGTGGACCCGCCGTGGTTGCTCAGTGGCTATGGTATTGGGCTGCTGAGCACGAGGTTGCGGGATCGAATCCCGGCCACGGCGGCCGCATTTCGATGGGGGCGAGATGCGAAAACACCCGTGTGCTTAGATTTAGGTGCACGTTAAAGAACCCCAGGTGGTCAAAATTTCCGGAGTCCTCCACTACGGCGTGCCTCATAATCAGAAAGTGGTTTTGGCACGTAAAAGCCCAAATATTATTATTATTAACACTTCGGTGGACGCTACTTCCAAGTCACCGTAAAGAGTGAAGCCGCCATGGCTAAAATCGTTGACGCTGCCAGCATCGTCATTGGAGAGGAACGCGTCTCAATCGTATCCCTGAGCCCGAAAGTCTGTCAGTCTGGTGACTGCCATGTTTCTCCCGTGCGGTGTCTTCAGCGAAACCTTGGCTCAAGCGATGTCGCCGTAGGGCAAAGTGCTTAATATCAGTCGAGGCCTGATGGGCTCGCGTCCCACTGTCACCACTGGAATGCTTTACGTGCGCATCGAGATGAAGCCCGGCTCACTGGTACACAACTACTTAAATGTGGCAGGCCACCGAGTGACCTGCGACTACAAAGGAATGCAGCAGGTCTGTCGGCGTTGTGGGTCATCGGGCCACTTCAAGGTGCAGTGCACGCCGCCTATCTTTGCAAGGTGCCTTATTTACGGCCACGTCGGCAAAGGCCGCGTTCTACCGTGCCGCCGCTGTGGAGACCCGCATGCGACCGTTGCCTGCTCTCTACGGCGTGCCTATTTGGAAGCAGCGTCTAAGAACTTTCCGCCGCTTCAGTCAAGCACGCACGCACCTGACCATCCGAGCGATTCGCCAGCCGCGTTCCACTCGGGGAGATGTGGTACAACTACCACCAGCTGAAACGCCAGCAGAGTCCCCCGCGAGCCCTGAACCTGAGAACCACGAAGGTGTTCTGCAACAGGCGGAAACACCGTGTCCCCTGAATATACCCGGTGAACACTGCGTCGAGCCCCCTGCATCGAGAGAGCCCCTAAATGACAACGTCCCAGAGGCCGAACTGTCGGCTTGTCTGTCCGTGGACGCTGTAGCATGTCATCTTGATTGATGAGACGCCCGGCCACGAGGACGACGCGGCGTCCCTGTGCGACGCATCCACCAGATCGTCGCCGCCAACATGGTCGCCAGTGATCGAGGAGGACATTACTCCTAGAGATTTTAATGGCAGCCGCCCGGATGTTTTCGTGCCATCCTCCCTCAACAACGCTGGCACGAAAAGGCACTATGGTTCCACCAGCGACTCGGATGTTCCCTCCCGTGACAGGAGGCCACTGAGGGCTTCTACCCGACCCCGGAAGTCTCATGCTTCTGGCCGGGTCGCCAGTGCGGAAAAAAGACTTTCTGCGCCGATTTCGGCCCAATTGATCTCGCCCTTAACAGTTAAAGATACTTCAACCCTTTTTCTAGCATTATGGATCTTGAGAGTGATCTCCTTTAATGTGCATGGCTTTCGTAGCGTCCATAAGCAGGCAGGTGGTCGCTTTTGCCCATTCGTCAGCTTGCGACTTCCTCTTCATGCAAGAGACGAACTTCAAAATTAGGCCATGTCTTGACGTTCAAACGCGTTTTTTTTTAATTGCTTCTTCGCGTACACCACTACGCAGTAGAGCGGTGTTGGAGTGCTTGTTCTTAACCGCAATCTGTTGAGCGGCCATCACTATAAGCTTCGACGCGCTTGGACGCGTGGTGGCGTTCGACTGCGCATTTCACTCTATATACGCATCCGATTACTGCGTATTCGTGGTCCTGCAGAGTCTATAAATTCCAATAGCTTTTTCAGATGCTTGGATTTTTAGATTCGCGTTAGATAATTCTTCTGGGCGATTTAAATTGTGTACTCGGTTCGGATGCAGATGTCCAGTGCCC
This sequence comes from Dermacentor variabilis, assembly GCF_050947875.1. Classification (NCBI taxonomy): domain Eukaryota; kingdom Metazoa; phylum Arthropoda; class Arachnida; order Ixodida; family Ixodidae; genus Dermacentor; species Dermacentor variabilis. The sequence goes on along the minus strand of NC_134570.1, from coordinate 47,365,540 downwards.
TGGCAGAAGCAGGCCAAACGGCAAAGCTATATAGGGAGCTAGGTCGTCTGATGCAGAAGGTTGCCCTTCTTGACGCGCATGAACTGCTTCGCGGTAGTACTACGCACGCTTGGAAGTGGCGTCGCGGGGCATCATCAAGTAGCTAGGTTAGACAGAGCCTATACGTACCGAGGTGCCTAACAGGCTACGTCAGTATGGCTGAGGTGCGTTCGCTCTCACTTTCGCCAGTATACGTCGGCGACCACCAGCCATTAGAGCTAGAGTTAGAGCTGCCCTCAGGAACTCCTTCAATTCGAGGCTCATGGAGTCTCGAGTGTCGAGTCCTACATTACCTACAGTCGAAAAATCGATTACTGCGGACTGCGAGGGCGTCGCTTGTCGGTGCCGGTCCAGATGACTGGGATGGGTTAAAGGAGCAGTGGCGTCATATCGCTGCATTGCGTCTGGGTGAGTGCTCCGGGCTCGCGTGTCTTAGGAAATGGCGGCGTTGGTGGAGAAGATGCGCATTGCTCAGCGCAGCCTGCATCCGACGGCCATTATGTGCGCGTGGAAGGTTGAGCTCGTCGAACGCTACCAGCGGCTGGTGCGCGCTTCCTCGCTGTCAGCTGCCGCTTGGCGCTGTAGGCGTGCGCCGTGTGCGCATACCGATGTTCTTAGATACGCACCATGGCGTTAACAGCGCAATTAGACGGGAACAAGAGACGGGGAGACGACGCTGACTTTCAACAACGTTTATTTGAAAGAAACGCGGTTTCTTATACATACGCCCACAGGAATCACACGTGTCAGAGACACGGCATTGCACATCATGTGACACACGCACTTCTGCGCACTCAAGAAAATTATTGCACGTGCAAAAGCTCAAGTTCTTTATTTTGTTAGTAACAAGGACGGCGTGCTAACCCTTTGGTCATGAAGTCTGGTAATCTCGGCTGCCCAAATAATTTCCCGAACCAGCTGGTCATTGCATTTTTCCAGCACTTCATAGCGTATGCATTCTGCGGCACAAGCTCTGGAGGGGAAATCCCTCACGTGGATGCCTAAATTCCTGTTCGCCTGCTCGACGTTCAATTTATGTTCTTTTTGCCTTTCGTTTGCGCATCTTCCAGTTTGCCCTATATACTTTTTTCCCCACATTTCAAAGGTATATGTCACGCTCAGCGCTGGTCCACGTGACACTCGTGTGGCTGGACTCTGGCGCCGTTCATGTGACGACGCCGAGAGACCCAACGCCAGAAACCGCCGGCAAGAACGCTGAATGGGGAAGGACGCTGAAGGCGTCCGTTCCCGCATTGAGCGTCGGTGTCCCGAAGCGTAACCGAGCTAACGAGCAGACCGAAGGATGAACGAGCGAACGCGGAGCACAGCGGGGCGATGGAAAGCGAAGGAGTAGACTACAGTGCGGAAAGTGGAGGAGGAAGGTATGGCGAAAGTGCGGCCACGAGATGGCGCCAGAGTAGCGCGCGTCGTCTGCTCGCGAATGGCATGCGGCGAGCGCGTCCAAATATATACCGTACTTATTCAAATCTAGGCCTATAGTTTTTTTTTTCAAATGATCATATTCCAAACTCTAGGGTCGGCTTAGATTCGAGGATTTTAAAAAATACGCGTCAGTTTTTCATTGAAACTGCTAAATATGGTGCATAGCTAGCGACATCTAGAAAAGTCAGTATTGCAGCCGCTACTATCCGTGCCAGTAGCCAACCGTACACAAGCGAGGTCGCCATTTTGACCTGTGTCGTGTCGGCCATATCGGTGTGCGGCGTGGTGTTATCGCGATCAACGTTACTAGATTATATATCTAGTAGCGATGATCGCGATGGCACCAAGCAGGAGATGCCACTACTGTGCCGCTTTCAAGCGAAAAGTTGTGATAGCCGCAAAGGCATGCATCGTCGAACCTTCAAGCCGGCGAAGACCACATGATAACGGCAACGGGTTGCATCAAACGTACATCGCAAACGTACAGCCGGGCGGGACTGCGGCGTCGACGAGAAAAACGTCCGTCGTTGGAGGGGACAACGACAGCAGCTATTTGCATGCGCCGCAACGAGGATAACATTTAGCGGACCAAAGAAAGGCCGTCACCACGAAGTGGAGGCATTTTGGGCCGACTTTGTTTTGGCCGACCCCAAGCCATGTAAGGCTTCATTTAGACTTTGTTTGAATGCAGAGAGAAGCTGCCCTTCCAGTGACAACAGAAGTGCTCCAAGCGAAAGTTGGGGAACTTTCAAGGGAGCGAGTCCTAACGCCAAAGGATTTCAAAGCCAGCCGGGGCTGGCTTCAGAAATTTATGAAGCGCTTTGGCTTCAGCCTCCGACGTCGCACGTCAATCACCCAGAAGCTGCCAAGCTATTTCGAAGAAAAACTGATAGCTTTTCAGCGCTACGTGCTGCGAAAGAGAGAAGCGGCAGGCTACAACCTTGGGCAAATCGGCAACGCCGACCAGACGGATGTGTATTTTGATATGCCAGTGACGTACACGTTGAATGAAAAGGGTGCCAAGGAGGTGAAGGTGCGCTCTGCGGGCTACGAGAAGCTACGAGATGCTGTGCTGCACAGTTGATGGACATAAACTCTCTCCTTATATATTTCAAAGGAAGACATTGCCTGCTCGAGAAACTTTCGCAAGAAATGTCATTGTGCGGGCAAATGAGAACGGGTGGATGACGGGTGCGATGGTGGAAGAGTGGGTGAAGATTGTGTGGCGACAACGTCCAGGAGCCCTTTTGACAAAGAACTCGCTCCTTGTCGTCGACTCTTACCCTGGGCACTTGACCGACAACGTGAAGGCTGCGCTCGCCCAAGCGAACACGGACCTCGCTGTCATACCGGGCGGCATGACGGGCCAGTTGCAGCCACTTGATGTCTGCATCAACAAACCTTTCAACATTCGTCTGCGGAAATATTACACGGACTGGTTGACTGACGAAGACCACATGCTAACGGCAACGGGCTCCATCAAAAGTGCATCGCTATCGCAGCTGGCGGGCTGGGTAGATGCAGTGTACGTGGGACGACATCCCAGGACATCCTTTGATCGTGGGCGCCTTTAAAGGGGCCCTGAACCAGCCCTCGGGCTTGGTGATATAACATAGTCCGCGGGTAGCATACGCTGTTGTGAACATCTCAGCCAAGTTCTGCTGTCGTACGCGGTCCGTAGAGCTTGCAAGCGGAGCGCGAATTCACCTTTTTCTTAAACGCTCTCGTTTCAAAAACCCCATGCTCCTCGCTCTTTTCTGTGTGCTCTATTTCGTCATAAAGCACACTCCAATACGCGGCTATTCGCTGCGCTCGGGTACACCGCGGCCGCCGCGAGGTGCCGCCACGAGTCCAGTGGCTAAGCGCACTGCGGCTTTCTGAGGACAGCCGCGTTTGGCTTACGTTTAGCGCGGCATAGGCACCAAATCGGAAATTTGAACTGCGCGCCACGGTGACGTCTCCGCCGTAGCCTTCGCAGTGCAAGGTATTGGAGGAGGAGTGGGAGCACAGCTGAGGCAGTATTTGATTGCCGATAACTCCGCTTATGCTGAACGCTTTTGCGGCAAAGTGGTTCTGAAATAGCCAATCTTCATTCAAATGTCTTTCTCCACTTCGATAAAATGTGGTTCAGGGCCCTTTTAAAAAGTGCAGCATATCTAATGCGCTTGACGGTACCGAAGATAGTGCACTGTTTGAAGGTGACAGTGACAAGGAACACAGCGACGAGTCTAGCAGCGACGACGACGTTGAATGAGCTCTGCACGTTCAGATTCAATAAATGCTGTCTGCATTTTGTGAACGCTGTCCTCGCTTTTTTTGTTCGGCCTACATTCGAGGTAATATATTTTTTTGTTGGCTTCGGACTTTAGGGGGTCTGCTTAGAACCGGGATCGGCCTAGATTCGAGTAAATACGGTATGAAAACAACGCTGCTTAGCGCAGGTCTGTTTGCGGTGTCGGATGCTGTGAAGCGCGTCCATGCGTCACCCACGCGCTGCCTCTCGCGATGTCCCGATTAGTAAGGCAGTCGAGCCACACTTTGCTCCCTTTGCAACGTGCCGCACGAGACAGATTGTCTGCGCCAGCCAATATATCGCGAAATGAAAACAAGTGTAGAGCTGCACTCAAATTTCGCATTCGGAAGTATCGTAATCGTGGGTAAATTTTTTGACCGAATAATCGTACGCGCTTTGAGCTAGCTGCTTCTTTATTTTTAGTGTGAAGGAAAACTGTTTTGCTTTATCGAGAACGTTAGGTTCAGTGCCTCCATTTCAATTTCCTATAGGCTAAACGTTAATTTTTCGCCACGTTAAGAAAGCAAAATTGAACCATAAGCGCCATTTTGTACGCATCGCGCCTACGTCACGCCTCGAAGAAAAATGGCGCAATGTTCCCCAATTATAGTGGTTAGAAGGAGGCAGTGTCACAGGCGGGAGCCGGTTGGCTGCACAGAAGAGCGATGAAAGTTGCAGATGGCGTGGTTGAGCGCGTGCGAGAGCGTGTCATTCGGTCTCCGCGGCATTGATTGCTTTTGAAACAGTGGTGAGAGTTGCTTTGCAACATTTTGAGTATTTGGATCCTGTGCGTATCGGTATTTGCTAAAAGGCACGCGTTCTGCATTGATATAGTATTATGATATTGTAGCATTTGCATCAGTAGTAGCATTATTATAGTATTTGCAAAAAGCCAGGCAATACATGGCGAGAAAGATGAAAAAGCAAGCAGTGCGCGGGGGGTCCCTCAAGGCAGATGAGGAGACCGATAACAATGGAGAGGGCATAAAATCAACCGGCACACAATGTGATGTCGATACTGGGCTGCAGAAAATGGAGCCTTTCCAGGCAGAGCTTCTCAAACAGGCGCAAGAGCTCAAAAATGAGCTAAACAGGGAGCGTGATGCACGGAAGGTAGTTGAAGAGAGACATGAAGCAGCCGAGGAAAAGCTGAACAGGGCCGTCATTGTGAACGAGAGTGTGCGTGACAATGGAACGCAGACCCCGACGCGACAAGCGAGGGAGTGTCAGCGAAGTACGTGGAATGCATGCAGCGTGATAAAGGGTTAGCTGGAAAGAGCGGCACCTACCTTGAGGCCGCCACGCGGAAAAAGCAGGAGCCCAGGGGACAATGCCCCTTGTCGAGTCCGAATCACGCGAAAAAGGACAAAAGGAAGCAGGGCGAGAGTGAAAGGGTGATTATCGCCGGCTACTCAAACCTGGCTGGGTGCTCAAAAGCAATTGTGGAGAGGGTGATAGGCGACAAAAGAGTGGCGGTAGGGACATTTCCAGGCCGGACACTGGCTTCTGTCATGGAGCGAGCAAAACAAAAGCTCGCGCAATATGCCAACATGCGCAACCTCATCATAGTAGCAGGTGCGCTAAATGACGTCCTAAACAGGAAAGGGACTGGACTAGCCCAGCGCTTGGCGAAGGGGGTGGACGACTTGCGCGAGCTATCCCCTCAGGTGCAGGTCGTGGAGTGCACGGTGCCGGAGGTGCCTGTACGTGACAGTAACGTGCAAAGAGCCGTAGTGGCTGCTAAGGAGGCTATATATGGACCGTGAGACTCGAGAAATGTTTCGAGATAATAGAAGTAAACAGGGAAGTGAGAGGGCGTGGTGGCTTCCAACGACGCGGGATCCACTTCAATCACAGGCTTGGACGAGAAGTGGAGTGGTAGTGGCGCTAATGAGGCAATATGGAAAATGAGCCGAGAAAGGCATCGAGGTTGTTGAAGTAAACAGGGAAGTAAGAAGTTGTGGTGGTTTTAAACGAGACGGGATCCACTTCAATTAAAGGCTGGCACGAATAGTGGGCTGCCGGCTTTGTGGTCGCGCTTTTGCTTTTTAGGGGGCCCGCGGACGCTCAGGAGGCCAGAGCAGATAGTAATGAAGAAGGTCCCCTAGGGGAACATCAGAAGAGCATCGCCGTCGATAACAGAAAAAGGAGGAAAGCAAGAAAAAGAGCTCACCATGCAAGAGGCTACATAAACATGCAGTGCGGCAGAAAGGAAAAGTGGGCAGAGATTGAGGAGCAGTTACATAGAGAACAAATAGGGGTGTATGCGGTTACACAAACGCACCTTAGAGACTCAGAAGAGCCGCCAGTTATTGAGAATTATGTTTGGGAAGGGTGCAACAGAACTAAGTCGGAAAGAAAGGGAGGGGGAGTCGGAATGCTCATCCATCAGGGAGCCAAATGGAAAAGAGTAAATTCACAATGTCAAGATGGTTATCAGGTACAATGAGTGGGAAAGAAACTCGGCTAGGCGTTACGTATTTGTGGACCGGAAAAATTGCACAGAGAAGAATAGAGTTAGTGGAATGCATAAGCGCTGATATTAAGGGTTTCGGGAATGGTGCTGAAATTGTCCTATTAGGTGACATGAATGCCCACATACAGGATTTAGATCGCTATACCGACAATAACGGGAAGTCAATGCTAGACCTTTGTGAGCAACATAACCTCGTTGTCGTGAATACAGGGCCTAAGTGTGAAGAGCAGATCACGTGGGAAGTGGGAAACCGGCAATCGACCATTGATTACTGTCTGATGACAAAATGAATTCATAAGTTGAGAGGAATGGTCATCGATGAAGAGGGGTTTACCAGCATAGGGAGTGACCACAAACGCATTATTTTGAAAATAGGATATGTAGTTGGGAAAGAGAGCAAGGAGCGCAAAATGGCCAGTCCAAATTTGAACGCTGAACAAATAGCGAATACAGTCCCTAGAGTTGAGGAAGAACTTGGCAAATGGCCAAGTAAAGAGTGGGAACATGGTGAGCTTCGAAGTGTAATAACGACAGAAATACGGAATGAGAAACAACACGTTCGTTGGAAAGGAAAAAAGAAACCGGAAAGCTGCTGGAACAAGGAGATACGAGAAGCGATTGCCGAACGACAGAAAGCGTCTCGAGAGCACAGGCAGGCAAATGCGCAGTTGCCGCAGGATGAAGTAACCAGTAAATGGGAAATATACCGGGAGAAAAAGTCTGTGGTTCAAATACTGGTGCAAGCAAAATTAAAAGGTGAAAGTGAACGTTGGTTGTCAGAAATATGCGAGAAAAGGAAGGCCGCAACTAGAATATTTTGGAACCACAAAATTATTAGGCAGGAAGTCAACAACAATACAACATATCCTAGACGAAGATGAAAACAGACTGGAAGGAGAAGCAGCAATGAATTACATCCGTAAAGTAACAACCGAATCTTTCCAAGGCAATGACGAGGTTGTATTTGAAGAAAACAAGAGCATGAAAGAGACCCAAGTGGAAAAGGAGCTGGCGCTGACAAATTTAAACTTGAAGAAACCGGAAGAGAAAATTCCAAAGTGCACAGCTACAAGGCTGAACGAGGCGGCTCGGCTTCGAGGACTGGTCGAACGTTTCCCTCACCTAGGGATCTAGGGAGAACGGGGTGGTTATAAGCAGCTGATTGTCGGCTACTAGGTTGTTGCTCGTCATCGTGCTCGTAAGCTGTGTGCTGTATGCTCGTCTTGCGTGCTCCATTTGGGAGCCACGCTAGACTGTCGAATGTATCTCTTGTTTAAAATGTAAATACTGTAAATAAACCCTGTACGCCTAGTTCCTCCCTACGACCTACAAACCGTTACAACTGGTGGTAGCGGCGAGATCGTTCTGGTGGTGGTGGTGGTAAACATTTATTGCTTGAGCCTTTCTACAACATTACTTGTGAGGGGGCTCAGGAGCGCGTAGGGTGTCCGGGAGTTTGTGGCCCTCGGCGACCCTCAGAGCCCAGTCCACCAGCCGTATTTGGTCGGCTGGGTTGGAGCTAGACACCGCGGTCTCCCATCCCTCGACGTCGGTGAGTTGCCACTCAGAGGGTGGCTGGAGCTCAGGGCATAAGAACACAATGTGATGGAAGTTAGCTCTAGGCGCGCCGCAGAGCGTACATTCCTGTTGATATAGGCCTGGATGAACCAGGGCGAGAAAAGCTGGAGAAAGAAAAGTTTGTGCCTGAAGCTGGCGCCAGGTACTTTGTTGGAATTTTGTTAAGGATTTATCTGGGGGAGGGTATCTCAACCGCATTTCGCGGTAGTGGAGGGTGATCTCCTGATATTCGACCAATCGGTCTCTGGCGTTATCCAGGTCATTTCTACAACTCTCACAACTGCAAGAACGCACTGGAGACACGTACGTACGATACACCGACCCATTTGCGATCCATTGGAGTTTATGAGCACAAACACATTCTCGCTTGAGCAATCGTCGTGCATTATTGAACAAAGTTCGGGTGGCCGCGCATTACTACGACAGCGCGCCAGCGAGGAGGCAAAATGTCATTTCTGACTTCGCGTTTAAATTGAAGGCCTGAGGTGCCTCCTCACCACGGTAAGTGAAGCATCACGTAACCAAAGTTTCGTGATAGCCGGCGCAAGGTGCAGAACAGTACGCGCGTAGAACCGGCCGACGTGCGACCATGGAACAGCCGTTTTGTGTGTTCGCAGGCGTACGTTCTGTGGAGCCTTGCCGACTCTTGCATCGCATCCGCTAACCTTCACTTCCCTGCGCTTCTCGCGCGCACATATAAGATTCGCCCGCGGTAGGGAGGATTCGTTCCTTAAGACAAAGCAGCCGCTTCTTTCCCCATCTTCCAGGATGAAGCATCGGCTGGCAGGCGCACGGTGCCGAGGGCAGCAAAATGCACATATTCGGCGTAACGCTCTATCAGCACGTGTATTGAGGTACACCTGTGCAGGTGTACATGACCCTCGAACGCGCTCTGCTTAAAAGACTTCGTGCTGTCGCGAGTACTGCGAGGAACAAGCAACAGGTAAGCAACATGTGTTTTAATATGCACAAAAGCAAGTTGTTACTGAACACGAACTATGTATTCATAACGTACGGCACGTCTACGTGCCGCAAATGCACCATATGCGCTGTCAAAAGCAGGAATCACTGACCTGCAAGGCGTTCATTGTACAGATTCTGAAACGCCTCGGTTTCGGCCTGCGATGGCACGTTAGCATGTTCCGCCAAAAGACCAATAGGGAGTTTTAGAATAGGGGCCCCAATAGTTTGGGGCCCCAAAGAGCTTTGCGGGCGTTAGCGTTGGGGCACGTAGGAGTGAAGAGTTTTAGAATAGGGTTTTACGTTTGCGGATAGCGTCTTGCGCTGGCAGCGCCACTACGGCGTCAAAGAAAAGCTATTAGAAATAATTAAATAAAATGTACCATATTATGATAGGAATAGTAATTTTGACTTGCGTGTATTCGCGTTTAATTACAATTTAGAGGTTATTCTGTAAGCAGCAAGCAATTAGTTGCGCTTAGTTTCGAGCAAACTAACTTTACTAGCCTTCACCAGCCAAGCTTAGCCGTGCTAGGCCTACGAACCATAAAATCCACAATCGAATTCAATATCAGCGGCGTCTAATGAGTCAATCTTCATAACACACGCTAGTTGAGAGAAAGCGATAACCGCACTCACTTCTCCTAGCTTGCGAACTTGACGCGTTACCGCGAATCGAACACAGTTTTGTGCTAGGTTAGAGCCGTCGCTTCGATGGGTGCCGCCATGTTTGGCGACGCAAAGCTTTTGGGACCGCTGTTTGGGTTCCCGCTAAATCGGTGAAATAGCGTTCCCAACGCAAAACCCAAACGGAGTTTGCGTCTTGCGCATCCGCAGTGGCTTCGACGCTATTTCTTTGAGGCCCCAAAACGTTTGGGGCCCCTATTCTAAAACTCTCTAATATTTCCCGCGGATATTCCTTCGTCCGTGAATTGCCATTGCCGTGTCATTGCATCTGCAGCACGGTGCAGATAACGCAGTGCAACAAAACACGGAGACCAACGCAAACCTGCCCGCACGGTGCCTTTGCCACGGTACGAAACCTACGGAGCAACACGTGTGAGCGCACAGAACCAAAACACAGCCGCCATTGTGGCCCGAAAGGCGTGGCCGCTACGGCAAAGAAATAAAAAAATGAGCAAAAGAGAACCTACTACGTCATTTCCTCCACACTTTTCTCCTAGCGCGCGGAGGGGGTAGGGCCTCTCCTCAATTTCCTACCTCCATGGTGAGACAACTTGCACTTTCGCCACCTTGCACGACGAGGGCACAAGAGCCTCTGATTGGCTGTCTGAACAAGCGCTGCGGGCGGGCCAGGATAATTTTTTGCAGGGGGGTGTCGACGGCTCGTCCAAGGGAGCGCAGTCACCGTAGGGCACGGTGCCGTAGGGAGAGCGTTTGGATGGAGCCACGCCGCCGAGTTTTCCTGCCAAAGCAAGGGAAAGCCATCTACCGGGGGCACTTTCCGCTGCGTGGCATTCGATATATCGGTAGTCGCTGCTATATTTGCTCGATGTAAGCGTAATTTTTGCTATATATACTCATTGTAACTATACCATGACCAGAAATTGTTCGATATGTAGAATAATTTGAACGGGCTCGACTGTATTCATTAAATAAAGAACGAAGAGCTAAACACAATGATACTGATTCAATTCATGAACGGAAAGGCACGATAGCTTGGAAAAAATTTTTAGCCCTGTTGTTATTACAAGCACCGCATGTGCTGTTCGCGCCGTTTGGTCAAAGAGTAATGAGCTCCGAAAGAGCTCACGCGTTCTTTGAAGCTGTTGCCAAAGCTTCGCGTGTCTTCCACATAGTCGCCGCCTACGATATCCGCTGAAACAGAGGTTTTCAGAGCGACATCAGCGTCATGTACACTCATTGTAAACACAGAGGCAACAAAGTCAGCTGAGGCAATCAATGAATGCGTCACCACATGATCGAACATGGCAGCGCCCACGGTATCGCTGCGAAAAGGGACAATAGACAAGTCACAGCTTGCTACGTATGCACAGCTAGCAGACTACAAGAAGTATGCAATGTGCCTCGTGTATGTGGCACTCTCACGTAACCTCTCGAGAACATTTTACCTCACGACTGGCAACGTGGCGTACAAACACCGTCATGCCACCAATCACGCTTTACTAGACGAGATGGTCTTACTAAACAAATTCAAACTGATTGTGTCTTGGACAAGTCGTCAGCACTTGCAGCTTGAAACTGAGATGTGTCCATCCTCTTGACCTACAATGTCTGCATGCTCCCAATGTTGAAGAGGATCATCAGATGCTCAAAATGGACATACACTGTTCGAGGCATGAGCATGAATCCTGTGGCTGTTAGCTTAGTTGCAACGAGTCACGAGAAGCATCAGTGCACCAGGTGTGCTGGCACAGATATTTTCAAAACCAAGATTACCACATATCTCTTGCAGCCCATCCAGTGAAGTCGCCGTCACCTGAAGTGGACAAGTGCAACCTCGTAGATGGTGTGGGCGAAGTGTGAATTGCGCAAGCAACGTGTGGACACTTGGACGCTGTGTTAGTCGCACTTGGCAATAGTACATGTGCAGTAGACATACAAACCAGATTAGCATGCCCTGTGCGTCGTTCAGTGTGCACTCTGGGCTGTCAGCAGTGGCTACAACAGCCATAAGACAATGGCATTACTCTTCACTAGAAATTAATGTCGACTTGCAAAAAACCAGTGGTTACCGACATTCATGAAAGATATCTTCAGCGTGTGTCTTAACAGTGGTCACTTCAGTCAGTCATTACTCTCCGCATTGAAAACTGGTGGTGCTATTGACCACACGTTTTCCAGAGGAATTGAGACATTGAATATCTCTCGTTACAACTGGCATTTCTCCATGCATGTGCCACTTCTCATCATTGTGCAATGTCAACAACACCAAGAACAAGACCAGAGAAGATGAGAGGCACTTCATTCGGCGCATCTTCAGCAATCATAACACAAGGCCCATGCAACTGTTGGAAATGATGTTACTTTAACTTGCATTGGCGATTACTAACACCTGCACTGCGTAACACAAAGAAAATGTGTAACGCGTTGACACAGAGGTCGCACCTGCATTGCACCACGCTTAAACATTGCATTTGTGTCATTAGCATTAGAGTTTAGTAAATAACATTTAATTATGACCATTAGCATTACATCAGCGTAAAATTTCAATTACTATTTGCGTGAATATCAAGAAAAGTTACGGCAGAATTAATTTCATGGTGACTGTTGATGGTAAAGTGAATAGCAATTCTTGAGGTCATAGGCAAAAGCTATCCATACAACTAAGGAGTGTCTTGGAACAATGGATACAGCGGACACAAAGCTCACCATCACTGCACTAAGCACTGCACCAGACAAAAAGTGGTGCCAGAGCATTTGCATAATCAATTGTGGTTATGTGCCATAAATCAAGGTGTTATGCTCAAATATATACCGCACAATGAAATCAGTTTGTGGAAACAAACTTTTGTAGTACATCTGTAGCAAAGTGCCATCAATCAGGGCATGCATTACGTATAGATACTTTTCACTGTGTTTCATGTCTGATCATGTGCCGATGCTTCCACTGCTTATGCCTTCCATATTATGCTACAGCAAAACCGTTAAGGTAGATGGCAGTTTGATATTTTCAAGTGTTGTCGAGCAAAGCAATGAGAATGAAAAACACTTAATGGGACAGAAGTTAAAGTGAAACCGAGAAAACAACATTCGTGAGTGCTAAATCTTTTTGCAATGCTGTTCCCATATCCTCACAAATCACTGCAAGCTTTTTTTATTTCAAAGATTTCAGGAATGCCACAATTGTCAGTCTACTAAAGCCGAATCACCATTACTCATGTATAGTTCAGGGTTTGACAGAAGACCATCTGGCAGGGGGTGTACATTTTCTTCTTGACAGCAAGCAAACACTCGCCAAAGTTAAAAAAAATGGAGTTTATGATGTTTCGAGCCCCCTACGAGTCTCCTGTTCACATAAAACAATCCCACGTCTTCGCATTACGGGTGTGATGCTCTCGCATGCGTACTGCACACGTAATGCGAAGACGTGGGATTGTTTTCCACCTGCAGCAAGTTGTTTTTTGAACTACTTTCGTTGCCATTAATTTATCATTTCTTTAATTCAATTAATAAGTACAAGTAATTTCCCTATGGTGTCCTTGTTTGTTGGCTTTTCATGATATGATTAATAAAAGTTGAGCGCCTCGGTTAATATATGTAGTAGATGGCACAGCGATATGGTGTATATTTCTGGTAGATTTCCATGTGTCTGATTTAGTGCGAGAGGCGTCAACTGGATCAATAATGATTCCAAAAGAAGGTGGGATGACAAACGATTTTTCAGTGTCAAGTACAGTCGCAGAATTCCAATCAATGTTTTGACCAATGTTAAGGTGATGTTCAGCTAGCGCGTTGGCGGCAGTGTCTCTCTTGCTACATCCTTTTAGTGCTGCTTGATACGTCGTCTTTTTTGCTTAACGTCAAGAAATGCTCATTACTTGCATTTTTATTGTCAAATCCCATTTTATTTCTCTTCATTACTGAAATGAACTGATACTGCAAGTTGCAGCTTTGCAGTACTAAGGGACAACTTATGATGGTAAGCTAAACTGGCAGCAACCAATCGAATCAAATGCTAGCAAAGGGTACGTGCAATGGCATTGTTGCACCGATTTAGTAATAAAGACAGTGATATGAGAGCTACATTGCTGATTTATAAACTTTATGTCAGCTGCATTCCCGAATTTGGCTGTGTTCTTTTTTTCAGCATATGCAGCACACAAACCAAGACCTGTAATATTACTGGAAAGGCAAGTGCTATGCCTCTGCCTTGGGCTGCCAAGTTTTGTGGCTAACAATGTACTTTATCAGGAGTCTGGCATTACTCTGCTTGAATCCCAATTTATTCAAATTACTGACCTGACCTTCCTGAAGCTTTATTGTGCATCTCTCGCCCATTCACAAGCCATTTTCATCAATTCTCCCAAATCATTTTTCATAACAGGTTGGCGGCATTACCAACAGCCACAACTTGTTTTTGTTTAGGGGCTGTTATTAAAACTTAAGTTGGTCTACCAAACCTGATTTCTCCAAAACCTAATTTGTTCAAGGTAAAACTGATCTTTGATGATATTTTTCCAAAAGACACAAACTTCTTGCACGCATATTTGAAGGTCTCCTGCAAGATCATCTTAGTCAATATCCGCCTCACTTGATAATTTCAATGGACGCATCACAAAATTTAGACAAGGCTGGTGTTGGCACCTTTTCAATTCAGCTGAACTGGTATTTTGCTCTCCGTCTCGCTGATTACACTCCACTATTCTTTGCTGAATTCGTGGTGACAATTCTTGCAATCTGAAAATTAGACCCACAGATATCTAGTGCAATAGTGGTTACAGATGCGCTTTTGGTCTGTACACATTTCACTTCTACTATTTGGTTACCCCTGTTGAATATATTTTCCGACTCTTGTCCCAGACAATTTGTCTGAAGCCCGCTTTGTCTGGGTCCCCGGACATAATGGAATCTTTTTAAATGAACCAGCTGGCCCACTTGCATCGTCATCACTAAATGGTCCGGTCTTAAATGTTCTTCCTAATTTCTTTTATAACAGGAGCTAGATCCAAATGCCTTTTATTGTTGACTTGTAATGAATCATCCATACTTTCCGCAGATGATTTTCAACATCTAAAATTTCAGTGGAACACTAGCAAATGCCTTTCATGCCAGTGCGAGGTTACATTAGCAAGTCTTTGCAGTAGAGTTCCCCGCCTAAATTTTTACCTTCATAGATCTGGTTTATCCACAACTAACCTCTGGTCTTTTTGTAATGAACCAGAAATTACAGAAATCTGGCCATTTCTTTCTTTCTTGCCACTGCTTCACCTCCCTCCGCAAAATTTTCTTCATATTTCAAACTAGTATACTAGGTTTAGCACTTACAACACCAAAGGTTACCTTTTGGTGCCTGTCAATAAGGCATAAGCTATGATTTCATGATTAGTCCTCTGCACAAGTTCACTGAAGCATCCAAAAGGTTACGCTGCTAGGGTACCGACCATGGAACATTTTATTTTATTACTTTCTTGAGCTTTTAAGATTAATTTTATATTTAGTTATTTAGTTGATGTAAAGGTACTCTCGAAATCTGTGTATCTGTTATTTGCCAAATGATTCGTTTTAAATGTTCACCTTTAACCTTTTTGGTATATTGTTGGGTGTGCATTTCAATCTATCCAGTGTGGCTAATCTCCCTTGTGGGTACAAGCCATGTTTTGAGGCAACAACTGATGATTTCAGCAAAAGGAGCACTGATGGGCTTAGAAAAACTGAAGTCCTTTGCTGCCCAGCAGACTGTTATGCTGGAGAAGATTCACATGAGCTTGGGCAGACTCAATTCATGACCATGCTGTCTTACGTGTAAAAGTGCAGCAAAAGATTAGTTTTGTACACAAAGTGCAAATGGGTTGAAATGTCATTTGAACATCTGATGTTTCTTTTAGCTGATAACATGCTGCAACATACTTATATGAGTGAGCTTTAGCAAGCTTTTTTCTGAGGTCCCTTTAAGTTTCACTCTAGTTCGTGAAAGGTCTTGCAGCAATGACAGACAGGTGACACTACTTTGTCCTCTCACACATGGCTAAATACTTAACATCCTGCTTGCAGCAGTGTTACGAAAGATGTAAGGGTCTCCAAAGTGCACAAACATCATCCTGTTAGCACCTCCACATCAAAATGTCCCAAAATTTTCTAGTTTTGAGAATTAAAACCACACAGTAACAAAACCTTTATAGAAATGTGCATCAGCACATTTTTCCTATTCATTCAGAATCGGCAGTCTCGTGAGTGCTGTTTAATGCTAATACGATGTAAAATGCACTTGCCTATGTGAGCTTGTAATCTGCCTGTTTCAGAGTTGACACATGCTACAACTATGCCCTCAATTAGCTCTATGTCTGCATTTTGTACTAGTCATTTTGTACAGTACTAGTCCAAGCTTACACAAGATGATCCAGAAAAGAGAACTCAAGCTGCAAAACATTTAGTAGCATCAACACATTTGTACCACTCCGTATCAGCAATGCAATGGCAAAGCACCACATATTCAGAATGCCACACAATATGAGCAATTTGTTTCACATTCATTCCGAGAAAAAATTGTGCACTTTTGAGTAAGAACATAGTGTTTTTCACAATTGTCTTGCACACCCTTTTTTTTTACTTAACATTTAGACTTCTCCATACATTGCTCCCATGTAAAAACAGAAGTGGGCAAACATTTACTGTTTTTAAGAATGCTTTCCTTTTACTGTGATAGCAGTTGAGGATAGTGGAATGCTACAGTATGGGAACTGACAGACGGCGCTCAAAGTGCACAAACACACAGCATGTCTGTGTACTTTGTGTGCCTCCTTTGTCTCCATCAATTCCCATGCTGTAGCCTTCCACTATGTTCAACAAACAAGCCCAAGTAGTTACTGAGCAGCTGGGCGCTCAAATATCGGTTCACTGTGCCAATCCACCTATTTTATTTATTGCACCATGGTCAGGCCACCTTTGTTCGTGTTCACGCTTACCACTGGGTGAAAAAAAAAGCTTTATCCACATTACCCTTGGGGATTGAATTTATGCCCCTGAAGCAATGAACAGCAGAAAGCTGGATGCACAAGCCAATGAGCCATTGGAGACTTCGCTATTTATCTGGGCCATTGTGTGCCATACAGACCCTGAGAGGGAATCTGCACATTTATTTTAGAAGCCAGCAAGCAATACTGTAGCGAAAACTTTCACATAGCAACGCTGTTTTCAAGACACTATCCAATGTGTTGGGTCTGCTGCTGTTGCAATAAACCAGTTCAGAGTTTGGGAAACCACGTAAGTTTGTGTCTGCTACATGGGCAATTGCTGGATATCATTAGGTACTATGATAAATACAGCAGTGCCATCATGAAAGCAATTTCGTTTTTTGAACTTCCTATTTTCATGGCAGTTTCATTTTTTTTCATCAGGCTTTGCTTCTTTTGTTTTTCAGAGCTTGGACTCATTTGTTCGGTGCACTTGCTTTTCAATTAGGAGGCATGTCGCTTTTTTTTTTAACCACTACCTGTCTGGTGGTGTCTCCACAGTCTGATGGTCCTCAAAATCTTGGTGGTGGCTGCTTTGTTTTACCTGGAAAAGTAGAGCAAGGCATCCTTTTAGCATCATGTTACTACACTAAGTATGAGAGCACATGTGCCTGAATTAAGGTAAGTGCCAATTATGCACGAGGAAAGTAATGTTTGGATGCAGCAATTCGGTGGAAGGCTTCATACTGTTCTGGGTAAATGTGTTGTGCAATTTGGTCCATGCAGTTTTTATTATAATGTACATTTTTAACAATACCTAATAACTGGTGATGCAAAAGGTGTCAAGAACATTGTCCCAAAACATGCATGTCTGAAAGGGTAAAAAAACAGCATGGCAGAAACACACAGCTGACAATTGCAGGTCTCAGAACTTTGTTAAAAAATACCAACACTTTTCTAGCTTGGAAGCAGTGGAGAAAGGAGTTTGTTGTACGCAAAGAGCTAAATTTGCAACCATAAATCTTTCCACTTAGTCCTGCTTTTACAAAAATTTCTATAAAGACAAAAATGCGCAATCACCGTGTACAGCACAAATAAATTCATTCATTTGCAACTATATCGAATAGCTACTTTGCACAAGTTTCAAGTTGTACTGGCGAAATAGCATCACTTCAGTGATATCTTTTGTGCACTTTAACGTCTTAATGCAGCTTACAGACTTGGAATATTTTTCCACAGAATGACTATCTTTTAGTACTTCACAAGTTTCAGGATTTAAATGCAACAAATTTTACTAGTCCATTTTGTCTTTCACTAGACATATGCTTCATGTTGCACCAAAAGCTGACATTCTTATGGCTCTCATGCCCCTGCCATACTTACATTCTGGAAATGTAAAACGATACAGAGCTGTCATAGCATTTGTGCAATAAGCATCAATATGCTGGCATCTTGAGAATTTTCCAGAAACCTACAAGGAAAATAAGTATATGTGAGTTCATGTTTCCAAATGCGTATGCACAAAGCGCAAGAACTAGAAGTGATGAATCACTTCCTACATGCATGCTTACTTGTGAAATGGGCCTTTTGGCATCTTCTTTACGACTTGCACATTTGCAATGTGTCGGAACCACATTTTCTTTGTTGATACTTCACACACTAAGCAACATTTTTTTTTTAAATGGCATGTGCTCCAGCTAGTGGCAAGAAGCAAAAAGCAGGCTAGGTAAGAGGAAAAAGTAAAAGCCAGTGTGCTTACTTCGTCACCAGTGGGGAGTGCAAATTCAACAAACTTTGTCTAAGTCGGTTGGATGGGTTCCCTCAAAATCGTATGGTGCGCACAAGCTACAAGAGTTTGTTGGAATCAGCTGTAACCATTAAAACTTTTTTCTATATGAAATAAGATTGTTGTGGGTATTTGCAAATGTTCACTCCAATCATATTGTGTTCACATTCTGCCTTTCTAACATGAAAGGGTGACTGCTTCAGCTGACGAGTACCCCTCAACTTCTACAACGTTTAAAAACTATACAGCAGACATTTTGAATTGTCATTTTCATGTTTCCAGTAAGGCCTGTTATATGTCGGCAATCAGCGACTCAGAAAATGCTTGCAAAGCAGAGTGAGCTTTGAACCTCCATATGCTGCACAAGTTCTGTGCACCATGGTAGCACAGCATCCTGAAGGCTCCACAATCAAAGATGGTGATGCAGGGGCATCTGTCAACCCAGGAAAAGTGAGGGCTGTAGCACAATGCACAATGACCTGTTGCGGGCAGCAGTGTGGGCACACAAGCCTAACAAAGGAAACAATGTTCAGGTTATTCCACACCAGCGTGCCACAACCCAATAAAAAATAGAAAGTAATACACAAATATATACCAAGTGTCCTATTAACCACACAGTAAAGGTAAACCACATCAAACTACACTTTTGCATGCATAAATACTGGCCCTGAGCAATAAAGGATATACCATATTGTGTACATCCCTGCAAAATCGTCATACAAAGCAGGTCACTTCCAATACATCATGTAAAAAGTATGGAGTTAAGGACAGGTTGAGCTCAGGAAGGCTTAGCTGTAGCTGTTGTAACTTCAACATACAGTTGTACAGAATATTCAGGCTGCAGATGGAACACTGGTAGCTTTGAAAAAGCCATGGTGGTTTATTCACAGTATATATGCATGAATGAAAAAAGGATGTTTGTTGCCTTGTAACGTAAACAGCTTGCTGCTTTGCAAAAACAATCAGCAAGCAAGCAAAAACAAGCGGCAGAACTGAACTTAAAAATTCTGCATTCTATTGAAAGTAATATCAAAATGACTATGACATATAAATAAGACATGAATATATTGATCTGTCCAAGACTTTGAAGATAAAATCTGCATAAGATCACCATGCTCTGACACCACAAATATGAAATGGAGATCTGTTTTAACTTTAAGAGATGCACTTACACAAATGCCATAAGAGTTCACTGTTTCTCTTGCTTTATGACTGGCAGCCTGACCAATCGAACAACAGGGTTCAAGTTTCTTGTACTTGCAAACTGGCTGTATGGCACTCGAGCATCGAAATGTCGGACAAAGAGATTGTCAGTGATGGTTTGTCTTTTAGAGTACTTTGATTTGATCTGCTTCAAGTGCAACATCACATTATTTCTTGAGTTTTCAACTTTGATATGACCATTGGGGAAAAACTGGACACTCCTGAAGGTGTTGGAAATAGATGTAAATTCTTGTGGTGCCCAATCACCTAAACTTACTACAGCACCGGCATTGTCAATGTCACTGGCAGTGGTTGCACCATGAGTTTTTACAATGTGCTTGCACAGTCTGTCAAAAGTGGCAAAGCTTATAAAACATTCAGAGCACACATGGGACCCTTCATGCACCCCAGAAAGCAAAGAGCTGGGCACTTTGGTCAAATTCCTTCCAGGTGTGTGCATGGTATTCAGTTCAGACAGTTTTTGGAGAACTTTTTCGTCAATTACAATGCTTCCATTAACTTTTTTGCAAGCAGCAGCATCAATAAATGCTGATGCAAGTATTTTCAGCCGAAATCTACCTCGCAATTTACCTTGAGATTCTATGCAGGGGTTTTCTTCCAAAATACTTTTTTGAGGCTGTACAGATTTGATGGAAGCCATGCCAAAGCCTTTCAATGCATAAGGCAACGATGTAGATATGTTGGATTCCTCTGACGGTTCATCTGTGCTGTTGTCACTGTGGACACCCAGTGAAGACAGAGGCTCGGACAATGCCAGGTCTTGAAGAGTGGGGCCACCTTCTGCCTTGAAGAGAGAGCCATCATCGGGGTATATACAATTGACCATAGGCTCTGTATGCTGCGCTGGCATCTCTCGGGTTGCAGATGGTCTTCTATTACCATCTGCATGGGTGGGCATGGCACTGCATTGCGGTTGCTCCACTTCACTGCCGACACAGGCAGAGGTGACAAAATCAATTGCTTTCTTCAAATTTTTTATCATGGTTTTGCCCTTTGCTTTAAGCCTTGATCGACCGGCCCCCTTCAGGTAATGCTGGGCTTCATCTACCCATGATGGTGCCACCTGCATACCTACATCAACCACTTTTCCATCCTGAAGACTCCACACAGAGAATGGCTGCCCTATATGATGACAACCAGCATGCATGAGCAGACACCTTGACTTTTTGTATGACTTTAAGCAATGTCCACAGAAGAATGTCACTGCGTGCAAGGTAGTCATGTGGCAAATGTAGGAAAGCACCGTGTCCCAGCATGTGGAACACAGATCACAAAAATACTTTCTGGTAGTCAGGTCATCTGCAGATTCTGCCTGGCTCGCATCATACTGCTCATCAGCCTTGCCATTTTCATAGCATGCTCCAGGTTCAAAATCAACAGTGTCTTTACAGCCCTCAGTTTCTGCACAAGTTGAGGAGGATAAAATATTCGAAGCACAAAACTCTGCTTTTCTAGCTGCTACAGCTTGGTCAGCTTTGCCTTGCTCATCCTGGTAGATTTGGTGCATCTGAATTATGTGATTGTCAACATCACATTGATTTGTGCTTCCAAATGAGCAGTCTTTGTAGGGACAAAACAAAATGCCACTGTGCCTTTCAACAATGTGCGAGAGGAGATCTACGATAGAAACAAGAAAGCCACACTTAGGACAGTTAAGTGATGACTGCAAGGGATGACACTCGGCAAGATGGTTCATAAAATCAAACACATCCCCATATTCCATGCTGCAGTCTTCTATGTTACAAGAGAATTGTTGTTTACCTGGGAAGGTAGAGGGAGCAATTTCAGTTGCACTGAGTGTTGGTCGATCATGGTCAATCTCTTTTTCGTTTTGAGCATGCTCACATGACGGAAGTAGACATTCATTTCTATCTAGTCCCATATCCATCTCTACAGTATGCCAATTTTCATTGACACTGCAAATTGTAGGGTTAGTTTCTGCAATGGGGAAGGTAGACAGCCCCATTTCAGTTACGCTGGATGTTGGTCGATAATGGTCAATTTCTTCAATTTGAGCACGCTCACATAATGGAAGTAGACATTTATTTTTTTCTAGTCCCATATCAATCTCAACAGTGTGGTGATTCGCAGTGACATTGCAACTTGTAAGGTTATTTTCTGCAATGGGGAAGGTAGACAGTCCCATTTCAGTTATGCTGGTTGTTGGTTGATCATGGTCAATCTCTTCACTTTGAGCATGCTCACATGATGGAAGCAGACATTCATTTCCTTCTAGTCCCATATCCGTCTCAACAGTGTGCCAATTTTCATTGACATTGCAACTTGTAGGGTTATTTTCTGCAATGGGGAAGGTATACAGTCCCATTTCAGTTATGCTGGGTGTTGGTTGATCATGGTCAATTTCTTCACTTTGAGCATGCTCACATAATGGAAGTAGACATTTATTTTTTTCTAGTCCCATATCCATCTCAACAGTGTGGTGATTTGCATTGACATTGCAACTTGTACGGTTATTTTCTGCAATAGGGAAGGTAGACAGGCCCATTTCAGTTATGCTGGGTGTTGGTTGATCATGGTCAATTTCTTCACTTTGAGCATGCTCACATGATGGAAGTAGACATTTATTTTTTTCTAGTCCCATATCCATCTCAACAGTGTGGTGATTTGAATTTACATTGCAATTTGTAGGGTTATTTTCTGCAATGGAGAAGGTACACAGTCCCGTTTCAGTTATGCTGGGTGCTGGTCGATCATGGTCAATTTCTTTTTCGCGTTGAGAATGCTCACATGATGGAAGTACACATTCATTTTCTAGTTCCATATCCATCTCAACAGTGTGCTTAAAACTTGTAGGGTTATTTTCTGCAATTTCTTCCTCCAATGCTGCTCCACAAATGTCTGGCGTGATTTGTCTTGATTCACTTGAACATGCTTTAATCTGTGGTAAAGCGAGAATCAATGGTTGTGGCGGGAGCTCTCGCTGTACAGGCTCTTTTGTCAAATATTCTACAGCCAACTGCCGCAGTTCTTGAACAACAGTGAGCGAGTCCCCATTTCTAAGCAACAACCTAAATGGCTTGTAAGAGTGTTCTTCCATTATGTGGCGCATGATGACCCAGTCATCATCTCCGCCCAAGTCGCAGTAAAGACAATGAACTTTAAAAAAGGCATGATCACACCTGTAGTGCTCCAACAGCCTACTTGAAGAATCAGCATGGGCTAAACACAAATGGCATACATACACTTTTAACCCCCAGTGACACTGCTTGAGGTGTTCATGAAACATAGCAGTTGTGAGGCACTTGAAACGGCAGTCTTTGGAAAGTACGCATACATACTCCTTTGGTCTGACTAAACTTTTTGTTTCACTGTTGGAAATAGGAGGCTCAGCACTACCAGGGTGCTGATGCCATGGTACTGGCTGTATGTCATGTATAAGGTAAGCATGAATGGCTAGGTGAGCCTTTCCACTTGTCGAGTATGCACAAAGACCACAAAAATACATCTGAGGTTCCCAACAGATGGCTGGCTCCCTGTCCACTTTGTTGTTTCTGCTCTGGAAGGCACGAGGGGATGTCGTAGAAATCAAACCAGGTGTTCCAGAACCTAGAAGTCAACACACAAATGTTAATGGCATTTGAAGCAAAATCTGCATGTATGCTTTGAATGTTACAAAGAGAAACAATTTTATCCACTACGCATACCTCTCACAAAAGTCAACAATATCTCAAACAAACTAGAATTAAAGAACACACTGCCCTTGCTGCATAACTAGTGCGATATAGTAACCTTAAATAGTCCATTCGGCTTTCTGCCAACTCTACTTTGGCACACAGCTGTTCACACAAGATCTTTAACTTATTTACAGAACAGAGTAAGCACGTCTTGCAACACCTGCAATGAACTCATACAGAAAAACATGGACACCAAGCATTATGTTTACACCTTTGCTAATTCTGCAAATTCATGTACTTAGCCAACAGTCATGTACCCCATATTTCACTCATGTCACCTTTTGTGCTATACATTCAGTTCCTCAATCAGGCAAAAGCTGCACATGCACACACACATACAATATAAAAACTCTACAAGTACAGTTACAGCTTGTCAAAACCCAACGGAATATAATGAAACACTGGATATAAAAAGGTAAGTGATATTCCCACTTGAAATTCTCAAAGGTCTATGTATTAAAACCTGATTTTAAAGAAGTAAAATTGTTTTCCCAATGGATATCGGGAACTTGATTTGTCCCTGAAGCTAAATACCCGGCTTTGGCATACCAAATATATTACATTTTGCAGGGTTCAGCATCCATTTGGTGTGGATGTTTAAAACCCTCACGTCCCAGTGTTGAATATGCCGTCGAGCAGCACTGGTTTTTCTCACAACTGCGCATAAGCAGCAGATCATTATCTCCATCCCACTTCTCTCTCACTGCTGTGCCATGTAGGCTAGTGCAGCTAGACGTGACCTTCGGGATTGCACTGCACCCAACCTGCAAGACGTGCCACACTGAGAAAGAGAAGTGCAATGGTGAGCTGCTGCTTGCTCATGGCATTACGAAAGACCAGTGCCATCCACCTCTCTCTCACTGTGGCATGGCGCGCAGGCTGGTGCAGCTTGGCATGACCTCAGAGATCGCATCAGTGCCAGTGCAATGTTGGAGGCCACGAGTTGGCCAAGCCAAGTGAGTGTGAAGAGGTTCGCTGGCCTCCTTACTCACACATAGAGCCATGTGAGAGTGGTGGATAGGCCGGGATCACCTGCGTAGTCAGTGGGCCATGTGTGCTATAAGCTGCTCAAACCCGACACTTTTTTTGTGTTGCAGTGCAAGAGCTGTTTTCTTCGACCGCATCGCTGGTTTCATATTGCTGTAGACAAGCCAAGTGAAAAGCAAAAGCAATCACATTGGAACAGAAGGCAGCTGTTGTAAAAGCAGCTGTGTCAGGTGCTAAGAAGTTGTGTGCTGCACACGCTGAAGATTCTATTGCAGTTTCATTAAAATTTCGTCGCACATGTGGTCTGTAGTGGTTCCACGGGCGGCAAAGTTGTCTTCTACTATGCATGTTTAAAGTTGCACACCTTATTGGGCCTACAGTGCAGTAAAGGGCAACAGTAGACATAACAAAGTAATTTAGGCTCCACTTTAGATTTCATGACGTTTTACCGTAGTCTTTTCCCTATACACCAGTAATATTTTGATGCTCTTAATTAGATGCAGACAAAAAAAACAAATGACGGAAGACATTCATTTCTTCTGCCTGCCTGAAAAACTCGTCATCTATTAGACGACCTAAAACATCTTAGTGATTCCAGATCACTGCACTTTTTCCTAGGCATTTAACACCCGTCAGGCACCTGAGGCAAGAAATTTTACAAATATTCATGCCTCAACACAACTGCTTTATAACCAGTTTTAAATCTGGAAACAGTAAAGGAAGAGGTAAGCTTACCTCTTAAGTACTGGCTGATTCAGAAATGTTGCACCAGGGCCAAAAATGTTCCACCAGGCCCAAAAGAGCCAATGCTAGCTTGCAGCACAGGTGGTGCGGCAACGTCCAGAGCAAGGTACATTCATGGGTTGCCCACAAGTGGTCATATGACAGCTGCAATTAAATACAAATTTCAGTTTTCGCTTATGTGCCATGCTCCTTCTCACATCATCATCAGCCTATTTTATGTCCACTGCAGGATGAAGGCCTCTCCCTGCGATCTCCAATTACCTCTATCCTGCGCCAACCGATTCCAACTAGCGCCTGCGAATTTACCAATTTCATCGCCACCCCTCCTAGTCTTTTGCCTTCCGCAAATGTGCGTCCCTTCTCTTGGGACCCATTCCGTAACCCTAATGGTCCACCAGTATCTAACCTACGCATTACATGACCTACCCAGCTCCATTTTTTTTATCTTAATGTCAATTAGAACATCGGCTATTCCCTTTTCACATAATAAAGGCAGAGGGAATAAGCACGTTTTCAATGTGTAGTGTGTTCTTTTGCAGGTGATCAAAGCCAGGATTCCAGTCCATGTTACTGATCCAATTACAAATTACATCTTTCACCAGACAATATAGAAAGGAGCCACACAATAGACTAAAAATTCACGCAGGCTACAGCTCGAGCTGAGAGCCGCCCAACACTCCAACAAACAGATTTACCTGGTCCTGTTGAGCATGGCGTACACATAGCACAGGCCCTGTTAAGGCCGAGCAGCATCGTAGCACACTTGCTGCTGACAAGAGTACCTCTATTATGACAAATATTTTGTAAATTGTGGTGTCATAAGAACGGGTATTATATAAAATATCTACACTTCTTGTGCAATATAGGGTATTGGCATTTACACGATTTCATTCAAATTTGCTTTTTCATTGTGCATCAGTACTATAGTTTCTTTGACTGGTTGTACTTGCATTAGGGTGGCACAACTTTTTCTAGAAAGCACGACACGCTAACAAGTGCTTCCCTAGGTCCCCATATCTGTAGCTTATGTCATTTCCGAGTGCTGTGTTGCAATAGTTTCTCTATCTTCATTCCTTTCATACAGGACATTAGCAGTGTCATCATGGGAGAAATTATTTTTTGTCTTGTTTAACGACATGGTAATGATGCCAGGCTTGACTTTAGTTTCTTCAGGTGTGAAGTGCTTCATATGGTTCACTTGCCAGCGCTGCTAACACCACGCATGAAGACAAAGTCTGGATGCTGCGCAACAGCGACTTGCAATGGGAGATTTGATAAAGGTGAAAACGACCTGGTCATTCCACCCCACCCACTTTTTTTGCCTGCCCTACTTCCCTTCGAGCACAATGTACACAAAAGGCCCATCTGATATCTCTGCTCAAGTCACAAATTATTGCCAATATTTTGACTAGTGGATTTATTTGCAAATAATGTAAGCATAATCACAAGAGCAAAAAGATCAGGCCACCATAGGTCACTCAAGATTACACAACCACTGAACTTTCTATGCAATGGTGTAAAACTGGGCAAGTTGGTTGATCTTCATAGTAAAAGCAGTGCAAAAGGAACGGCAACACAAGACAGACAAGTAGACAGGTAAGGCGCTCAACAACTGACTGGTTTATTGCAGACAGGAATGAATAAATACAAACAGACCATCTGCATGTGCATCCTCACGCTACTGGGATTTGCTACATCTTTCAAGGAGGCCGATTTTACAATGGTGCAGGTTGATAGATGGGATGGAGATGCAAATGTTTGTTTTTTTAATGTGGAGAGCTTCAATAACATATACATGGTTTTTGAAAAAAGTCTTAGTACACAGTGTTTACAGAAAGGTTTAGCTACTGAGCATGTACATCTTCAGGTTTGGTCTCCCTGCGAGCCTTCCGATAAATGGGTAAAGAAGTATGAGGCTTGAATGCAAAGCACGGATAGCAGCAAGTACACATGAAGACATATTGGAATTTTGAGTGCATTCGCACTTTGGAAACAAGCAATGTCCACATTACTGTTGCTCTCAGGTCGTGCCTTGAGTGTAGCTAGGCCCATTCAGTGTAAACATTACTTTATCCCTAACCAGTCAACTTCAAATTCGCACTCATAGATCTCCATCAATACAATACAAAACAATAACTCAGAAGCAAGAAAATTCAAGACAGAATTAGGTTGTTTTCGTCTAGTTGTGCCTTTGGCCATGTTCGAGCTCAGTACAAGTCAATGAACAATAACCACTTGAACAATAACATTTCTAAAGCAAAGCTTTCTTTTCCTCTTCCTCACACTTTGCAGGTGCTGCTGCTGTCAAGTAGACAACTTACGGCATTAGGCATTTGCCGATTCATTGCCAATGCCCCAGAATGGGTACATGTCACTGTGACATAATGGTTGCAGAACACTTATGTTTTCAGATGTCACATTTCTTTGCGCAGACAAATCTCAACCTTGTTCCCCCAACAAGTATCGTACATTGCTTCTGCACTCATCATAAACAGCTAACAGACACAGGAGATGACGCTGTGCTCACACCAGCTACTACTGCTGCGACCTCGCCAACTCAAACAGGCTTTCTAGTTACATGCCAACACTGCATTGATCTATGTTTTTCTACTGTAAATATGCAATGGTGTAACACTCGCAGCTCTACGCTGTTATCACAAGTTGGCAGAAATGCCCATGGTGCTGTAGATAATCACACCTAACATGTAGCTATCAGCCTTACCTGCAGGAGCGGACTCATGAACAGTAACGGTTTACAGGGCAGCTTGCCTTTGGCATCCTCTTGGGAGTGCTGAAAATGAAATTGGCACGTCATTCCAAATCAATAAATTGCAAAAAAGGCTTCTTTGTGCATTGCCTGCCCAGAAAAATTTTTCCATTTCGGAAATCACAAAGCTCCAATACTTCACAGCCTATGTGCCCGGGTAGGTCAGTGCACACTGTATTGATAGGCTCCACAATGCGGTGCAGAATGCACAGTTGCAGCCTGGACGATTAGGTAGTGGAATGCGCGAGACACTTTGCAGTTTCTGCAATCAAATAATTTATCGTGGCACTACGTTTTACTCGGATCTAACTAGCAAAATGGCGCACCATGCGACCATTATCTCGGTGCAATGTCACAACACTAAAGAACAACATATCATATATGGCCTAGGTACACTTGAACCAGTATTTAACACTGTAGGATGTGCCTTTCAGGGTTTGCCCAAACGCCGTGTTGTTTTCAGGCTGACGAATGAACTTTTTGAACTGAACGCGTTAACAAAGACCGCAGGTGTCGTACGTCTTCCACCTAGCGATTTGTAACAAAGCAGCTATAAATTTACTTTTCGCCCGCTCGCATAGAAGACCGCAACCGACTAAAACCGTGAATTTGCTTTATTTGAGAACAACACAGCTCAAGGTAAGCGGTATGAATACTAAAACAATATTCTCAACGTTACGCGAAGCATCAAAACAACGAAACACAGACCTACCAGTCATATTTGCACTCTCATCAATGGCCAACATATATATGGCAGAAAGCACATAGCATTCACACGAAAACATTTTACAATAACCTGCAGTTTGGTCAGCTGAGTTTCCCAACGTTTCGAACACAAAAGAGCAGATTTCAGTCACACATCGGTCTTCATGGCATTCCAATTTACCCGAATGGTGGACAGCGCAGCAATTCGAACGATCAGGGGCGCTAACGTTTGGTCTCTTCGCTTACGCTGTGGAAGAACACTATTACGCACACGACTTGAGTGAAAACGCACGTGTGCAAAGATTTATCAACGCCATTGTTCGCGCGTGAATTTGTCAGAAATGAACGAAAGTACAGAAGGTGGATGAAGAAAATGCGGGAACAGAGGATAAACGAACCTGCCCAGCCGTTGAAGTGATGCGAGAGCTTCGTCCCCTTACGGCAGCAAGTCGAACTGGAACTATTTCGCGCTGAACATTGCCTCCAAGATCCGCTAGCGCGCAGGCGTTGTGCACATGGAGGAAAAAAAACAGACGCTCTACCCAGTCCGCGTGCTTGGAGAAAAGTGTGGAGGATGATGGTCGCAAGATGATGAGCCAACATTTGAAACTGACGACGCTGTGTCCGGTTTGAACTACTTTAATGCCAAGCATTCGTCCCGCTAATGTACGCAATTTTATGGCCATGCACTGTTTTGAACGTTGTACATTCGCCTATGTGATACAGATTATGATAGTACACCGACAGCGCGAGCCTTGTCCCGACAGCTGGTAGAAACGCACAAACACGTTCAGATTCATGATCAATGTTATTGGCGCACCACATTAAACGATCAGGGTGGAGAACGGTAGACACAAGCGCTGTTCTCTTATTACTGATCTGTAACTTGTCGCCAATCTTTATCCTTGCTCATTAAGTGGGAAGGACTGATAAGAAGCGTTACATAATTCGGTTAAATCAGCTGTATTGCGGTGAAGACCAACAATGGAAAGGGACGCTGTCGCGGGGCATACTGGGTGATGCTTAACTATGCGCGCGATTGCAACTGCAACATGCAATAAATGTAACGACACTATAGATCTTAGTCCCATGCTCTGGTATCTTAAAGTGACAAGAACAACACTGAATAGCGGTGGGACGCAGTTCTACGCAGTCTCACATTTGAAGAACGGCTATGCATGGACAGTCCGACGGACCCGCGAAGCAGCCGAAAAGCTTGGCCTTTCGGTCCCAACGTGGGAGCGGCCCGCTTCGGGCTAGGAAACTAGCGCGACCTAATGGACCACAATAAGTTTTTCCATCAATCACACCCGCTGTCTTAAAGTACAAGCACCGACACCAGTGGCATACTAAGTATTTCTAGAGTTAAGGGCGGGGGGGGGGGGGGGAGCAAACTGCAAACGTTCTGACCTCTCTCTCTCTCTCTCTCTCTCTCTCTCTCTATATATATATATATATATATATATATATATATATATATATATATATATAGGGGTTTTCTTCAAAGTTCAGCACGCTGGACCCGACGTAAAATACGCAGGAAAGAGACGACGAACTTTTTGGGAGACTTCTTTTTCTTACTTAACGTTTTATATATATATATATATATATATATATATATATATATATAGCGAATTACTACATTGCAAGTCGCGTTAACCTGAAAGGCGATCGAAGCATAGATAGGGATAGTAAATCGGTAGACAACCATATAAGGATAGTAGGTTTATCGGCCGTGTAAGCTTGTAAACACATGCTTGCCAACTAAATTAACAAGTATGGTGTCAGCGAGCACAGACAAACATGTACACTTCACACTCGATTTTGACGTAATAGTTCCGCGGAAAGCGGCAAGGTGGAGAGAATGATAAACGGAAAATCAGCCACCCACCCACTCCCAGCAATTGCTACAAAGGAAACCCATACGGGTTCCTCGAAAAAAGAAAATTAAGCCTCGCAGTTGAAGAAAAATTCGCCTTTCTGAACTGTTAAAACTCGATAAACGCGGACACTCGCTGCCAAAACGCTAGCGTGAGGAAGTGTGGCCTGCAGCAGCAGCGAGCGGGCTGCGGGCTGTCCATCGCTTCAACACAAACTGAGCGGCGACAACACAGCACCAACAGCACACGCAAAGCTACGAGCCGTAGGCTCACTTAGACTGCCCTCAAACCAGATAGCTTTCAAGATAAAAACCCACGCGACAGCGCGCGGCTGCCAAAGTACAACACCCCCCCCCCCCCCCTCCCGTTGCTTGCGCGCGACGGAAGACGGCGCGTACCTTTCCGCAGTTTAACTGCGGATCATCAGGGAGCACCTTGTGTTGCAGTACCCGAAGTTACTCCCTCGCCCAAGAGAGGGAGTCATCCTCCCACAGGCTCTCGGATTTGTGCCCGTTGAAGCAGGGCGCGGAGCTGTGGTTACTTCCACCACCAAGGTTCGGCTTCAGTTGTGGTGGAAATTGGACAGCCAGTGACAGTTATCCTCTCTATTGATCCCCATGTCTTCCTATCTTCAAGCTTTTCGGTCAGAACACAGTGAGTGTGACCACCCGTTCGAAAGGGAGGGCCACTACGATCATCATCATCCGCCCTTGCGACGCGAGATTGAGCAGTGATCACGGCTCACTCTCGCGCGCTTTCACTCGCTCATACAGCATACGGCGCGCGGCGACGGTGTTATCGCCCTTGGACTTTATACGGAACATCACGGCGACGGCAAAAAAATGCACCTGGAGTGTCCACGTAATTGCTGTCGCAATAATAAGTGAAAGCCTGGAAATTCTTCTGTCAGTTATGTTTATATTTAACTTAACGACACTCGTACTAGCTTTACCAGGATGAAATCTGGTGATGACCTCTTACCTTTTGATTTGCCTTCTGTGGGACAAGCTTTCCGCTACGCTTGGCTGGCGTCATACAGACGTCCGAAAAGTTTCAGAAGTAGTTACGTACACGGCGAAAGATAGAAACTGTTGTGCTTTCAATCACACATGGTGAACCACGGGGGCATGAAAAAATTATTTGAATTTGCATTTATTTCTTGCAACTAAATAAAATCTCAAGATGATACAGGGAGGCAATGAATGGCCCACAGAGATCCCGGATCCCACACAGAGCAGCAGTAGACCACACATGAAAAATGCACATTTGCGACAAAGAATTTTAATATTTAAACAAAGGAGGTGTACTTGGTGTTTAAGTTCACAGCATAAATGTATAGCTAGTTTAGGTAATAGAAATGTCAAGGTTATATATATATATATATGGGCAAATCTTTAAAGTATGCAATATATTTAGTAGGAACTGATATGATTATTGCAACTGTTCAAAAGAAAGTGTTTTGCTGGAAATTGGATTATTCTCCAAGGTTGCGCACATCTGCTGTCTTTCTTGTGAATATTGCAAGTAACTTGTTGTTGTGTTTATGAGGTGTTAGGAAGTGTTTGTTGCATATAACCTGGACATTACTATTTCACTGCTCGTAAAACAGGCTAATAACACTATGGACCACTCGCATACATATTCTACTGGAAGATGCGCATTTAACACACCCATTTGGAACATTGCCTACACACTGGCAATACCACGCCCCTAATTTTCCTGATATAAACAAGATGCCGTGTTTAGCTCACTGAGGACACCGGAGAAAGAAACTACAAATCTCGTGTGATGCAAGAGAACACACGGAAAAACAGGGAGTTTAGCAATTATCCACAACACTTGAAATTAAAGCATGAAAGTGATAGTTTCGCAACGCACTGTGTTTAAAATTCTCTCCATTTTCACGGGATTTCAACTGACTCGCATGCTGTTGTTTTAGGAGTCTGGGAACATTTCGATTAGGGGCAGTACGACACTCTGGAATATTTCAATGAGTAACTTTCTACAAAGGCTGTAATGAACCTACATAGAACAAATACATATCGCTCATCACTCAGCACACTGCTTTGTACTTCGAATAAATATAAACAGCGTGCCTCCCACATTTTACAGAGGATACCAGGGATACACAGGATAATGCATAAAAATTGGGAGAAAGCGACTCTTCAGTAACTGTTTTCGGAGCAAATAACCAACCTACACAGTGCAAGTTTCCAGTACATGTCAGTGACGTCACCAAAAAGTGGCCCTAATTATTGCAAAATATGACATATCTGATGTTCTTTCTCCTGCTGGGAAACAAATAATCATCACCATCATCATCATCAGTCTGGTTACGCCCACTGCAGGGCAAAGGCCTCTTCCACACTTCTCCAACTACCCCGGTCATGTACTAATTGTGGCCACGTCATCCCTGCAAACTTCTTAATCTCATCCGCCCACCTAACTTTCTGCCGCCCCCTGCTACGCTTCCCTTCCCTTGGAATCCAGTCCGTAACCCTTATGAACATCGGTTACCTTCCCTCCTCATTACATGCCCTGCCCATGCCCCCCCATTTCTTCTTGATTTCAACTAAGGTGTCATTACCTCGCGTTTGTTCGCTCACCCAATCTGCTCTTTTCTTATCCCTTAACGTTACACCCATCATTCTTCTTTCCATAGCTTGTTGCATCGTCCTCAATTTAAGTAGAACCCGATGAAGTAGAACAAGTAATCATGTAGAAATAGCCTGAAAACAAAATCTTCAAAATCAGAACTGACACATGCCTTTAAAAAAAACTCAAGTCAGTGTTCCAATGGTATTGAAATGGCTCTGCAAGTTCGACCAAGGTCATTTTCGCGAGCATTTCTACAAGCTCTCATTACACAGTCAAATTCAATAGTTATACTTGTAAGAGGTTTGAGTATATTTTTGATAAGATACTGAGACTGCAATGTTGTGTAGGCTACCTGTGCACAGAGATAAAGAGCTCCAGCATTTGATAATCCAACAATTTCATGTCATAAAGCACACCATCTAGTTAGGTGCAGCTGATTATAATACTTATCCGGACCTCCCCATCGCCCACACGTTAAATGTAGCAAGCTGATTCGAATACGGTTATAGCGGTCCCAACAAATTGGGCATGATGCAAGTTGCACAAGCTGACATTTGTTACAGTGGGAACCACACAGCATGAGTAATGTTCCACAATGCGAGCGTGTACGGCAACTCTCACATATCGCCCACTACACGACGACCTGAGAAGACACAAGAGACAATCCTCACTTTCCAAGCAGAGAATGCATAGTAAAGAAAAGCATTACTTACGTGGTCACTCTAACAAGAAAGAACATTTAGCTTCAGCTGTACTTTTGTTGGACTTTCCAGCATGCAGCCGAAAGTACCCGCTTTCAAAAGTGGAGCGGGGGGAGGGGGGGCCCAAATGATATACTTTGCACCCCACTTCTGGCAATGGTGGGGCGACTGATGCTTTACCCCCCCCTCCTATATACACCTATGACAGACGCACTTAATAAGTGCATGCACTGGCAGGCCTTCACATATATTTTGGACATGGCTGCAGCTGCATCTAATAATTAACTGTAATAGAACTATATGGTTGTACGGGGTGCAAACAAGGAGGAATCACGGTTGGACAGCAAGGTTTGCTTGCTGATTCAGCACTTAGGTGGCCTCGAAAGGGGCTGTTGCTAAAAGAAACGAATGGGAGTGGTGAAGCCTACGCTGTCATCATACAGCAGTGATAACTTGATAACCTCCGTGAGATGGCTATAAAAGTATTGCTTTCTTGCAGCTAGGACCGCATTTGTTGCCTCAAAGAACTGGCTGAAATCGCTGCAGAAACGTTAAAACAGCTTTGAATGGCTGCCAGTGCAGTTAGTAGGC
This sequence comes from Dermacentor variabilis, assembly GCF_050947875.1. Taxonomy (NCBI): domain Eukaryota; kingdom Metazoa; phylum Arthropoda; class Arachnida; order Ixodida; family Ixodidae; genus Dermacentor; species Dermacentor variabilis. The sequence goes on along the minus strand of NC_134570.1, from coordinate 47,331,478 downwards.
CTCAGTGTTCATACTATGTCCTGTGACAGTGTCCCTTACTTTTGGCATGCTTCACTGCAATACTCACACATATCTCACATCAACCTTAATCTTTATTTATCAAGAAAATCGGGATGGTCTTCAGGACTAAAAGCTGCTCTAGGCAGCTTGACTAGGTCCCTGAAGACCTTTATTTTACATTAGCAGCATGCGACATTCATCCTACAATTGCACAAATGAAAGCAAACATGTCGCAATTACAAACGATGTTCGTACTTACTAAGATAACAGATTTACAATATGAAGCACACCAAATGGTCACAAGTCATGAATAAATTGATCCAATATACCAACTTGACTGTGCTGCTATGAAGCTAACTTTAGGAAAGAAACTTGTGTTTTCGATTGTTGCCAAACTGGGCATGTTAAATGCATAAAAAATAAGAGATAACACCTTTGTTTATGCAGGTGTCAACATTACTGTGCAAATTGCAATTTAGTGGTGGCCCTGTGGAGATGGATCCGGCTTTGTAGAAACAAAGCAGGCTCATATGTCACTAAGCAGGAGCCAAAGAGAACTAGTTTCCTGATTACATCACATTGCTAGTGCTCTATTTGTGGTCAGCCAGTGACAAAGGCATTGTACTAAACAGTGAGACTTCATTTAACCCACAACACTTATGTAATGAGTAGGAACAAAAAGGTAAGCAGAATGCTTCAATATGAGGCAAGACTGGCTCCATCTGTGTAGTGGAATCATTTTCATTCGTGAAAATTGGTGCGCTTATTTTGTGAAGTCTAATGTCACGTTGTAAACATTGTTCCTACAGACTCTGCTAAGTGCGGGTGCACTTTTACTGGAAACGGCCTTTGATCAGACAAAGTCACGGTTCTGTAGTTGTACATTTTTTTCTCTATCTTAAGCCTTCTTTGAATCTGGAAGAGCTGACTCAGTCCAAAGTGTGCCTGAGTTTGTCATCCACCATATTTAATACATTTCATCTCGATATAGCTGACACACATATACCAGCAGCACAGGATACTACACATGCTTTGGCACAGTTGGGTGCTGCTCTACTCATGCGTGCACGTCACACTGGATAAAACATGGTGTCAGAAGTGTAGCCTTTTGGACCAAATGCTCAACATGGATCACCTGCCACGGCCCGAGCGGCTTGTGTAGTCAGATGGAGCTGCAGAGACCTGCAAGAAGTTCTACTAGCATATCAAACACTACTTCAAGGCTCCTGGTATCACCACACCACAAGCCGACCCACTTCCTCAAAGGACCACGAGGCCACACGGGGAACTGGCACATTTCGCAGACTATGTGACCTAAAGAGAAAGGAGGATTTACCAGCCAGGCATATACTAGACACAGTACAGTGGTCTGCCACTCCTGGCAACCCTGGGGGCGTGCAACGGGCGGGCGACCCGTGTGCGTGCAGTAGGCGGTCAATAAACAGTCCCTTGCTTGCCTGTCCGGTGTGTGGTTGCTCTACACATGTGTGCACGCTGCGCTAGACGAAACAGGTGGTGCAAATTCTGTCAATTTTATGAAGCCCTACCTCTTGTTACAAGCTCACCCGCAAACTGCTAGTGCACTTGTTTTTGTAGATGTGCAGTACCATGCAATGGCAAGTGCTAGTGCAATTCATTTGATCAAGTTGGCACAGACACTGAGCACATCACAGATATGAAGTGTATGCAAAAGGACATAAGCACTTCCTGTCACACCATGTAGCACTATGCCTTGCAGGCATATACAAGACAATACAAGACAATTTGCTAAAGCAGTGAAGTTGGCATGTGTGTGCCAGGTTCTTTTTGCTTCTAACTGCAGTCAGGCTCTCCTTGTGCCCCAATAAATGTCTAAGCACTGTGTCTGCACTGTACCGAATGTAACATTTTGATTGACAGCATTCTTTACATTGTGGCTTACTATGGAATGGTCAATGTAACCACACCTATGCAAAAATTCTAGACCTTCCTTTTGCCATTCTGGGTCCCTCTACAATGCAAATGTATTCGAAGAAAAAGAGGAAATTCATTACACAAATGTTAATGTTCTCAGAATAGGCAATATACTCTACTTTTGAGGATGCTTAATCCCATTGGTGGTGTGCTTGTGCTTTAACCTACAAAAACTGGACGGAACATCTAAACAATGGCAAGGCTATCATATGTTGGCTATCTGCATATTTGAATAAAATTTGATAACTTTTGTTGCAAGATGGTTCACGACATCCCTGCTCATCATGTCATCCTCCGAGTGGCAGCAATGTCACCAAGTCTATGCAGGTCAAACAGTTTTAGTGGTTGTGGTGCTTTGTGTGCACATATCTTTAAGCACAAAGGTGATTTTGAATGTCACTCGAGCATTTTTTTTTAATGAGTCAAATCCATCGAATTTGGAGAACAAGTAAAAGTTTCGAAGTGAAGCCACTACTGTCAATGGCAAATGCATTTTTGTCACATGTTCTTGCAGCTTAAATTGGCTTATTTTAATATATGGGAGAGTTCAAATGAAGCATATGAAGGTGTAGTTTTGAATACAAGCAACCTTGGCTAAGTTCTTGTTTTGATGCTTGCCTCACATGGGAAAGAAAAAAAAGACTCCTCACTTGTGTCCTTATGAAGCCACTGCGATTGGAAGGCTATTAGTCCCTCTGGGAAACTATCCTCCTATTGCACAATGTAGAGATCATTATTCCGAATGATGAAAGCTTAAAGCAGCCACAAACATGTTCTGGTAATACTTTATTGCGGCACAGGTACATCTTCGTTGTTTACGTGCAGTACTCCATTGCATAATGCCTTCGGGCTTAGAAAGTATTTTAATAAGTAAATTAAAGGCTTTAAATCAGTATTTACTTTTTACCTACTGTTTTCCACAGAAATGATCTCTCCTGAAATGCCAGATGCCTGTGAACATTTCAAGGCTTAGTATGAAGGAACATTTTATAATCTTCAGCCTTAAACTAAAGGTGCTTTTGGACTTGCACACATCAATGCAACAGCAAACCAAGCCATAGTTGGTTACAACTTCGTTCCAGCCATCATTTCCATGAATGTCCCCCCCCCCCATCATAAGCACTCTTCCTCCAAATATGCACCATCTCATTCATTTCTTCAGTTCACTTTTTCACCATTGTTTTGTGCTGGCTATATTTCCAAACTTACTGGCACAAAAAAATCTGCAGACATAACACACAAGGCAGTATGGGTGGCAACTTCCAACAGTTTATTCAGAATATGAATTTGCTTTTACGTACAGCCAACAGTCATATGATCAGAGTGAGCATATTCACTACAAAAGCAATTAAGCATGAATCCTCTAAAGTTCAGGCAAGCTTCTAGAACCGATATCTTGACAGCAGCACGCTACATTCCCTTTTTTCAGTAGGCATTACTAAGCCATATTATTCGATTCCTCACGGTGGCCTCTGGACTGCTGTTCACAAATTGATAGCTGAAATGGGTGAGTGGTCATTTTAAGACCACGCAGGCATAACCAATGACAGATTTCTATTGCTTTTAGAGTTTTACATTGCTTCCACAGCTATCCCCACATAACAGCCGATTTTTCGTATAAGCAGGAGTTTACATTCACTACTCACTTGCTCCTTTTCAATGACAATTATTATTCCGCTTTGACAGACAGACATCATTAAAGATTTTCTCATTTCACCAAATCAGCCAAGAACAAGCTAGATGACATTGTCTGAGGTTTAAGAAATCTTTAACAAATGGATAGAAGGCCTTCGGATTTGAACAGCCAGTTGAGAAAAGCATGCAGCCTTTAGACATCCGAATTTTTTTTAGCTTAAGAGTGCACGTCTGCCGAGTGTACAATCCTAAATAGAAAAAAAAGTCTTTTTACCATACAGAAGCACGAGAAAAAGCAATTTTGCTTAGTCACCAGAACCCAGACACAAGGAAAACAATGGAGGCCATGGTAAAGAATTGTGGTTTATTCAAGAGCACATTTTCATGCAGCCTCCATTTCTCTTCAGACAGGTCTTCCAGTTTACTGGCTTTGGTACCGTGTGTTCACTTTCTGCTTTTTAAGTGGCAAGGTTTTGTCTTCCTTGCTTGGTGTACCTGGAAGGCTTTGTTGTGTGGGTACAGTTTCTACTCTTACCGTTCTTTGCTGATAAGGAATTCCTTGCAATGGCATAGAAACAAAGTGGGGACTTCCAAAGCTGCACAAAAGAGAAAGTGATCCATACGTAAGGTCACAGGTCTGTTAATGAATTCAGCAGGATATATGGCTTGCGTGATGATGGCAGCATTGTTTACTGCTGCAAAGTGAAAACAACAACGAACACAGAAAAACCGCGTTCTCTGTGCGCACGTTCTGCCAGCTGCTTCGGAATGTCTTGGAAAAAGGCTGCCACTGAATAAATGATGCGCAGCGTTCCCGTTCTTGTGTGAGCATTATGCTCCTGGCCATCCGGCCGGATGCTGTTCCCGCCCGGTAGCAGTCATAACAGTGCCGACAAGCAATGAACTAGCACCTTGATGACGGCGAACACTCCTGCCATGGCGTACCAAGTTCCACAGTTCGACGACGCCAAGGACAAATGGTCATCATACTACATCAGAGTCAAGTTGTACTTCTAGGGCAACGACATCGTCGACGCTAAAAAAAGAGCAATTCTCATCTCGGCACTGGGTTCGACGCCTATCGACATATTGAGTGGGCATTGTGCCCCGCGGAAGGTGAGCGAGTTAACCTACGCAGAAGCGGTTACCATTCTCAAAGAATTTTGCGCACCCACGCCAAATGAGATAACTGCCACCTTCAAGTTCTTTACCCACATTCAAAGGGAAGAGGAATCAGCTCAGCAGTTTATTGTGGAGCTTCGACGCCTGGCTGATAAATGCAACTTCCGCACCATGTTGAACCGCCTGCTGCGAGACAAGATCGTGTGTGGAATTCACAGCAGTGACGTGCAGAAAGTACTGCTTTCTCACCCGAAACTGACGTTGCAGGAGGCAGAAAACATCGTGCTTGCAGCAGAGGCTGCACGAGAGGGTGTTCAGCTTATGAAGCAGATGGAACCGAAGGAAGAGCCCGAGCTTCACAGACTAAAGGGTGATAGATGGCAGCGACAGGAAGGAAAAACCTGCAGTAAGGCGAGTAGGTCATCTAAAGGCTGTCACCGGTGTGGAAGCCGCGAGCACAGTGAGGCGACTTGTGCCTTTAAACATGCCAGATGTTTCAACTGTAGGAAAAAGGGACACCTAGCTACCGTGTGTCGATCTAAAGGAAAGCAACCACAGCAGAGCTTGGCGCTGAGCAGCGACTCAATGGAAAATGCCGAAGCCGAGCTCTCCGAACAGTTGTATACACTAAAGCCACAACCAACCGCAGCCAATGAACTCGTCAGCCCGGTACGACGCAATTTTTGCTCAGGCGGAGCCGACATCGCGAAGAAAATTGACACCGGCTCACCCGTGTGTGTGGCGTGCTGGGATGTCTACTGCCAACATCGCACAAGCTGGCCCTGCCTTGAAAAATCCAGCTTGAAGTTGTCATGCTACTTGCGTCCATTGCCAATAGCCGGGAAGCTGATGCTCCCAGTTTCATACTGCGGCACGACTGTTACGGTGTCACTGACCGTGGTTCGCATCTCCGGACCGAGCCTGTGTGGCCGTGATCTCATCCAAGCACTGAACAACGAAGGGGCTGCAGTTTTGAACGTGTCCAGCATTAATGAGCAAGGGCTAAACTTGCAAGCGATCCTGTGTGAGTACGAGGATGTGTTTGGACCTGAACTGGGTCTGTTCTGACCACTCATCACACATGAAGGAGCATGCGGTTCCAAAGTTCTTCAAAGCCTGGCCACTTCCATATGCAATGCGAGAAAAGGTTTCTAACAAGCTGGACAGGCTTGTTAAATCCGGAGTACTGTCCCCGGTGGCTTACTCGGAGTGGGTGACATTGATAGTTCCGGTAATGAAGAAAGACGGAACAGTTAAATTGTGTGGCGATTACAAGCTAACGGTAAATGCCAGCTATGTGACCGAGCAGTACCCACTCTCGGTTATCAATGGCTTTTTTGCTTCACTGCATGAGGGTGACTTTCACAGCACATTGGACCTTCGAGATGCCTACAACCAGGTTCCCCTGGATGAGCAGTCAAAGAAGCTGACTGTCATTAACACACATCAGGGATTATTCTGCTTTAATCACCTGCCATTTGGTGTGTCTACTGCCCCAGATATCTTTCAGCAAATAATGGACACCATCCTGAATGGGTTGCCAGGAGTCCAGGCGTACTTGATGTTCTGTTTGCCAAGAAGGGGAATGACGGCGGAAAGAACCTCAAGGCAGTTTTCCAGCGATTTCGAGAGTACGGCGTCACGCTAAGGAAAGACAAGTGCACCTTCAGGATGCCTGAGGTTTTGTACCTTGGCCACAAGATCAGTACGGGAGGGCTGCACCCTCTGGAGAAGAACATGGCCGCTATCATGAAGGCGCCAACACCCAAGAACGTGAGTGAACTGCATTCCTACTTGGGTCTTCTCCCGTATTACAGCGAGTTCCTTCCCAATATGGCCAGTCTGCTTTCCCCGCTCTACGATTTGCTAACGAAAGAACGTCGATGAAATTGGGGCTCTCAACAACGGGAAGCTTTTCAGAAGTCAAAAAACGCTTTATGCAATGCCAAAATGCTTACTCACTTCGATCCCTCACTGCCACTGCGCTTGGAGGGAGTGCGATGCGTCACCGAATGGAATCGGAGTGGTACTGTCCCATCGCATTGGCAATGTTGACAAGCCTATGGGTTCTCGCTTTCAAAGACTTACTAAAGCGGAAAGGAATTATTCACAACTTGAGCATGAAGCATTGGCCCTAGTGTTCGTGGTATCAAAGTTTCAGGACTACCTACTGGGAAGAACATTCACCGTGATCACAGATCACAAGCCGCTGCTGGGTCTATTTTGCGAAGATCGTCCCACGCCCATCATGGCTGCTGCAAGAACTCAGCATTGGTCCTTACTGCTGGAAGCATATCGGTACAAGATTGAGTACTAACCTGGCTCGGACAACCTAAATGTGGACGCACTCAGTCAGCTTCCTTAGAAACCACCGAGGACACATCAGAAGAGCTACACGAGTATGTGCACTCGCTGCAGCAGCTGGATGTCACGCCCCTTTCTTCGCAAGCAATGAGACAGTTGACCGAGAAAGATCAAGTACTTAAAAATGACCAGTCTTACGTGCTTCATGGTTGGCCAAAGGAGCGCAAAGCACCCGATCCGCGGTTGGAACCATAATTCGCACGAAAGAGCGAGCTAACCGTTCACGAAGGTCTGATTTACTTGGGTCACAAAGTCGGCATTCCCAAGGCTGCTCGTGGTGACATGCTGCAACTCCCTCACGAGAAGCACCAGGGAATGTCTGCAATGAAAGCGTTGGCCCGTACGGTCGTGTGGTGGCCTGGCATCAACGGAGCTATTGAACAAATCAGTAGGAACTGTACTACATGCATACAAAGAAGCTCAATGCCACCGGCGAAAATACCAGTAAGCTGGCCACTAACACACGAGAATTGGTTACGCGTACATTTTGATTATGCTGGTCCAGTGAATAACACCATGATCCTCGTGGCCATAGATTCACATTCAGAGTGGATGGAAGAAATTCCAGTGTGTCATGCACAGCGCAATCGGCAGTTACATCCTTGTGTGAAATCTTCCACAGGCTGGGCATACCAAGAACCATTGTGACAGACAATGGAACTCAGTTCACCAGAGACTTTCACGAAGTTTCTGACAGAAAATAACATAAAGCATTTTCATATGGCCCCATATCACCCCCAATTGAACGGGCTTGCTGAACTTGCCATGCAGAAGCTGAAAAATGGCCTAAATAAGGTTCGGTCACGTGACTTGGCTGAGCGATTGCTCTTTAGCTACTGTAGAACGCCCCTGGATGATGGACGATCACTGTCTCAAAGTCTTTTGGTTTATCGGTTCCGTTCTCGGTTAAACACATGCTTTCCACCGCCTGTAACCTTTCCTATCTGTCCACAGGCAGATCAAGGAAGCAAGCTGAGCCCGGGCACTCCTATTTGGGCTCGCAACTTCAGAGAGGGAGAAAGGTGGCTGCCAGTCACAGTGAAAGAAACAAGAGGATCCCAAATTATCACCGTTGAAAACGGCAGAAAGTGAGCTTCAGCTTCACATAGATCAAGTCCATCCTCGATACAGTTTTGTGCCAGCACAACCTTCGCAAGATCAAGCAGCTGGTGTGCCGATGCTACCAGAAGAGGCTGAATCGACCAGGAATGTTTTCTTACTATGTCCAATAAGTGTTCCAGTGCCACTTTAAGTTGCAGGCTAATATGGAAATGACATTGTGTGGTTCTAATATGAATATTTCAGTTGGGCTAAAAAAGATGCCTTGTAGCTACTGCACCCAGGCCCCCATGTTTCTTGCAACTCACAGTACAGTTACATGGGAGAACTACAATCCACAGATACAGCAACCTGCAATATTGAACTCTGTTGTTGAAATGGTCAAAAGGCTCCAAGAGATCACTGTTGAGCTGCATGGCCTAATGCCTAATACACCAGCCATTGAAATTAAGGAGCTCTGGTGACTATATGTGAATCAGGGCAAGCTTGCACCAAGTGGGATGTCCAGCTGTCTTGAACAATGTTGCGACACCATACACTGTCATTTTAGGTTCATACACCTCTTGAAAGTCTTGAAAACCCTTGAATTCAGAAAAGGAGATTAAAGGGCCCTTACAGCTCCTTGAATATAAAGGTACTGCTTGAAAACATGGGGCTGGGGGTGACTTGGAACATTCAGAGTAACAAACTCCCCATGGAAGCTATGCCGTGGACACTGTCCATCAGTAAACAATCCTAAATATTTTATTTTGAGAATGTCATTAGATGATTGCAATGTGCAGTGTCAGAAGCCACTACCAACAGGCCTGTGTAAATCACCATTGCCATCGTGGAACTAGACAAAGCCAGATAAGGCAACCAATTAAGTTGTGGTACCATTTTGCTGTTTTGCTAGTTTGTTCACACCGCAGCAATCATGGCTCCATTTCTGAGCCCTATAGGCTCTTTAGAAATGTCTGACGGAAAGTAGTAAGTTTCAGCCATTTGGGTTTAACACAAGTATTTTTGGCTGAAGCCAGACACTATATTAACGATTATGCCTGAAAGTTATTGACATCATTACAAGGAAAAAGTCAATTTTGAAAAGCCACCTGAAGAGCTTGGAGCCAACACTAACACAGCAGCTGCTTAGCTGCAAGAAATTGCAGCTAAGGAGATTTCACTCATTTTCAGAGTGTGCATGTGTTCGAATAAAGTTTGTTCCCCTCCTGAGAATTTCGGCCTTTGGCATTCTTGCATCCTTTGAATTCTGAGCCAGATGTTCTGTACGAACCCTGATGTGTGCACACAAGCTTTGTGTAAGTCAGTGAAGAACATGCCAGTGAGAGTCAATAACTGTTACATAAGGTAACTTGTTAGGCTAGCGAGTAAACAGGACTTTGTCCTGTTTACTCACTCGTCCTGTGTTGCGCTGTTCCTTTTTTTATTCCAAAGATGAACCAACAAGCCCCATTAAACACACTGCAAACTTTCAGTTGTTAGTCAGCGCTTGTCCGGTCTGTTCCTCTTTCTCCGTGTCATGTAGTTTGTACTGTTTTTGAAAGATGTATAATATATACCAACGAGCCCAGTTTTCACTTCTAAATGGGGAAGCAGTGTTTGTTCAAGCATTCTTGCCTGTAATGCCAGAAATATCCGTAAATCTGACTACTGCTAACAATATACATATATTTTGTGTGCTCGTGCGATCATTGCAGGAGTACATGTTGAGAGTATCACTAGAGACATTTTACTGATGCCATCTAGAAGCCTGTAGGCTTTACCATCACTACCGTTCACTAGTAAACACTAACACCAATATTGCCCCTTCAGAAACAATGTCACGTAATGTGTGATCAGCACCAGCTTTCTGTAACTGTATAGCCACCGATTTTACAAGAGGTGAATATACGCAAATGCAATTTTAGCTTGAGAAACAAGGTCTTTTCTTGACCGCAACCGATAACCAGATCATACATGCCATATGAATGCACAAAAGAACGACGGCATCTCTTTGTACAGGAGCATCGATTTCATGCGCACGGGCACAAATACTTCAATGAATAACGTTTTGCGAGTACCCCTGCTATGTTTTCAAAAGCTTTCGCAGAAATATTGCATGTCCTTACTCCACATTATTCAATAAAACACTTGGCTATGTAATCTGCGTCGTCAATACGAACTTTTCTTTGCCAACTGGCAGCGAGAATAGTACACGCGCCTGCAAATTTCTCAGAAAAGCCCGTGCGACAGATAGCTTTTCCTTTCTTTTTCCTGCAGAAATCATGAAAATACTTATGCTAAGCATATTAATAAACGATGCGGACCAACAAATGGGATCTTGTTTCGAAATAAAGCGAGAACTGAATCAAACAAAAACGCTGGTTACGATTGCCGGTGTCCGCTTGTAGCAGTGGCTTTAATGTGTAGTGGTTTCAATTTGATTTTTCATCATGCTGCGAAGGTAGGGCAACGGTAGTCATATGCAGGTGTACAAGGATAACGCGTGTGGTTAAATCAGAATAATAATAAAAAATATCGGCCTTACCATGCAGGTCGCGGCAAAATGGTGCAGGAGGCAGTGACGGTTTGCTTACCACTGGTCTGACAGATATACAAATACAAAGATGCGCACAAGTATTGATGCTCGACTTTCTATAGGTTCGCTAATTACTTGTAGGGTAGACATAAATATATTTAAGAGCACTGCAGTGCGTAAAATAGGTCGATAAAGCGTCGACGCTAAGCTATTTCAACTACAACAGTCACAGAGGAAGCCAACTAGAAAGCCCGTGAAAGCTGCTGACCCTTTCTGCAGGAACAGGAAGCAGGAGGCGCTTCGCGCGGCAAAAAACTCGTACAATCACTTAAAAAATCTTTTGAAGGATAAGTTTTAAGGAAAACAAAAAAAAAACGTTACATACATCTAGACAAAATTGCTAGAAGAAAAGAAATGTTGAGAATAACTGATGAAATCAAACATGTCCTGTTTCAAAGAGGACACCCATAGATCATCAACATCATCAACCGAAACCGAAACAATTTTTGCGCAAATAAAGCGCGTGCCAATATATCTTCGTCCCATTGAATGTAAATGCAGGATAGCATAGGATAGGATAGGATAGGATAGGATAGGATATCCTTCTTCGATGGCGTGTACGCAATGTGGGGGTACGCGCCATCGCTGTCTGTTCACTCCTTTTATTGAATACCATAATACCTGATTTTCTAACGCTAAATTTCAGACCTAAATTTCAGCCAAGATTTGGATGGTATTAGTAAGATGTAGGTACTACAAAAACTGGTAAAAGTGTCATGTGGAAACGGATAAAAATAATTTATGAAGAACTTAGGAAAAACGCATTGAAAAAACTATGAATTCCTCCACGGCTGAGCAGACATATCTGTGGCAGTTTCCAAGAGAGGAGGCTCCCAGAGAAATACTTCTTAAAATGGAGAAATTTAAAACAAGTTGCCGCAAGCACATGCTTCTTCTTCCTTCTTGTATCTCGCCTTATAAGTGCGTGTTCTAAGGCATCCTGATCTCGCTTCGAAAAGAAATGAGCTTCATCTTGAGTTATCATAAATTGTTTCTATCCTGATTTAGTCTTTTCCCTCTTAAGTAGTTACTCATAGCAGATTTCTTTTCCATTGCCGCCACGCATGACATTATCTCAGCCTCTCTGACTTTCCGCGTGACGTTCTTTAATTGTTGCCATGTTGCACACCATAGAAGTCGCATACTTGCTGGTAAGTTTTTTAGTCCTTTTCCCCCACTGTGAATCAATGTGTTTCCTGTACAAATAGCTGAAAACTCTCTCAGCCCATTTACTTTCTTGCATATAACTCAGTCGCTCTTCACAATCAATTTTACTCTGAGCTTCTCTCACTTCAAAACTTGCCCAGCCCATATCGCCCTGCACAGCTTCATTTGCAGTCTTCCCGTGAGTGTCCAATGCGAGGCGTCCCACTGACATTTGGTTGCAATCGAGTCCTGATTGTACCCTGATTTCAAGCAAACAACCGCATTTACAAATGTGACTCCTGGAAGCTTCACACCTTTCCACATACCCCGGAACACCCTGTACCTTTTGTATACTGTTACGATCGGCCTGCAGGGGTACTGCTCTGCAAACCTATCTCAGCCCGCTGCAGTTGTTTCAATCGACCCGCGGGGGTAGCGTCCTTTAGAGAACCGGCGACGACGACAGCGCTAACCGACCGTGCACTTTCTTCGGAGAACTGGAGACCACGGCAGCCTTAATCCACCATGCGCCTCCTTCGGAGAGTCGGCGACGGCAGCAGGGCTGGCCACGTTTGGCGGACCGTGTACTGTTGGTTGATTTGCCGTGGCCTTCATGGTATATTTGCAGCAAGAGAGCTTCCCTAACAAAGGAGAACCCGCTCAACCCGGTGGGATCTGGGAATCCAAAGTACGTATGTGAGTGCGTGAGCCCTCCCCCTCAATGGCGGGTCGACTACGCCCCGACTGAGGACGGTCCGATTGGACAGCAGTTTTCCCTACCCTAGGGATCTAGGGAGGACAGAGGATTTTAAGCAGCAGTTTGTCGGCTGCTAAGTGTGTGTGTGTGTGTAGGGAAACGCAGGAAAAAACTAACAGCAAACGAGAAGAGAAATAGGGCCATAATGAAACACAGAGCTCTATGGGTATTGTCGGAGTTGTAGGACGATCTCACCGCTCACATCCAGTTATCAGGTTTGTAGTCGGGCATGAACTATGTGGTAGCTGGTCCATCATCATCATCATCATCATCATCATCATCATCATCATCATCATCATCATCATCATCATCATCAGCCTGGTTACGCCCACTGCAGGGCAAAGGCCTCTCCCATACTTCTCCAACAACCCCGGTCATGTACTAATTGTGGCTATGCCGTCCCTGCAAACTTCTTAATCTCATCCGCCCACCTAACTTTCTGCCGCCCCCTGCTACGCTTCCCTTCCCTTGGGATCCAGTCCGTAACCCTTAATGATCATCGGTTATCTTCCCTCCTCATTACATGTCCTGCCCATGCCCATTTCTTTTTCTTGATTTCAACTAAGATGTCATTAACTCGCGTTTGTTCCCTCACCCAATCTGCTCTTTTCTTATCCCTTAACGTTACACCTATCATTCTTCTTTCCATAGCTCGTTGCTGGCCCATGCCTTCGTCCAACTCACCCACGCTTGGGACGTGGTTGTAGGAAGGAACTTGCTCTCATCGAGAACTAGGAGTACAGGATTTATTTACATATTTACATTAAAACGTGAGACACATTTCAACAGCCTAGCATTACTGCAAAAAGGAGCACGAAGCTCCCATCACACAGCATACGAGCGCAAAGCTCCAAGCACCAAGCACAGGCATGGCATGGCCACAGGCATGGCATGGCCACAATTAGTACATGACCGGGGTTGTTGGAGAAGTATGGGAGAGGCCTTTGCCCTGCAGTGGGCGTAACCAGGCTGATGATGATGATGATGATGATGATGATGATGATGATGATGATGATGATGATGGACCAGCTACCACATAGTTCATGCCCGACTACAAACCTGATAACTGGATGTGAACGGTGAGATCGTCCTACAACTCCGACAATACCCATAGAGCTCTGTGTTTCATTATGGCCCTATTTCTCTTCTCGTTTGCTGTTAGTTTTTTCCTGCGTTTCCCTACACACACACACACACAAACATATATATATATATATATTGCCTTCGCTTATCCATATACCAAGGTATTTATATTCTATGCCCGAGGTATTTCCTGGCTCTGAATTGACGCTGTCTGTTCAGTACTTTGATTGAATACCATAACACCTGATTCTTTAACGCTAAACTTAAGACATAAATTCTCGCCTTCCTGTCCACGCATATTAGCCAGACTTTGCATATCACTTTGCTTTTTAGATAGCAACGCGATGTCGTCCGCATAAAATAAACCTGGAAGATGTTGCTCTACAACTGTACCCGCCTATCTGTATGAGAGATTAAACCCGATATTACTTTCATCTAGCGCCCTTTCCATCCTCACCACGTACATCATTAACAGATGTGGGGATAAAGGGCACACGTGCCTCAGTGCCTTGTTGTTATCAACCTTCTCCTCGCTCCTCACTCCTTTCCATTCAACGGAAACGGTATTTTCCAAGTAAATCTCTCTCAAAAGCTGTATACAATATCCGCCAGAGCCTTCCCCTTCTAGAATATCCTCTAAAACGTTGCGGTCTACGTTGTCACATGCTCCTGTAATGTCTAAAAAGGTCACATATAACGGTCTATTTTCCACTCTGGATATGTCGATACACTTAGTAAAGACATAGAAGATATCATCCAGGCGCCTACCTAGTCTGAAGCCATCTTGAAGTTCTCCCAAAATGGTATTATTCTCTGTCCATGCATGTAGCTTTAATTTATTTTCCTGCATTGCTACCTGCATATTACCGATGTAACGGTCAACCTTCTATATGAGTGAATTCTATCTTTCTCTCCCTTACCTTTATAAATGAAATTCCTTCTACTTTTTCACCAACTGTCTGGTATTCGTCTATCTTTTAAAGTTTTTCCCCCACTGCTTTCACCACAGCTTCCTTACTTTTTGGTCCTAGTTAATTAATCAGCCTAACGGGAACCTCGTCTAGCCCTGTGGATGTGCGCTTAGGTATTTTCTCTTCGGCTTTCTTCCAGTTAAAATTTGTCAGCACCAGCTGGTTTTCCATCTGGTTCTCTTTCACGTTTTTTTTTTTTTCGAATACAACCTCGTCATTGCCTTGGAAAGATTCGGCTGTTATTTTTCGGATGTAATTTAATGCCGCTTCCCCTTCCAGTTTGTTTCCATCTTCGTCTAGGATATGTTGTTATATTGTTGTTGACTTTCTGCCCATAGGCAGGAAGTCAACACATGTGGTTCCAAAACATTCTAGGTGCGGACTTCTTTTTCTAACGTATTTCTGACAACCAACGTTCACTTTCAACGTTTATCTTTGCTTGAACCTGTATTTGAACCATAGATTGTTTCTCCCTGTATATTTCCTATTTTCTGGCTCCTTCATTCCGCGGCAACTGCGCTTTTTTTTTCTGCCTGTGCTCTTGAGAGGCACGCACCCACGGGGGGGGGGGGGGGGGGAGGGGCGCTCGCCGAAGTTAAGCGGCACACCCCACTCCCCGCCCACGCCACCACTCCTGACACATATTATTAAAGCGCCGACAAATCAATCTATTCGGCGGTAAACATTTTGCTGCCTTTCACAGCCAAAGCTGTATATGACTAACCTTCCGCAGTTTTTTCGGCGTCCGTAAACAGAAGAGAAAGAGAGAGAGAGACTTTTATTGTCAAGGTTGAGTGGAGTTTTCTTTCCCAGCGGTGTGGGCTAGCGTGGCGTCTGCTTCGCCGCGACGCTGTCAGCCCGTTCCGCCAACAGTATCTGGTCTTGCGGGTTGGAAGTTTTCGTTTTCATCTACCACTCTTCGTGTGAAGGAGCTCGCCTAAAGAGTTCTCTCGGGGGAGGGTTCTTTTGGCATCCCCACAAGATGTGATCTTGGTCTGCCAGTGGGCAGTTACAATGTTTGCAGTTTGGTGCATATTCGCCGATCCTCATTGCAGCTAGTCTTTTTGGACTAAGTACAGACGTAGTCTGTACTCTCCTGGGGTTACAGGCCTGTATTCTTGTTAGTGTCTCGTGCGGGGATGGATATAATCGCCTCGATTCGCGGTAATAAACGGTCATTTCGTTAAAGGTGTGGATACCTTCAAGTTGGTGTGGGTACTGTTTGAATCCCACCGATGGCAACGGTTGTTGTGGTCGCACCGATGGTACGACCTGTTGGGAACTCGGTGCTGACGCCCGTGGTTGCACCTGGGTCGCAAGCCCCAAGGGTAGCGTTGGCCTGGCGGCCTGGGGTACAACTGGAAGCATCCGAAGGTCCCGGCAAAGCATGAGTCGACTGGTAACAACAAAACAACTTGTTTATTTTAACATCGCAAAGAGTTGGCGGTCAGGTTGACCGAAGTAGAGAGACGGGAGAGCACTTTACTCAACAGAAGAAATCGGAGCCCTCTTTTGGCGTCCGGGGGCAGCTGCTTTTATACTCTCGCAGTTGAGGGCAAGAAGGAACCCCTCAATAGACGAGCACGTGATTGTACAATGAGATAAGGTGACGCATACTGTCGTAGCGCCGCCGGTCGGGCACAAAGACTGGGAGGAGAAGGTAACTTCTACTGTCGTAGCGCCTCTGGTCGGGCACAATGGCTGGGAGGAGAAGGTGACTTCTACTCTCGTAGCGCCTCTGGTCGGGCACAATGGCTGGGAGGAGAAGGTGACTTCTACTCTCGTAGCGCCTCCGGTCGGGCACAATGGCACATACACTCACACACGCACATGAAGGCACGTGGCATCGGAACATGCCTGGACGCGCTTGGCGGGGAGCGTAGCGGCGACGCCGAACGGGCCAAAATGTCTGCCGCTTTGTTGCAGTCGCGCCGGCTAAACCGCGCGTCGTAGGCGAAACGTAACAGTACCCGCTCATGCGGGCAACCCTGGCAATGAGGCCGCCCACCTAGCCGCTAGTAACCGGGAGTTGGGCTTGCACGACGGGGTTGACCGACATGAAGGTATCCACATCTTTAACGGAATGACCGTCAACAGAAAAAGAATCATCATGTGGGCCGATCCTGGTGATATGATAGTGCAGAAAGGATCCAAGCTCAGTGGGACATAAACCTGTGGGCTCGGGAACCTGTAACGCGCCCTTCGAAATCGGGATGGGACCACGCATGGGGAGTGCGTAACGCCTGCTTCACCTTCACCGCGGGTCGGCCCGGTATTGCGCTACCTTCGGTATGGACCCACGTATGGGGAGTGCCTGATGCCTACTTCACCTCCGCAGCGGGTTGGCCCAGCATTGCACTAACTTCGCCTTTGTAGCTCTTGCACATAGGCACATTAAAGGCGTCATCGGTAATTCCTTTGAGCACGTGCCCGACCTTCTCAGCTTCTGTCATGTCGTAATCGGCTTTACGACAAAGCGCCAGCACGTCCTGGATGCAGGAGACATAGGACTCTATGGGGGATTGCGCACCGGAGGCCAGTTCCTGCTTTGCGGCAATTTTACGGCAGGCTGGTTTGCCAAACAACTCTGTCAACTTCTCTTTGCATTGGCCCCAGCTGCATGGTTTGCTCCTCTTCGTGGTTTTCGTTCCACACCTTTGCCGTGCCTTTTAGCTAGAAGAGGTTAACTAGCATAAGAGTATAGGGTCGGTCCCATCTGTTGATTCCACTTACGCGTTCGTATATAGCCACCCACTCTTCGACGTCGGCGTCATCGGTCCCGCAGAAAGTTCCAGGATCCTTGGATTGCACAACCACAACTGAAGGCGACAGCGACGTAGCTGGCGACGGTGACGTTGGAGGCGGCGCGGCAACGACTTTGATCCCGCGTGCTCACCGTCACTCAATGGGGGGGTGGGGGGGGGGTGATGCGACGTTCAGTGCGGAGCTCTGTTTCCAGCCTTGGTACCCAGCCCGTCCGCCAATACGTTACGGGGATGTTTGGGGTATAGACGGATTGTATTTATGATATATATACAAGCAGTGTCAATGTAGCTAAGATGGCTGACCAGCAACAACACGCAGCAACCAGCGCCTCTCGATCTTCTTCCTTTGTCTTCTTTTATCCTTCCGTAACAATATTTATGGATCAGCATCTCTTTAATTAAAAAGGAAGTAGACAAAACGCGACCTGAAGTGGAGAATAATTCCGAGTGTTTTGAATGACGCTTCTACAGTTGTCAGTCTAGCCGCCCGACGTAGCCACTTCTCTGCTGTGCTAATGTGGGTGTTTTTCTAACCGTCCGCGGTGGGCGCAGTACGTCTAGAACCGCAGCGTCCTGCGCTCTACGCGGTTGTACGGGACTGGCGGCCACGCATGTTTACGCAACTTCCCAAATGACAACACGAGTTGGTTTTGGCACCTAAATTGGTAGATCAGTAAACAAGGGATGCAAAACCACTGCGATTGTTCCGCAAGTGTATATATATATTTTTATATATATATATATTTCTTCCAGAGCTAATTAAAGAAAACGCTACTAGACATCTTTATTTCACACATTCGCTTGTTTACTTGTTCTTAGCAGTGTTCCCGCGCTTCTGTAATGCGCGAGTCCGTTTGATGTGGTTACCTGTTTGCCAAGTAAAGGAGAGGTGTATCTCACAGGCGTACCTGTGAGGTACACCTTATTTCAAGTCTCTTTTGCGGGTTTACGCGTCTCCATGGCGAATGGTGCATTATTCACATTTGTTCTAGCACCTCCCTTTTCCTCAACTGCCTAGAAAAGTTACCTTGGGCCCGAAATAAATTCCTGGTTACGTGCCTGGCTCTTGGGATGCTTTCTTTCGTTCGGCGATCGCTTCTCGTATCTCCCTGTTCCACCAGCTTTTCGGTTGCTTTCTTATTTTCCAAAGAGTATGTTGCTTCTCTTTTCGTATTTCTGTCGTTATTACACTTAGAAGCTCACTATATTTCCACTCTTTGCTTGGCCATTTGTCAATTTCTTCCTCGATTTTTGTCACTATATTTGTTATTTGCTCAGCGTTAAAACTTGGACTGGCCATGTTGTGCTCCTTGCTTTCTTTCACAACTACATATACCATTTTCAAAATTATGTTTTTATGGTCACTCCCAATGCTGCCATACACTTGCTCGTCAATGACCATTTCTCTCAAGTTATCATGAATTCCTTTTGTCGTAAGATAGTAATCAATGGCCGATTGGAGGTTTCCCACTTCCCACGTGGTCTGCCCGTCACACTTAGGCCCTGTATTCACGATAACGAGGTTATGTTTATCACAAAGCTCTAGCTTTGACTTCCCGTTGTTTTCGGTATAGCCTTCTAGATCTTGTATGTGGGCATCCATGACACCTAATAGGTTAATTTCGGTACCATTCCCGAAACCCTTAATATCGGCACTTAGACATTCCACTAACCCTTGATTATTCTCTCTGCAATTATTTCTGGTGCACAAATACGTTACGCCCAGACAAGTTTTCTTTCCACTCATTGAACATGGTAACCAAATATGCTATTGACATTTTGAATTTACTCTTTGCCACTTGGCTCCCTGATGGATGAGGATCCCGACTCCCCCTCCCTTTCTTTACGATTTATTTTTGTTGCACCCTTCCCAAACATAATTCTCAACCAATTTCGGCTCTCCGAGTCTATAAGGTGCGTTTCTGTAACTGCATACACTCGTATTTGTTCTCTATTTAACTGCTCCTCAACCTCTGCCCACTTTTCCTTTCTTCTGCAGCCCTGCATGTTTATGTAGCCTATTGTATGGCGAGCTCTCTTTCTTGCTTTCCTCCTTTTTCTGTTATCAACTTACTTCTAACAATTATAGACCTATTTCCCTCATAAGCACATGTTGTAAGCTCTTGGAGCATATTATCGCTAATCACATATCTAACCACTTGGAAGCGAATAAATTTTTTTTAAATTTTCAGCATGGCTTTCGTAGAAAGTTTTCAACCTCAACTCAATTGTTATCCATTGTACATGACTTTGCCAGTGCCATTGATGACCGCCTGCAGATCGACGCTATATTCCTAGACTTGTCAAAGGCATTTGACCGTGTGCCACATGCAAATCTAATTGAAATTCTTAAATCACTTGGGTTACCAGAAAATATAGTACATTGGATTCAAGCTTATTTGGCGAATCGTGTTCAATTTGGAAATCGATGGTGTGAAATCTAATAGCCTGCCTGTTTTATCCGGTGTACCACAGGGGTCAGTGTTGGGACCCCTGCTGTTCCTTATCTATGTAAATGATATTGCTAAAATTTGGATCCTAATGTCAAGGTGAAATTGTTTGCTGATGATTGTGTCATTTATTCCACTGTAAGGAGTTCCTCGTGCCAGGATACACTTAACAACAGTCTTTGTAAACTCGCGGGCTGGTGCGATGATAGAGGAATGCAAATAAATTTTTCCAAAACAGTGTCAATGACAATAACATTGAAACGAAAACCACTACTTTATACTTACCACATTGGCAATCGGAACCTTGAATCAATTACTTCTGTTAAATATTTAGGCATAACAATTAACAGCAACCTCAAATGGGACACCCATATAAACAACATATGCAACAAAGCTATCAAAAAACTTTGATTTCTACGTAGAAAACTAAAAAAGTCCCCTTCATCTGTCAAGCTACAGGCTTATCGTTCCCTCGTACGCCCAGTCCTAGAGTATGCTTCCATTGTGTGGGACCCGTTCATTAAAAAGGAAATTGACAAACTTGAACGAATTCAGCGCCTGGCTGCACAGTTTATTTGCTCTGATTACAAAACATCTTCATCAGTTTCTGGCATGTTAGGCCAACTTGGACTGGATCCGCTCCACGTGCGCCGCAAAATCGCCAGGTTGAAATTTTTTTACTCGTTGTATCATAATGAAACTGGTTTAGCAAATGACACATATATTACCCATGCTCCACAAACGTCGTCACGTATTTTTCATTCTAAAGTAGTTCAGTCATGCTTTGCTCGAACTAAAATCTTTCAGAAATCATTTTTTCCACTTACGAGCGAAGAATGGAATCATTTACCGGAATGTGTTGTTGCATGCACATCTTATGTTTCATTTGAAAATATGTTGACAAATCATCTTTTGTAAACCCTCTCCTGCTTGGGCAGCATTGCTGCCTGCAGTATTGTGTAAATAAAATAAATAAAAATAAATAAGCGGCGATGCTGTTCTGAGGTTCCCCTAGGGGACCTTCTTCATTACTACCTACACTGGCCTCCTGAGCGCCCGGGAGCCCCCCCCAAAAAGCAACCCCAGTGGTTGCTCGTCCAAGCCTGTGATTGAAGTGGATCCCGCGTCGTTGGAAGCCACCACGCCCTCTCACTTCCCTGTTTACTTCTATTATCTCGAAACATTTCTCTCGTCTCACGGTCCATATATAGCCTCCTTAGCAGCCACTACGGCTCTTTGCACGTTACTGTCCCGTACAGGCACCTCCGGCACCGTGCACACCCGATCCGCACCTGAGGGGACAGCTCGCGCAAGTCGTCTACCCCCTTCACCAAGCGCTGGGCTAGTGCTGTCCCTTTTCTGTTTAGGACGTCATTTAGCCCACCTGCTACTACGACAAGGTTGCGTCCGTGGGCATTTTCCTCCCTGCCACCACTCTTTTGTCACCTTTCATCCTCTCCACAATTGCCTCTGATCACCTAGCCAGGTTTGAATCGCCGGCGATAATCACGCTTTTACTCTCTTACTATATACTGCCGAGGCCTTTCACTGCTTCCCTTTGTCATGCTTTTCTGTGTGATTTGTACTTGACAAAGGGCATTGAACCCTGCGTTCCTGCTTTCCCTTCATGACCGCATCAAGGTAGGTGTAGTTCTTTCCCGCTACCCCCTCCCCACGTTGCGCGCATTACACGTGATCTGTTGACACGCTCTCTCCTGCCACGTTGGGAGACTCATTCACGATGGCGGCCCTAGTTATTCGGCTTTTCCTCGGCTGCCTGAAGTCTTTTTTTCCAC